>NC_136408.1:42575288-43175288 GCF_051521515.1 Lactuca serriola | reverse complement strand
AAATGATCATTTAACTCTTTTTTAGGCTTTAGTCTGCATCACATTACTTTAGGCATTTTTTTTTCTTTTCTTAGTCCTTTTCTTAGTAATTAATTTAGCCCATGAGAATACATCTCAAAATGGGCCTATCTATTATTCTTTGCATTTGATGTTGCAGTTGGATATACCAACCAAGAATATCATTTTGCCCATGGAAAATTGGTTTTCTTCTTCTTGACACTTCTTTCATAACAACTAAACATTGGAACAATTGAAACTTTGAGTTCTATACTTAGCCATGTTAGTCCCAAAAGGTTATGAACATGCTATGTAACTCCATGATGGATCTTTTCAAGTTGTCCATGCTAAGTCAGAATCATCCGTGTGACATCCCGAATTTCTCGGCCAGAAAAGACCGATTTGTTTATGCTTGGTTTTTAAAATCAGAGTAATCTTTTGAAGAAAACAGTTGCGGAATTTGTTCCCAAAACAAAATATGATAAGAATTATCAAAGCATTTCTTTAAAGAAATGTATTTTCATTATATAACAAAATCTCGGGATGTCATGTTCAATACAGACCAAAAGCATAAACAGAACAAAATAGACCTTACAACAGTTATTCATAACTACTGGCCTATAATCCAAAATCTCTCGTCAAGTCCACCAACTTATACTCTTGTGCCATTACCTGTAATGCAAAGAAAACTGAGTGGGTCAGGCTTGGGAGCCTGGTGAGCATATAGGGTTTTCAACCCACAATAATAAAATTATTATATTCAACCATCAAACAATCAACTCAATTGCCCATCCCTATTATCTTTCTTAGGATTTTACCCTAGGAATTCAACTACCCATCATTCATTCATTCCTAAGGATTGACCTAAGGAATTATCACAAACTTCCATTGCTACATAAGGCGCATCTGCCAACATTATCCTTTAAGCGCCTCTGCCAGGATTACATCATACACTATGAGGCACGACTGCCAGGTTTATGACATTCTATTTTAGGCGCATCTGCCGACATTATATTATAAGCGCATCTTCCAAGATTATCCTATAAGCGCATCTGCTATTATTATGACAATCTCTATTTGGCGCATCTGCCAAGATCAAGACATTCACTACTTGGTGCATCTACCGATATTATTCTCAAGCGCATCTGCTAGCATTATGGCATGCTCTTTTAGGTTCATCTACCAATACTATACTTAAGTGCATCTACTAGTATTATGTCACACTCTCTTTGGTGCATCTACCAATACTATGCTTGAGCACATCTGCTAGCATTATGTCATTCTCTAATTGGTGCATCTGCCAATATCATTCTTAATCATCTTTCATACCTCATCATTTTATCACATACCAACTATCTCATCTACCCATGTTCTACCCAACATATTTGTAGATATAAAATACATATACAGTTTAACTCATTTAAAAACTATATAAAACATTCATTCCATACTCATATCAAATAAACAACAATATATAAACACATAGCACGTATTTATAACAAATACTTCATATTTATGTGTTAGAAGAAAGTAACCACACACTCTCCCAAACATATACTTAATACATTCAAACAATACTTGTATTATACCCGTGTTTATGAAAGGGACTATACACCCACACATATAAACAACTTTATATTATACACATAGCACGTATTTTATAGAAAATACTTAATATTTATGTGTTAGAAGAAAGTAACTACACACTCACTCGTATAAACATCAATATACTTAATACACTCAAACCATACTTGTATTATTATCGTGTTTGTGAAAGGTAGTATACACTCACTTGATCAGAAGATGATCGGACAGCACTACGACTTGCAGAAGTAGTAATCCTCAGCAGATCTGGAAGATCTCCACAAAAATCGAACTTCTCGCGGGCAGAGCTTCGGCTCGGGAACCGCACTTCTCGGGATCTTCGGGATCTCGGGACTTGCTTCGGGGCTCGAGAATAATACCGGGGCTTCGGGGTATTTCTGGCACGCAAATCGATGCAAAACGGGAGAGAGAAGAGAGAAAAATAGCAAAGGAGTCGGCTGCCCTCGCATCCTATTTATAGGAGGTTGGAGCCTCGGAGTACGCGGGGCGTACTACCTCAGAATCGTCATTGCTTACGTATCCGAAGAACTCGAGTGCGAGTGTCGACATACCTCGGTGTACGCGGGGCGTAACTCGGATCAGATCGGTGACTCCTTCGGATAATCGTCCGAATTAAAGATTAAATTTAAATACAAATTATTTAATAAACTTCGGAAATTCATATCTTCTTCATACGAACTCCGTTTTCGACGTTCTTTATATCCACACGGAGGTGAGACTACGCTCTACAACTTTCGTTTAGACTCCGTCGGCTAATTTTGAGTTTATTTTTATTATTTTTGTTTTTAGTAGGCCGGGACAGGAAAACTCCGTTATAAAATCATAACTTCTTTATCCGACGTCCGTTTTCGCCTATCTTTTCATCGTTTCACTAAAATTAACGAGATCTTCGATCCTCGTTTAGATTGTTTCGGCTATAAACCGCTCGATCTCAAATCGAGTATTCGGGCTGCATACCGCTAAGTCGAAACTTAGAAAAATCATAACTTCCTCATACGAAGTCAGATTTGGACGTTCTTTTTATGTACGCTCACGGTTTAACGTATTCTACCACTTTCATTTAGATTTCTAAGGCTAAATATTTCTCTAACGTAAATTCACTTTTTACGTCGCGCTGTGTCGTGCCGGTTCTGTCGCGAAACTTCGACAGGTCATAACTTCTTCGTTATAACTCGGATTTTGGCGTTCTTTATATGCACGGAAACCTTGTGACATATACTAAAACTTGGTTAAGATTAATCCTTATAGATAATCTTCCATAAAAAAGTCATTTTTGACGCCTATCGTCTCTAAATTGACTAGCCCTGATGTACGGGCGTTACAATTATCTCCCCCTTAGGATGATTACGTCCCGGAATCATCAACGAAATAGGACTTGCATAATGATTCCACACGTTATTTATTCATCCTTGGTAATAACCTTAAATTCTATGTTTCCTCGAAAGAGTATTTAACTCTTTGGCTTTCTTGACCGCAGACGCTGCTCAATCTTGCATCTGCTTATCGTACTATGTTGTACTTTCAACCGTAACCCTCGAGTTACCCAATAAGTCGTTATTATGGACTCCTTCTTCTTCGCAGGATAAATACTTTCCTTTATCTATTGTAACAAACCGATGGGTCGTGCTCTACTGACCTCTCATCGAATGATGCAATGCTTAGACTCAGGTCTCTTAGAGTTAAATTCCAAAATGGAATATACCTTACTTCATATTCTAATGTGTTATAATCACATTTCATCATGTAGCATTTCTACCTACCAACTTCTTTTAACAACGAGCGCGACACTATGAATCGCATTAACTCCAACCTTCTGACTTAAGTCAGATGTTACATCTAACTTGGTCCTCTAGACCACGTAACATACTCCTCGTAGTCGAACTCAAATTTAAATATGACCACTAGGGTCGAAACAAGAACCATCTTAATAGTCATTACCGAAACAATGGTAATGACATACCAGAATAAAGTGGAATCAATCACTAGTTTCTTGGTAACCTTGTGACTTTCCCTGATCCAAGTGCGAGTCCTGTGCTTCCGGTAGTATATGCATCTACTACCTTTCACACCTACTCATACTCGTCCCAAGTATTGTCCCGCAGTCGACCAAGTCACCATACAAGAAAATCAGACAATCATTCAACACATCAGTTAGCAAAACTAGGGTTTATATTAATTCCTTGAAACGATTACACAAAAGTTCAAGTTCACCCTATACTATGCCTTTAATAGGATACATACATGATACTTTTCATATCGCTACTTTATAACTTGATCTTTAGATATAAGATCCTTATTCCTGATTCCTTGCATTGCCATCTGCTTCATCAAGGATCATTTGAAATGCTCTTGCCTTTAGCTTTGGCGGCGCCTCTAGCTTTGCTGCTTGATTTTTCCTTGGGCAGTCTTGCTTGAAGTGCCCCTCTTTGTTACATTCGTAACACACCTTTTTGTTGAAAATACATTCATCGGCGTAATGCCCATGCTTTCCACACTTGAAACATGTCACCTCCACACCACATTTTCCTGAGTGCTTCTTCTTGCACTTATCGCACCACCGTGCCTCATCCCTTGCTCCTCCTCCAGACTTCGAGGATTTTCTTTTCTCATTAGAACCTGAAGTTCCATCTAACTTTCTCTTCCCGCCAACTTCAACCTTACTGTCAGTCCCCCCCTTGATCATATTCTCAACAGACTTGGCGGCCCAAATAGCTGCCTCTAGAGTAGGTGCCTGACGCACTGGCACTGCATACTCCCAAGGGAGTCCCTTTGCGTACCGGTCGACTTTTGTCAGTTCGTCTGGGACGATGCACAAAGCAAACTCCATCTTGTCTGTGAAGGCATTAGTGTATTCATCCACTGACATGCTACCTTTCTTCAATATCAGAAACTTATTCTCCAACTCCAATAGATTTTGAGCCGAGCAAAACTTGCGCTTGAACTGCACTAAGAAATCTGCCCATGTTAATTGCAGTGGCTCATTAGGGCTTAAAGTCTTCCCTAGAGTGTTCCACCAAAGAACGGCTCCACCTCGGAATTGACGCACTGCATAGATAGTTTGCAACTTGCCTCTGCAGCCACAAGTCATGAAGGCTAACTCCATTTCGGAAATCCAATCCATAACTTCAATCGGATCCTCCTTTCCATTGAAGTTCGATGGTTTGCAAGTTAGAAAGTCCTTGTACTTGCATCACATTCCATCACTCCTTCCATCATGGTTGTTTTGCCTAACTATCGGTGGGTTGGCTTGACCAACAGACCCACTGAAGTTTCCACCTTCTGAGTGCCCTTCATTTAATTCAGGCTCTTCCACACGAATTGACAGCTCTTCACAATTCTGTTGAAGCAACCGCCTAGTCTCCTCTATTTGATGATCCAACATCGTTTGAATCATCAATTGTACACCAGCCATTGTTATCGGCTCCGGTGCTGCTGCTACGACAGGTATTTGCTCAATCACGGGTGGTTGATTCCTGTTTTCATCAACATTTCCAACTCCACTTCTTGTTCTCACCATTTTTGATCTACACACCGAATAAGGTGAAATTAGATCCTCATTCACGATAGATATTCAAATCGCCCTTATCACTTCGAAACGTTTATATGCTAGTTCTAATATCGTAGCCATACGCTTAGAATCCTAAACACATAAGGTTTCCAGATCCGGTCGGCAACAAACCATAGATCCGAACAAATAATAGCATCAATATAGCCATCACACAAAACATTTTGCACATAAAAGCATTTTAGGCATCATTCCTAAAATAAACTAGTGCTTGTGTCAATTTAGGTGTACTACCTAACATATTTTAGACACACTCCTCACAATCATTACTTAGCATTCTAAGTTTAAGTCTAGAAATTTCCTACAATTTCCTAGTTCGCTTAAACTAATGCTCTGATACCAACTGTGACATCCCCAATTTCTCGGCCAGAAAAGACCGATTTGTTTATGCTTGGTTTTTAAAATAAGAGTAATCTTTTGAAGAAAACAGTTGCGGAATTTGTTCCCAAAACAAAATATGATAAGAATTATCAAAGCATTTCTTTAAAGAAATGTATTTTCATTATATAACAAAATCTCGGGATGTCATGTTCAATACAGACCAAAAGCATAAACAGAACAAAATAGACCTTACAACAGTTATTCATAACTACTGGCCTATAATCCAAAATCTCTCGTCAAGTCCACCAACTTATACTCTTGTGCCATTACCTGTAATGCAAAGAAAACTGAGTGGGTCAGGCTTGGGAGCCTGGTGAGCATATAGGGTTTTCAACCCATAATAATAAAATTATTATATTCAACCATCAAACAATCAACTCAATTGCCCATCCCTATTATCTTTCTTAGGATTTTACCCTAGGAATTCAACTACCCATCATTCATTCATTCCTAAGGATTGACCTAAGGAATTATCACAAACTTCCATTGCTACATAAGGCGCATCTGCCAACATTATCCTTTAAGCGCCTCTGCCAGGATTACGTCATACACTATGAGGCACGACTGCCAGGTTTATGACATTCTATTTTAGGCGCATCTGCCGACATTATATTATAAGCGCATCTTCCAAGATTATCCTATAAGCGCATCTGCTATTATTATGACAATCTCTATTTGGCGCATCTGCCAAGATCAAGACATTCACTACTTGGTGCATCTACCGATATTATTCTCAAGCGCATCTGCTAGCATTATGGCATGCTCTTTTAGGTTCATCTACCAATACTATACTTAAGTGCATCTACTAGTATTATGTCACTCTCTCTTTGGTGCATCTACCAATACTATGCTTGAGCACATCTGCTAGCATTATGTCATTCTCTAATTGGTGCATCTGCCAATATCATTCTTAATCATCTTTCATACCTCATCATTTTATCACATACCAACTATCTCATCTACCCATGTTCTACCCAACATATTTGTAGATATAAAATACATATACAGTTTAACTCATTTAAAAACTATATAAAACATTCATTCCATACTCATATCAAATAAACAACAATATATAAACACATAGCACGTATTTATAACAAATACTTCATATTTATGTGTTAGAAGAAAGTAACCACACACTCTCCCAAACATATACTTAATACATTCAAACAATACTTGTATTATACCCGTGTTTATGAAAGGGACTATACACCCACACATATAAACAACTTTATATTATACACATAGCACGTATTTTATAGAAAATACTTAATATTTATGTGTTAGAAGAAAGTAACTACACACTCACTCGTATAAACATCAATATACTTAATACACTCAAACCATACTTGTATTATTATCGTGTTTGTGAAAGGTAGTATACACTCACTTGATCAGAAGATGATCGGACAGCACTACGACTTGCAGAAGTAGTAATCCTCAGCAGATCTGGAAGATCTCCACAAAAATCGAACTTCTCGCGGGCAGAGCTTCGGCTCGGGAACCGCACTTCTCGGGATCTTCGGGATCTCGGGACTTGCTTCGGGGCTCGAGAATAATACCGGGGCTTCGGGGTATTTCTGGCACGCAAATCGATGCAAAACGGGAGAGAGAAGAGAGAAAAATAGCAAAGGAGTCGGCTGCCCTCGCATCCTATTTATAGGAGGTTGGAGCCTCGGAGTACGCGGGGCGTACTACCTCAGAATCGTCATTGCTTACGTATCCGAAGAACTCGAGTGCGAGTGTCGACATACCTCGGTGTACGCGGGGCGTAACTCGGATCAGATCGGTGACTCCTTCGGATAATCGTCCGAATTAAAGATTAAATTTAAATACAAATTATTTAATAAACTTCGGAAATTCATATCTTCTTCATACGAACTCCGTTTTCGACGTTCTTTATATCCACGCGAAGGTGAGACTACGCTCTACAACTTTCGTTTAGACTCCGTCGGCTAATTTTGAGTTTATTTTTATTATTTTTGTTTTTAGTAGGCCGGGACAGGAAAACTCCGTTATAAAATCATAACTTCTTTATCCGACGTCCGTTTTCGCCTATCTTTTCATCGTTTCACTAAAATTAACGAGATATTCGATCCTCGTTTAGATTGTTTCGGCTATAAACCGCTCGATCTCAAATCGAGTATTCGGGCTGCATACCACTAAGTCGAAACTTAGAAAAATCATAACTTCCTCATACGAAGTCAGATTTGGACGTTCTTTTTATGTACGCTCACGGTTTAACATATTCTACGACTTTCATTTAGATTTCTAAGGCTAAATATTGCTCTAACATAAATTCACTTTTTACGTTGCGCTGTGTCGTGCCGGTTCTGTCGCAAAACTTGGACAGGTCATAACTTTTTCGTTATAACTCGGATTTTGGCGTTCTTTATATGCACGGAAACCTTGTGACATATACTACAACTTGGTTAAGATTAATCCTTCTAGATAATCTTCCATCAAAAAGTCATATTTGATGTCTATCGTCTTTAAATTGACTAGCCCTGATGTACGAGCGTTACAATCCGACCATAGTCGATTCCAACATGTGAAATTCCATGTTTCTTTAAGCTTATTAGTGTAGTTAGTTCTTTGAAGCTTATCGTATCTCTTTGCTTCGTCATGTTAGTTCCAAAGGTGTTCAACATGCAATATAGTTCCATAATGGATTTTCCCATATAGCTCATATTAGAAGCCTGGAGTCTCTCTTTGCTTCTCCTCTATTACTTTCTCTCTCTAGAACATGATATTAAATGAACGAATGAAGGATCCTCTAGAATGCCCCTCCCCTCATAGACACACACTAAACACTCCTCTAATGACTATTTATACATATGGACCGAAATCCCTAGCCCACAACTTAAAGGCTAGACCGAAAACACATGAGTTTTCGGTCCAAGGTACAAATAAACCCAATAATGTTTTCGCCTAAGACTAAAAACAATAAATGATTAGAAAAGCAAAGCATAAACTAATTTTTAGACTTAACAAAAGGCCAAACACACACAAGAATGGATTAAAAGAGGGTTTCTATGGTTTCTGAGGATGAGGGGCTATAAGGAGGCTAGGGTTTGAGTCATAATGTGATATTTATATGGCTTAAACCCTAAAAATTAGGCTTTTGGAATCTGATCATGTACGTTGCGCGTACTCCTTGGTACGCTACGCGTGCGTGCATGTGCCACTCGCATCCAATGTTTCTCTACGCCCTGCGTACACCAAGGCTACGCCTAGCGTAAATCTTATGGGCGGCCCAAGCCTCCGGCCCACTCACTACAAGTCCACTCAATTTGGTCCTCTAACAACACTTAGCCCAACAATTAATTGAGAAATATTTAATAAACATTACCTCGAGTGATGGTCGTTACAATTCTCCGCCACTTGAATCAGACTTTGTCCTCATAGTCAGTTGCATCCAGAAACAACTCCGGTTAATGCTCCCTCATCTCCTCCTCGGGCTCCCAGGTCCACTCCGAGCCCTTACGGTGTTGTCACCGCACCTTCACCAGCTCAACCTTCTTATTCCTCAGCTCATTTGTCTTTCTATCGAGAATAGCTATTGGTCTCTCGATGTAGTTCAGTCTATCATCAACCTGAATATCCTCTAAAGGCACACGATGAATCATCCACTAAGCACTTCCGCAGCTGAGAAACATGGAAAGTGTTGTGGATCTGGCTGAGCTCTGATGGAAGATCCAATCGGTACGCTACCTTTCCCACCTAGGATATAACCCTGAAAGGACCAACGTATCTGGGGCCTAACTTGCTCCACTTCCTGAACTGGATGACACCTTTCCAAGGTGACACCTTCAGGAGAACCATATCCCCGACCTGGAACTCCAAGTCCGATCGGCGTCCATCGGCATAGCTCTTCTGCCGACTCTAAGCAGTCTGAAGCCTGCTCCGAACCTGTTGGATCCTCTCTGTCATCTTGAGAACTACCTTAGTACTCCCCATGACTCTCTGACCGACCTCTCTTTAATAGATTGGGGTCCTACATTTCCTCTCGTAGAGCATCTCGAAGGGAGGTCGTTCTATGCTGGCGAGGTAACTGTTTTTATAAGAAAATTCCGCTAACGGAAGATACGTATCCCAAATGCCACCAAAATCCAAAACACATGCGCGTAGCATGTCCTTGAGAGTCTGTATCGTCCTCTCATTCTGTATGTCCGTCTGGGGGTGGAAAGCGGTGCTGAAGTGGAGACGAGTACCCATCTCGTCATGAAAACGCTTCCAGAATCTGGAAGTGAAACGAACTTCTCGGTTTGACACTACCGAGATAGGCACTCCATGTCGTGCCATTATCTCATGCACATAAATCTCGGCTAACTTTTCGGACGATATACTCTCCTGGATCAGGATAAAAAGAGCACTCTTGGTCAACCGATCCACAATGACCCATATCGAATCAACCCCACGTACGGTCCTAGGAAGCTTAGTGATGAAATCCATAATGATATGTTCCCATTTCCACATGGGGATGTATAACGGCTGCATCTTTCTATGAGGCCTCTGGTGCTCTGCCTTGGACTTCCTGCAGGTCAGGCATCTCTCCACGTACCAAGCTACATCCCGCTTCATGCAGGGCCACTAGTAATCAGGACGAAGATCTATGTACATCTTCGTCGCCCTGGGATGGATGGAGAACCTAGACTTGTGGGACTCATCCATCAGGATATGTCGTACTCCACCCCAGTACAGTACCCAGACCCTTCCATGCAAGGTCAATTGTCCCTGGCTGTAATAATCAAAGGAGGCCACCTGGCCTACGATCCGCTCGCACTTCCGACGCTCCTCCTTCAGGCCCTCAACCTACGCCTCTCGGATTTGCTCCAGCAGTGGAGTAATCACTGTTATCCTCAGATAGATGTCTCGAATCGGGGTTGCAACTGCCTTGCGGCTCAAGGCATCGACCACCACGTTGGCCTTGCCCGGATGGTAAAGGATCTCACAATCGTAGTCCGTCACCACACTAACCACCGACGCTACCTCATTTTCAGATTCGGCTGATCCATGAGATACCTCAAACTTTTGTGGTTCGTGTAAATGGTATAACTGACCCCGTATAGGTAATGCTGCCAAATCTTGACGGCGAACACCACAGCCCCCAGCTCTAAATCGTGTGTCGGATAGTTAGCCTCGTGAGGCTTCAGTTTCCTCGAGGCATAAGCTATCACATGACCCCGATAGATCAAAACTGCTCCCATGCATGTGATCGAAGCATCACAGTAAACTACGAAGTCATCAACTCCCTCTAGCAAAGTTAGAATTAGTGCCTCGCATAACCGCTGTCTGATGGTCTCAAAGGGTGCCTACTGCTCAGGCCCCCAGTGGAATGTCACCGACTTCTTCGTCAGTCGAATCAGGGGAACAACAATCTTGGAGAAATCCTAGATGAATCTCCAGTAATAACCCATTAGAACAAGAAAACTTTGAATCTTAGTTGGAGAACTCGGAACCTCCCACTGCATCATAACCTTTATCTTGGCTGAATCGACCAGAATACCCTTCTGGTTGACAAGATGCCCAAGAAACTGCACCTCGCACAACTAGAACTCACACTTGGAGAACTTTGCAAAAAGTCTCTCCCTCCTAAAATTCTCCAGCACCTCCTCCAGATGCTCCTCATGCTGCTCCTGAGTCTTAGAGTAAACCAAGATGTCATCAATGAAGACTATTACAAACCGATCCAGCATCGATCTGCACACGTGGTTCATGAGGTCCATGAATGCGATTGGAGCATTGGTGAGCCCAAACAGCATCACCACAAACTCATAATGACCATATCGAGTCCTAAAAGTTGTCTTCTGCACATCCTCGTCCCTGACTCGCATATGGTGGTAACCCGATCTCAGATTAATCTTGGAGAACCAAGATGCACTCTGTAGTTGGTCAAAAAAATCATCAATCCTCAAGAGGGGTAACAGTTCTTCACCGTTAAATTATTCAACTCCCAGTAGTCTATACACATGCGATGTGACCCGTCCTTCTTCTTCACAAACAAGATCGGGGATCCCCATGCGAGCTACTCGACATGATAAATCCATTGTCTAGCAGCTCTTGCAGCTGTGTAGACAACTCCTACATCTCGGGAGGAGCCAACCGATATGGTTCCTTGGCTATCGGAGTCGCACCAGGGATTAGGTCAATCCTAAACTCAACTTGTCTCTATAGAGGTATCCAAGGCAAATCCTCCGAGAATACATCCGGGTACTCTCGCACGACCGGTACATCATCCACCATCGTCTTGCCCTTATCCCAGGTATCTGTAACATGATGAGGAATGGTCCACTAGCGTGGCCTAGACTGCTCTAGCGCCAGCTTGGCCTGGCGCCCCCCTGCCAGCCCTGCCTAGCGTTCCCTTGCCAGCCCTTGTTGGGGACTCCCTTGCCAGCCCTTGCTGGGGACTCCCTTGCCAGCCCTGCTGAGGATTCTCTTGTCGGATAGGCCAGGCGCTCCCCCGCCTGACACTCCCTTGCCATCCTCTCCTGGTGTGCGCCCGCCAGCCCTGCCTGGGGCGCGCCCGCCAGCCCCGCCCGGCGCCTCCGGGCGGCCTTGCCCAACTCCTTGCTAGTTGGGCCTGAATTAGGCTGGCCCAAGGCCTGACCTAATTGTCCCCTATATGATGAACAATACCTCTTCCATGGAGAGGGAGCTTCCCCTAGACTCTTCCCCCATGGCTCAGCCGCCATTATACTCTGGCCGGGTGGCTCAGCTGCCACCCGCCGCCGCCATACACCACCACTAGCACCAAGATGGTTCTCTCTAGCTATGGAGGACCATCTCAGATCTTTTAGCTGATCTAACTTGACCGTCAGAGCCCGCTCCCGGGGCACAGTCCCTGGGACGGCTCTAACGCGTCTCTCTGATTGTGATGTCAGATCTCCGCCGCAGCAGAAGACCAGAAGCGCCGTCGGAGCCTGATGTTCCATCATAACATATGCGACATATCTTGCACAACCATGCTAAAGGTGACACCTCACCCTCGCTGTTGAACATAGAACCGATCCTTGTTGTGGCCTCTCGGCCTGGATCACTAACCCTCCCCCACTAGGAGTCTGAACCCTCACTAGCTGCTGCTCGTAGTCGATCACTGTCCCATTAGGGCTCAACCGATCTATACCCACTATAACCTTATTCCCTCGCATGAGAATAGGAACCAGATCCACTAAAAACTGATCATCGAATACCTGTAGTGTACATCATCTGTGAACCCTCGCAACCCTGACAGTCCTGTCATCTGTTATCTCCACATCTAGTGGGCAATGCAGCTCCCTTGGAGCTCCTACAAACCGCTTGCTAAGCACGAGTGACACAAAATATCGGGTGGCACCTGAATCAAACAGTACCAAAGCTGATATACCATTCACTAAGAACGATCTCGTCACCATGTCGAGAGCTGCTCGTGTTTCCTCTACTATCATTTGAAAGGCCCTACTCTTCGCCACATGTGCCTCACCCCAGCCCTGACGGCCGTTTGTAATACTCAATGTAGCAGGGGTGGGTGCTGCCACCTGCCTTGTTGCTACTAGACTCAATCACTGGGACCGCTTGTCCCTTCAGATTGCACTAAAAGCAAATCAGATCTCATATTGTCGTGGTGGTGGTAGTATATGTACAGTTTCTGCTCACATGTCTAGTTCGGTCGCACTTGAAACAACTTGAACTCCCTGCCTTCCACGTCCCATCATGCATCTTTCCGCATTTGCCACAACGGATGCGGCCCTGCTGGCGCCTAGGTCTGTGGTCTGATACCTTCGGCTTTTTTCCCGAACTCTCTGTCTGAACCCCCTCAGGTTTCCTCTTCCTCTCCATCTCTAAATCTAACTCCCTCTCTTGAGCCCTATCAATCATGTCCTACAGTCTTGCAGCTAGAGCGACTCACAAACTGGCAGATATCACTCGACAACATCTCATGATATCGGGCCTTTTCATCTCCTCGTCCGCCACGTACTGCGGACCAAGAAGGGTCCTCTCCCTGAACATCGTGGTGATCTCAGCCACCGTCTCAGTCGCCTGCTGGAGATACTGGAACTCCCTGGCAAGCTGTTGCACCTCAATAACAAGCGCAAACTTAACCCTGAACCTTGCCGAAAAATCACTCCAAGTCATCGCATCCAGAAATTCGTCATCTCCAATGGCTCGTCCGACCTCCTACCACCAGTCACGTGCGTTGTCCTTCAGAAGACATGATGCAAGTCGAACCATGTCCCCCTCGAGACATCTGCTAGTGCAGAATGCGTTAGTGACGTCTGCCAACCATCTGGTGCTCGCAGTGGGGTCTCAAAGTTGAGAGCTCCACAACTCTGAGCTCCCTGAAAGTCAGTATGTGCGACCCCATCATGGCCGCCACCTCGGTGCGGAAAGCACTCAACCTATCATCCAAAAGCTCTAAAATACCCTCCTTGATCGTGCCGAAGATCACAAGAGTTTGATCCAGGATACTACGCGTGATCTCATAGGAGATAAAATCCCTAGGCTTGTCGTCTAGCTACCCGAATCCTCAGCCCGAGCCTGATCCCTCACTGGCGCCTGAACTGCCGAATGGTCTTGTGCATAAAACCACCATTCTGAAAAACACATCAGAATACTAATCATATCTCGAGGGATCGTACATATACTACAAGTTCCTTGGATTCATCTTAGCTTTCCTTGATTCAAGTACGGATCCTCTACTTTCAGTAGTATGGGCCCATACTACCTTCCACATCTATCCGTACTTTCCTCAAGAACTGTCTTGACTTCACCAAGTCCCTTAACAACTTAAATCTTCAATCTTGAACTTTGGTCTTCAATTTTCTTTGTTGCTTGATCTTTTGTCTTCTTATTTCTCTTCGTTTTTTATAATAAACGATAGGTCTTGAACTTGGATTCTTGTTCTTCTTTTTGTGTTACTCCTTTTCTTCATTTTTCTTCTTTATTTTTGTTGATTTTCTTTAATCTTCTTCATTGCTTCTTTTTGTCTTCACTTTTCCAATTTCTTCATTTTTTTGTGTTTTCTTCTTGGAAGGTCTAGGGAATTTCACCATATAATATAGGATGAAAGCTAACATGAACACCTAATGATCATTGACAATGTGCCAAGATCAACTAAAAAGGGTGGGATATGACTCAAAAATGGGTGTTACCGAAAAACTTGGTCCCAAAATATGTAAATTGGGGGACCTACTTCAAAGTTCATCAAGCACCTTAATGTAAGGTGTGATAAACAAAATCTATCTAACTATCTAATCTAGACCCCTAGAAAAATGACGACATATCTTAAAAAGGTGGTGAGAATCTAGCTAAGTAAGACTCGGACGAGACTCAGGAGTAGTAAGGGATACTCCCCCCAAAACCAAGATGCGAGTCTTCAATGTCTTCAAAGTACCTTACCGGACTAATCTTTGCTCGCACACATTGGTTTGACCAACCACATCCCTCCGCACCTAGACCCAATCAAGCTACCTGCATCCGACCCCCACACGGGCGGTCTCAAAGGGGTATGTGAGGCTCAAAATGTGTAACGACCCGTGTCCGGTATGGTAATTCCTTGGTATTTATTTTGTAGTTTTGCAAGAGGGACTCGGCGAGTTCATAGCCTGACTCGCCGAGTAGGGTCGCAACTTCGAGCACGTGTGAGCCGGGGACTCGGCGAGTCCATATCCCTGACTCGGCGAGTCCATCCGACTGGGTGAAATCCTAAATCCCCGGGTTGCCCACTATTTAAGTCACCTTATAGCCCCATTCTCGCCTCCCTCACCCTGAGAACACTGTGAGAAAGAACCCTAATCCACCCTTGTGTGAGCTAAGTGTTTTGTGCCATTTTGTGAAGGTTTGAAGAAGGAGAAGAAGCAAGGAGCAAGGAGAAGAGGTGTAGTGCAAAGATCCAAGGGCAAATCTGAGTTATTTGAGGTATTTTCGGACTTTCCCTCTTGTTATATGCTTTAAACCTCCATTAGAGCCCTCCTAGGATCTAGTTGATGCTTGTTCCAAGCCTTATGTTTGCATGAATGCCTTAATAAGTCGAGATATCTATAGATCTGAATGATTGGGTGTTGTAGAGCCCAGATCTACTGCCTTTTTGGAGTTACTTTGCATATTAACCATAGATCTACCCACTTTGTGCATCTTTTAGCCTTATTTCCCTTATTCATGAGGTTGTACACGTAAAGTTGGAAACTTTACGTGGTAAATCAGCTTATTGGACTCAGATCTATCAATTGTATGTGTTGGATTCAAACAAAATCGAGTAAAAATCAGTTGCATGGCGGCAAATCGGCGAGTCGGGAAGAACGACTCGGCGAGTTGGGTCGCGAGTCCCCGATTCCTTCATTTTTATCAGTGTCGAGTGGATCCAGTGAGTTAGAGAGTGGACTCAGCGAGTTGAGAGTAGACTCAGTGATGGAGGGACTCGGCGAGTTGTTCATACAACTCGGCGAGTCCAAGGCAATCTTCTTAAGCTCAAGAACAACTCGTCGAGTTGTTCATAGGGACTCGGCGAGTCGGATGAAGATTGTCTGAGTTCTTGGATCGGGAGAGTACTCGTCGAGTCGATGCCATAATCGACGAGTAGCAGCGAGTTGAGTCGAGGAGTGAGGATAGGGACTCGGCGAGTTGGCGGCCCAACTCGGCGAGTCAGGTCAACTATGGGTTGACTTTGACCGAGAGTTGACTTTGTCTGAGAGTTGACTTTGACCTGGGGGTAAAAGAGTCATTTTACCCAGTGCAGTGTTTAGTATTTGATTTAGTATGTTTATGGACTTGTAGCCGGGGAGATACCGGAGCAGCAGCAGTTAGCCCTCAGAGCTATTCACTCAGCAGCCAGTTCACGAGGTGAGTCTCCCTTCAGTAGGAACGGGTCTACGGCCACAATGTCGGCCCGTGTAATTATCAGTAGTTCCAGTCTTTAGTTGATGTAGTAGCTAGCTGGCTTGACGTCTTTGTGATTCAAGCATATTTGTGTTATGTGTTCCGGACTTCGGTCCGATGCAGTCAGTTCCGGACTTCGGTCCGATGCAGTGAGTTCCGGACTTCGGTCCGATGCAGTTAGTTCCGGACTCCGGTCCGATGCAGTTAGTTCCGGACTCTGGTCCGATGCAGGGGACAAGGTCCCGGTCAGTTCCGGACTTCGGTCCGATGCAGCTAGTTCCAGACCTCGGTCTGATGCAGTGGGCAAGGCCCAGTATGTGATTTATATGTATTGTATGGTATGTGGTAGTTTGGGGGAGCTCACTAAGCTTCGTGCTTACAGTTTCAGTTTTGGTTTCAGGTACTTCCGCTTGTAGAGAGAGGAGCTCGGGATGATGGCATCGCACACACCACAGCTTCAGCTTTTATCCTGGGAGTTGATTGGTTCTTGATTTTATATAACATGGATATGATACAGTTTTCCGCATAGTGTTTTTTTTATTATTATTTTGAGATACATCATGTATGGTTTATGATATGACACTCAGATTATGGTTTTTGGTTATGTTGAAAAACGAAATTTTTGGGTCGTATTTTTGGGACGTTACAAGTTGGTATCAGAGCCCTGGTTTGAGGGATTCGGACACACTTCCGGGTGTATCTGAACTCAAACTAAGGGGGAAATAAAAAGATTTTTTTTAAAAAAAGGAAAATGTTTTCTAAAAGAATTTTGAAAGTACTTAGAAAGAAAGAGATTTTTAAACAAGATAAGGGTGTGGTGCATGCGATCAGCCGAGCTCAAGTAAGTACTCCCAAATTACCCATACAAGTTATTTGTTCAATTTCAGTTTCAGTAGAACAGCATGCTAGTATAAGACTAAGGATCTAGGAGGATGCCTTATGTGCCTGCTTTATGTGTTACATCTTTATGAGTATTGCATGCTAGTATTGAGTAGACAGCAGTAGGATAGCCTGTTTAGGTTATGCCTGATAGTATGAGCTTAGCACTGTATGCTAGATCAATTTCTCGTTTTGAGAATAGTTTTGCCTGAGTATGTTTCCTTATTCCGAATGCTGCTTGCTTCGTGCTTTGTGGGAGTTCTGAGTGATGGAAGTTAGCCATTAGGTGAACACGTTACACCACATGTGATCAGGGTTGAATAATCCCAGAGTGCTGGAACTGGCCCTACTGCGCAGCTCTTGTTTGAGTCCAACCGTTATAGGGACGGGTCTTTTACTTGAAGGATTATCTGATCTTCGTCACATGTGATGGTGTTCAGGTGATGGTTAATTAGCATTATAAGGAGACCTGCAGCAGCTGAGGACTAGTTGAGTTGAGTTTGAGGTTTCCCTGGGGCAAGCCTAGGATGAGAGTAGCAGAGATCAGTAGTAGTAGAAGTGACTTGGTGGAGTCAGGGCAGTTCTTGAAGAAAGTACGGATAGATGTGGAAGGTAGTATGGGCCCATACTACTGGAAGCAGAGGATCCGTACTCGAATCAAGAAAGGCTGAGACAAGACCAGGAAGCTAGTTGTAGTATCAATGATCCCTCAAGATATTTCTGTTTTCTGATGTAGTTGTGATGTGTTTCAGAATGGTGGTTCTGCGTTCGAGACCAGCAGCCGGCAGCGGAGGTGCCGGGGAGGGATCAGGTTCAGGTTCGGGGGATGAGCGCATGGATGAGCAGACCCGAGAGTTCCTTTCTTCGGAGATTACGCGCATCATTATAGAGCAGACTCCTGTGATCTTCGGTTCGATCAAGGAGGGGATTCTAGAGCTGATGGATGAGAGATTGGGCACCTTCCGTGCCGAGGTGGCGGCCATGATGGGGACGCGCACCCTTACTTTCAGGGAGTTCAGGGCATGTGGAGCTCCGGACTATCATGGGGCGCGAGACCCCATAGCGAGCACCAGATGGTTGGCGGATGTGGCCAACGCTTTCCGTACTATCAGATGTCCCGAGGGGGACAAGGTCAGATTGGCGTCCTGTCTTCTGAAGGACAGGGCACGGGATTGGTGGGAGGAGGTCGGACATGCCATTGGGGATGATGCAGCATTGGACGCCATGACCTGGGCTGATTTCTCTACCAGGTTCAGGGCGGAGTTTGCACCGGTCATTGAGGTGCAACAGCTAGCTAGGGAGTTTCAGGACCTCACCCAGACTACAGAGACAGTGGTGGAGATCACCGCCAAGTTCAGGGAGAGGGCTCTTCTCGTTCCTCAGTATGTAGCTGATGAGGAAATGAAGAAGGCCCGTTATCATGAGATGTTGCGGAGCGATATCCGCCAGTTTGTGAGCCGGTCCAGCTGTAAAACGCTGGAAGATATGATTGCTAGGGCTCGGGAGAGGGAGATTGATCTCGAGATGGAGAAGAAAAGGAAACCGGAGGCGGTTTCGGGTTCAGGCGGTTCGGGCAAAAAGCCCAAGGTTTCGGATCACAGATCTAGGAGTCAGCAGAGCCACGGTCGATGTGGCAAGTGTGGGAGATTGCACGAGGGAGCGTGCAAGGCAGGGAGTTCCGGCTGCTACAAGTGCGGTCGAATTGGGCATTTGAGTAGGGATTGTACGGCCCCTGCTACTGTCGTCGCAGCATCAGATCTGATTTGCTTTCAGTGCAATCAGAGGGGACATAAAAAGTCCCAGCGTCCGAGTTTAGCTGCAGCGGGGAAGGTGGCTGCACCTGCCCCTGCTACCTTGAGGATTACAGATGGCCGGCAGGGCCGAGCTGATGCGACAGTGGCGAAGAGTAGGGCGTTTCAGATGACAGCAGAGGAGGCGCGAGCGACTCCTGATGTGGTGACGGGTATGTATCTTCCCTTTATCTCTTTATTTTATTGATTGAATATTGCTTATGATTGTATGTTTTATTTAGGGTCGTTCTCGGTGAACGGCATCTCTGCTATGGTATTATTCGATTCGGGGGCTACCCGATCATTCGTATCACTTGCGCTCAGCAAGAGATTCAGTAGAGCTCCAGGGGAGCTGGATTGTCCATTAGAGGTTGAGATAGCGGATGATAGGACCGTGAGGGTCGGCAGAGTGCATAGAGGGTGTTCTCTTCAGTTATTTGATGAGCAGTTTTCAGTGGATCTGGTACCTATTCCCCTGTGAGGGAATAAGGTTATTGTGGGTATGGATTGGCTAAGCCCCAATGGGGCGGTGATTGATTGTGAGCTTCAGCTAGTGAGGGTTCGCACTCCCAGTGGGGGAGAGTTGGTGATTCAGGGCGAGAGGCCACAGCGAGGACCGACCTTTTGTTCCGCCGCAAGGGCGAGGCGCTATGTTCAGCAGTGTTGCGCCGGTTTTGTAGCTTACGTTTTGGATGCCCGGGAGAAGGGCAAGTCGACAGTTGATGGTGTTCCTATTGTTCGAGACTACCCGGACGTGTTTCCTGAGGATTTGCCGGGGATACCTCCTGAGAGACAGGTTGAGTTCAGGATCGACCTCATCCCTGGTGCGGCTCCGATAGCCAAGGCACCGTATCGATTAGCTCCCCCTGAGATGCAGGAGTTGTCTACGCAGCTACAGGAGCTGTTAGACAAGGGTTTCATTCGGCCGAGCAGTTCGCCTTGGGGAGCGCCGATCCTGTTTGTGAGGAAGAAGGATGGGTCGCATCGTATGTGTATTGATTATCGGGAGTTGAATAAGGTAACGGTGAAGAACCGTTACCCACTCCCGAGGATAGAGGATTTGTTTGATCAGCTTCAGGGAGCGTCTTGGTTCTCCAAGATCGATCTACGCTCCGGATATCATCAGATGCGGGTTAGAGATGAGGATGTACAGAAGACTGCTTTCAGGACCAGGTATGGTCATTACGAGTTTGTGGTGATGCCATTTGGGCTCACCAATGCTCCAGCCGCGTTTATGGATCTCATGAACCGCGTGTGTAGGCCGATGCTGGATCGGTCAGTGATAGTGTTCATAGATGACATCTTGGTATATTCCAAGACGCAGGAGCAGCACGAGGAGCACCTGCGGGAGGTGCTGGAGGTTTTGAGGAGGGAGAGACTTTTCGCAAAGTTCTCCAAATGTGAGTTCTGGTTGCGCGAGGTGCAGTTCCTTGGTCACCTCGTCAACCAGAAGGGTATTCTGGTAGATCCGGCCAAGATAGAGGCCGTGATGCAGTGGGAGGTCCCGAAGTCTCCATCTGAGATTCGAAGCTTCCTAGGGTTGGCAGGGTATTATCGGAGATTTATTCAGGATTTCTCCAAGATAGCAGTGCCGCTCACCCGACTGACCAAGAAGTCAGTGGTATTTCGTTGGGGTCCGGAGCAGCAGACAGCATTCGAGACCCTCAGGCAGAGATTGTGCGAGGCTCCGATCCTTAACTTGCCAGAGGGAGTAGAGGACTTTGTAGTCTATTGTGATGCCTCGATCACAGGTTTGGGAGCAGTTCTGATGCAGCGAGGCCATGTGATAGCTTATGCCTCGAGACAGTTGAAGCCTCACGAGGCTAATTATCCTACCCATGATTTGGAGCTGGGGGCAGTTGTGTTTGCCCTCAAGATTTGGAGGCATTACCTTTATGGGGTCCGTTGTACTATATACACGGATCACAAGAGTTTGAGGTATCTTATGGATCAGCCGAGTCTGAATATGAGGCAGAGGAGGTGGTTGGATGTGCTAAAGGATTACGACTGTGAGATCCTATACCATCTAGGGAAGGCCAATGTGGTGGTCGATGCCCTGAGCCGCAAGGTGTCGGCGGCCCCTATCAGGGATCTATGTTTGAGGATGACAGTGATCACTCCGTTGTTGGAGCGGATCAAGGAGGCTCAGGTAGAGGGTCTCAAGGAGGAGAGACAGAAGTGTGAGAGGATCGTGGGCCGAGTAGCTTCATTTGATTACGACAGTCGGGGTTTGTTGACGCTTCACGGGAGAGTGTGGGTACCGTACTGGGTGGAGTTCTTGGCCGCCTAAATACACATGGATGAAAGCTTGGTCGCACAAAGGAAGCATATGAAATGGCTCGAAATTTTCTTATGAAGTGACATGTTTGCGCGGGTACCCTCACAAACCTTGCGAAGGGTGGGGGCAGCCGCGCGCATACATCAGAATGCATCCCATGTGGGGGTAATTTGAGCTTGGATTTTGCGCGGGTAGGGCTGGGCCGTGCAATGTTTGCGCGGGCACCCGCGCAAGTTGCAGATTTTGACATTTTTTTCAATTTTTCACTCCACAAGCTCCGGTTTTCTTCCATACTTTACCAAGATCATTGCTAAACCTCAAGATGCTTATTTTAGACCAACTTCAAGCCTAGAGACATCAAAACTTCAAGCGGATATTCTTTATTTACAATGCATTTATTTAACGTCTTTGCCAAGACATAGCCCCGCGTCCGTCAACCTTCGTAAATCGTAGTTTCCAATGTTACATTGTCGAATTCTCCCGTGTCAAAGCCTTTATAAAATGGTTTCAAACAATTTCCATTTACTTTGAAGATTTGGTTCATTTCCAAACTCTTGATTTCAACCACACCATGATTAAACACTTTTATAACAATAAAAGGTTTGTGCCTTCGAGATCGCAATTTTCCCGAGAATATCTTTAAGCGTGAATGATAAAGAAGAACTTCTTGACCCGAAATAAAGTGTTTTTGGGTTATGTGCTTGTCATGAAATGCCTTTTTCTTCTCTTTGCACCATTTGTACCTTTTAATTATCTTCTTCTTGAGCACTTCCATCATTGGAAGATTTAATCTTCTTTGAGCCTCTTTCCTAGGCTTGCAATAATCTCCCATAAGAATCTTGTGTATGCATATATTAGGGCTTATCTCGTTTATTGGCTCAATCACATCAACCCGGTACAATGGAGAAATGTTGCTAGAGTACCTCATTGCTTCAAAGATGTTGAAGTGAATGATCTCTTCATCAAACTCCATAGTAATTTTTCCTTTATGGACATCAATGATCGTGTGATCGGTATTCATGAAAGGTCTTCCAAGGAGGATCATAGATGATTTGGAAGGAGTCTTCTCTTCAAGATCAATGACATAAAAATCCGCAGGAAATACTAGTTGATTAACCTGTACTAAAACATCCTCCAACACTCCTCTGGGAGACACACTTGACTTGTCCGCTAATTGAATGATTATTCTCGTTTCTTTCAAAGGTCCAACATTAAGAGATCGTCAAACTGAATATGACATCACATTGATCGAGGCACCAAGATCTAACATGGCGCTTTCGACATGCAAATCACTTTTGGTACAAGGGATAGAAAATATTCCTGGATCCTTGCATTTGGGAGGTAACTTCTTTTGGATAACCGCAGACACGTTTGCATTGACTTGAATCTTTTCATTTTCCTTGAATTTCCTCTTCTTGGTGCACAAATCCTTGAGAAATTTTGCATAACTTGGAATTTGTTTAATAACATTCAATAGTGGAATGTTTATTTGGACCTTGCAGAAAGTTTCAAATAATTCAATTTCTTCCTCTATCTTCTTGGAAAAGGCTAACCGGGAGGGAAAAGGTGGTGGTATGACCAATGGCTTGATGTTCTTGTTGGAAGATTTGGGTTGATCATTGTTTGTCACAATCGGTTCCTTTGGAGGAACTACAACCTTTGTAGGCTCAACAACAATAACCTCATCTTCTTTTTCTCTTAAAACTCTTTTGGGGTTGCTTTCTCCAAGGGTTTTCCCACTTCTTAAGGTTATTGCACTCACATTGGGGTTCTTCTCGGTTTGAGATGGAAGTTTACCCCTTTGTTCTATCTTGTTGAGAGCGGTGGCCAAGTCTCCAATTTGTGCTTGAATGTTGGAGAAAGTGTTCTTGGTCTCTTGTTGAAGTTGGGTTTGGATTTGAGCAAGAGAAGTGACAACTTGAAGGCTCATTTGATGGTTACCACTTGATTGACCTTGTTGATGAGGTTGTTGGTAATTTGGAGGGGGATGAGATGTTTGGGGATATGGAGGTTTTTGTGATGGGTATTGAGAAAATTGGGGTCTCATCATAACATGTGGTGGGTTTTGCTTTGGTAGGTATGGGTTGGTTGGGTTATTCCGTCAATTTGGGTTGAAGTTGTTTTGAAATCTCATGGGTCTTGGTTGAGCTTGTTATCCTCCCATTGCATTAAAATCCTCCGGTTCACTAACAAGTGAGGGACACTTATCCGTATAATGCCCCGTCATTGCACAAATGCCACACACCATTAATTGTTGACCACTTCCCACCACCATTTGACTTAACACATTAGTCAAGTCCAAGAGTTTTGATTCCAAGTGTTGAGTGTTGCTAACTTCACCAACCACTTGTGGAGAATTTCTCTTCATATCATTTCGAGTTCCAAAGTTCCTTTGATTTTGAGAAATGGTTCCAAAAAGTGATTTTATCTCTTGGGGTGTCCTTTTGAAGATGTCACCGCCACTTGAAGCATCAATCATGCTTCAATATTTTTCATTCATACCCTCATAAAATTGTTGAAGAAGTAATTGTTCGGGAATGTTGTGTTGAGGACAACTTGTACACAAGTTGTTGAATCGCTCCCAAAAATCATGAAAAGTCTCATTATCTCCTTGACGAATCCCCAAAATGTTACTTCTTTGGCTTGATATTCGTGAGGTGGGATAGAACTTGCTATTGAAGGCTTCGAGTAACTCTTCCCATGTGTGAATAGATCCCGGTGGTAAGTTGAATAACAACTCTCTAGCTTTGTCTTCCTAGGTGAGCGGGAAGGCGGTTAGCTTTAAATCATACAATGTCACATTTTTGGGCAACATGCTAACACATATCATCTGAAATGACTTCAAATGCTTTTGATGGTCTTCTCTATCCAAACCATGGAACTTCGTAAGTTGATGTATGAAACTTGACTTCAATTCGATTCCTCGGCGATTTGCGGGATAAACAATAGCAAGAGGTGTATGAAAAACATTTGTCTCCATTATTTGTCTAAGTGTCAACTCTTGAGGGGGATTGGGTGGAAAGGGGTAATGGAATATTGTTGCATGTAATTGGGTGGTTGTTGGTAAGGTAGGTATGGGTATTGTTGGGGATTGTAGATTGGTGGTGCATAAGGTTGGTAGTTAGGGTATTGGTTATAAGGAGGTTGTTGTTGTTGTTGGTACATTGTGTTTTGGTACATTGGAGGGTGTTGGTTATTGGGTTGATTTGGTTAATGTACTTGTTGTTGAACTTGAAAAGCATTGTTTTAAGGTTGGTTGTTTTGGTGGAATTGTTGGTTTTGCGGTTGTGATGGTTGATAATTTTGTTGGTTTTGAGGAGGGGATTGATTCCAAGGTGGCATATCAATGAGCGGTTCTTGTTGTTGTTGTCTTGGTTGTTGGGGTGGGGTATTGGCATATTGATTGTTTGGGTTTAGGTTGGGATTGTGAGGTGGATTGTGATTCATGGTTATGTAGTTTTCAAATGGAATGTCTTCAAAGGAATGACCAATAATTGGAGAACTCAGCTCGGTGTCGGTATCACTTGAAGTATGAACTTGATCTTTAATGTTGATTAGTGGAGATGAGGAAGAAGCTTGAACGAGTGCTTGTTTGACTAACTTTTTCAACCTTTTTTCTTCTTTTTCAATTTCCAGATTGTAGAGTAGTTCACCGGTTCTTTTAGTCCTAGGCATAAACAATCAAATAACAATAACCAATTTCTCCGGCAATGGCGCCAAAACTTAGTGGGATGTCAAGTCCACCAAGCAAATTACACCCTTTGTTTGCAAATAAAATGTAATACAGTGGTAAAAAGGGGTATCAATCCTCGAGGAAATGGTTGTTACCAATGCAATCTAAAAGAACTAGTGTAAATAAACTAATTAACTACAATTAACTAAAAAAGGGGGTGTTATGATTTCTTAAAAACTAAAAGATTTGAATAACTAAAAACTTGCAATTAAGCAAGATAGTGAGATGCTCAAATATTGGAGAGAGTTGGTTAACTAAAGCAATTCAACACAATGAACATTTGTGTGTTTATCATTAGGATTCAACATGAAGCTTATCATTCATCCCAAATTGGTTATAGCAATCATGAAGCATGATATGTCAAGATTCCTCTTAGGTAGTATGGAGGTTGGGGAAGCCCATAACACACCTTCTTAATCAAGATCAAGGGTTTAATTGAAGCAATTGAACCCAAGAAGTTAATTAGCCTTAAGAAAGAAGGAATCCCCAATTCCTAGAGGATGTCAATGCTTACCGTCATAAAGCCCTTGTTCTAAGTTAATTCAATGATTCAATGCAAAACCAAAGAAATAAACTAACAATAGCTCATTCAAGTGCCAAGCTCATGATCAAAGCATTAAACAAGCATAATAAATATGATCTAGAACCCTAAACATAAGATAATTGATAATCTAGCATGAATCCTTCAAAAACCCACAAACATTCAAAGGTTTTAACCAATGTTAACCAATATAGAGAAATTAGCCACTCATGGCAACAAAATAACAATCACAAAAGTCTAATTGCATAAAGAAACTTCCAATAACTTGGATAGATGAAAAGAAATGTGTTTCAAGCTCCAAAATCGCCTTCTTCAGCTCTCCAATGGTGTAAAATCGAAGTGATGGCTGCTAGATCTGATCCCCCAAGGTTATGGTGTGCCAAATGATCAAATTGCCCAAACTGGGCAGTTGCGTGGGTACCCGCGCAACGAAAATTTCACCCGCGCAAGTGTTACTGTAATGCTGTTGGCTCTTCATTCCTCCACTCCACCCTTCCACTACCAAAGATTCTTTTGGTCCCCTCCATATCCATGTGATTTATACCAACCAATCATCATTTAGCTACAAAAATGGATACTCCAAGCCCAAAATAAAAGTTTATGACCCATCTTCACAAGCCCAAAATATCAAAGTCTTTAACTCTTAAGGCCCAAATCTTATTTTATGGATCCGTCAGGCCGAACAATGCCTCGAGAGCCCACTAAGCCGTCTCCAATCAACCCGCAACCGCAACGAACACCGAATACCTGTAAAATAAAAAGCACCCGGTACGATCCATAATAAAGAAAATAAAGAATATACAATGCATTAATAATTAAAAAGAGCTAAAAATCTAAAATAAACTAATAAAAATAAGGAAATAAAATAAGCTATCATCCCTTCTGCTACTAATGCTTTACGTGCTACTCTTATCCTAGGCTTTCCCTAGGGTAATCACCATCCCACTCTCCACCATCAGCGACATAAGAAGTCCCTGGTATCTCCCCCTAACTAGCTCGCGAATACCATTACATATCACTAAGACTAGATAATTCTTCGAATGAGAGGTTCTACCCTAGAATGGTTAGACTCAAACGAGAGTTGTGAGATAAGGCTAAACCTAACCTTCTGAAATTATTTAGTCCTCGCAATATGTAACTTAACATATTTTCTTACTAGTTAGTAAAATATATCTAGAACTCCTAAAAGCACAAAGAAAGCAGCATTCGAGCATTGAGTAAACATAACCAAGCATATACTAATCAGGCCATCATACTGACTAATCTGTACTAGCATGTAATTCATAAAGTTGATACACATATAACAGGCACATAAGGCATCCTTCCTAGATCCTTAGCGCTAATCTAGCATGCAGTTCTCATAAAGTTGATACACATAGAACATAAACTTGTATGGGTAATTTGGGAACTTACTTGAGCTCGGCTAATTGCATGCACCACACCCTTTTCTCCTTTTAAAATTTCTTTTCTCTTTTCAAAGTTATTTTTATAAAAATATTTTTCTTTTGAAAATTTTCATACCAAGTCCCCAGTTTGAGTTCAGACACACTCGAAAGCATGCCCGAATCCCTCAAACCAAGGCTCTGATAGCAACTTGAAACATCCCAAAAATACGGTCCAAAAATTTCGTTTTGATTATTTATAAAACCATAAATACCATTTGTCGTCTCATAAAAATAACATAAGTAATGTATCTCAAATCATCATAATAAAATACTGTATCAAAATCATGTGAAAAATATCAGAGTCCAAACATCCCAAGCTGAATCAATGGTGTGTGCACTACAATCATCCCGAGCTCTTCCCCTTACTACCGGAAGTACCTGAAACCAACACTGAAAATTGTAAGCACGAAGCTTAGTGAGTCTCCCCAAACTACCACGTACCATACACACAATCACATAATAACATACATTAGGCCTTGCCCACTACATCAGGCCCTTCCCAGCATCAGATCGAAGTCTGGCATCTGCCTCGCCAACATCGGGCCCCGCTCAACATCGGACCGAATTTCGGTATACATATAGCATAGAAACAGGCATATAACACATAAACATATAAACATTCCTTGGGCTTGCCCCGATATCGGACCGGAGTCCGGAACACATAACACATAACACATAACATATAAGCTAGAACTTCCTCAGGCTTGCCCTGGCATCGGACCGAAGTCCGGAACACATAAAAAAACACATGCAAGAATCATGAAGACATCAAGCATACAAACATTCCTCGGGCTTACCCCGACATCATACCAAAGTCTGGAAACATATAACTACATCGGGCTAACCCCGGTGTTGCTAACATACATAAACGGGTCGGCCTTGGTGCCTTAGACCTGTTCCTACTGGAAGAGGACTCACCTTGTAAGGCTGAATTTCGAATATCACTAGAAGGAATCTCTAACAGTTGCTTTGATGACTCCCCAACTATCAATAACATAACAACACTTAGTCAAAATCCATAATACCTCTTAGGGAAAAAAGACCATTTTACCCCTTGGTCTAATACAGACCATACCCACGACCCATTTCCATCTTATCTTCCCAGCTCATTATTGGCCCACTAATGTCCCAATTTTCTAAATTGGGCCCAACGTTTCAAATGGGCCTTCCCTTAAGCCTAAACATATCCTTGGTCCATTATCTGACTTCTGGTGGCCCATTTCGGCCCAACATCTGCTAAGTCCAAAGATTGGCCCAAACCGAGGCCCAAATGTCGCAAAGCCCAAAGTCTGAGGGTACGCTGAGTGTACTCTTCAGTACGCTACGTATATAACTTGCATGGCTTGTACGCTGCGCGTACTGGCGTGTACGCCCAATGTACTACTCTGTTAATCCATTTTCTTCAAAACCGCTTAATCCCTTAAGACACTAAGTCCAAATTACAGATCCGAGTCCAATAATCCGTCTTAACCCATAAAGTCGATTACTTGGTGGCTTGCAAACCACCAAGTGAGATCAAACTTTGAAAATAACAACTTCATGGAAATGGCTAGATCTCATGCATGGTTACAAATAGTCCTAAAGATTGAAACTTTACTGCTTATGGGACACATTTAGCTCTAAGGGTGGAAACTCTAAGCCTAAATATGAAGTTGAACCATAAAAATCCATTCTTTGGACCTAAAAATATCCAAAGATCCATAAACCTAGATCTAAGCATTTATGAGGAAAGTTGGAAGCTTTATACCTAAAGGCCAAACACACACAATAATGGAGTAAGAAAGGGTTTCTAAGGTTTCTGAGGATGAGGGGTTGTAAGGAGGCTAGGGTTTGAGTTATAATGTGATATTTATATGGCTTAAACCCTAAAAATTAGGGTTTTGGAATTTGCTCACGTATGCTGCGCGCACCCCTTGGTACGCTGCGTGTACGTGCATGCGCCCCTCGCATCCAATGTTTCTCTACGCCCCGCGTACACCAAGGCTACGCCCAACGTACGTCTTATGGGCGACCCAATCCTTTGGCCCACTCACTGCAAGTTCACTCAATTTGGTCCTTCTAACAACACTTAGCACAACAATTAATTAAGAAATATTTAGTAATCATTAATGTGACAACCCGATATTTCAACTCTATGTAATGACCTAAAAAGTCAAATATTGTAACCACTTTTGATATAATGAAATTAACTTTGAAAATAAAATGTCCAAAAGTCTCTAATAAATTACCTACTATATCAGATGTCATTAAACCGTGATCGTACGTAAAAAGAACGCCTAAATCTGACTTCGTATAAGGAAGTTATGATTTTTCCAAGTTCGGCTTAGCGACAAACAGCTAAAAACTCGAAACAGAGATCGAGTGACTTTTGACCGGAATGACCTAAATGAGAAGCGAAGGTGTCAACAATGGTTTTTTCAATGGTAAAAAGTCGGGCAAAAACAGACGTCAGATAAAGAAGTTATAAATTTCTAACGAAATTTTCTTACCGCGACCTTTTAAAAATAAATAATAAAAATAATTTCAAAATTTGCCGACGGAATCTAAACGAAAGTTGTAGAGCGTAGTCTCAGCTAGCGTGGATATAAAGAACGTCAAAAACGGAGTTCGTATGGAGAAGATATGAATTTTTGAAGTTTATTAAATAATTAAAATATAAATTTTATTATTTAACCTTGGTATTATCTGAAGGAGGAGTCACCAGGTCGAGCCGAGTTACGCCCAGCGTACGCTCGTACACCCAACATACTCGAGGACTAGGCCTCGGATCGTCCACGTCGCCCCTATGCGAGGCTATACCCGTCCCATCCGAAGCTCCGAGGCAGTCGAGGATCCGGTCACGCATGACGCACGTGTACGCCCAGCGTACTCGCGTATGCCAGGCGTACCGAGGCGGTTCCCACCCCCTATAAAAGGGATGCGAGGGTTCCGAAGAAAGGGCTCAATTTCTCTCAACTTTCTTGCGTTCTTGCCTCGTTCTCCTTGCCCCTGCTAACCCGAAGCCCCAGTTTCCTTGCTCAAGTCCCGAAGGTCGTTTGTGCTCCCGAGATTCCCGAGAATCTCGAGAAAATCCGCTTTCTCGAGTCGAAATTCTGCTCGGTTTTCATCTCGCCTTTTTCGATCTTCCAAGTGAGTTCATACCCTTATAATCCACGCTTTTAAATGTTTTATACATGCTTTTATATGGTTTTAAGGGGGGAAATACAAGTAAAACACACGATTATTATCGTGTGTTATATAAAGTTCCATTATACACTTTTTATCAACGAAATCATATGTGATTTATAACTATTATAGGGAAACTTTCATATGCAAAATATATCACGATAAAATCATATCTTTGGAAATGAAAAATGTTGTTATATATGTATAAATCAAACACTATGCTTATACTGTATGTATATGTGTCCATCTTAGACACTATAAAATTTTTACTTTTCATAACAAGTGAGCATTTTACTAGGGATTACTATACAAATGAGACACACTTAAAGAAAACTATAATAGGTATAGTTTTACGAGAACATTACTAACTTTTACATACTAGAAACACTATTTTCAAGAAGTCACTTTCACATACAAGAACAAACGAACATTTTTACACGTAAATCTGTTTTTATACTAAATTTTGTGAGACATTAACTTCACGTACGTTTGAGTACACATTTCAAGTCCTGTATTATATACCAGAATCCCTTGGAGGGGGAGCATGGTGTTTGTGTATAGATCTATACGGGCTTGACAACCCCGCGCCCTGACTGTTAGCTACAGTACACCATTTGGGGTGACAAACGTCAGAACATTCCAACGCCTGAAGAACGTTGCGTATAGGCATTCCTAGTCAATAGCATGGTTATAAAAACTAACATGGGGTATTAAAAATACATTGATTTACGGGGTTTTTCAGACGTATTGGAAATTTTATACTTACATACATTTTCTAGAAACAAACATTGGTCTTGATAGAAGGCTACATTTATGCTAGTAGAAAATATGGGATTTTCTAGGAACAAACAAACCAAAAACAAAACATTTCATTTCATACAAACGTTGTCATTTAATACTTACGAAACTCACCAGCTTAAATGATGATCTACTCTTTCAAAACTACTTGTATGTCCCAGGGATTCAGTAATTATAGGTAACAAACAGCTTTTGAAGAAGGGACGCTGCGGCGCCAGTTTAAATTCATATTTTGGCATCATATTGTAATTGGTTTTGAACATGTACCTTTTAACAATGTAAACTTTCAATTATATATATGATGGTTGTATTGCTTTCTTTACTATGTATTCATTTGTTACGCTACCACATGAAGTCATCCGCCCCCGAACGTTTCCGCCGTTCCGGTTTGGGGGTGTGACAGATTGGTATCAGAGCAATGTTTATAGTTAACTAAGTATATCGAACCACATAAGATATACAAACTATAAATGCTTAAGGGAATAATACTCTTTTACAAAACATTTTTTTACACCTAATCCGCGTTTCGTTTAACTTAAATTGTTAGTTCATTTAAGTACAAATACATGCATACAGCAACTTATTTTCATGATTATAACAATACAAGAAGTATTTAGACAAGTTGAACACTACGATTAAGACTCGATATATGTAATCAAATTTGGGACAAATATAGCATGATCAACTATATTTGTCCGAGATCGGACCAATGTATATCAAGGAATGCTCGTAGTGAGCAACAAGTCAAAACTTACCAAAACATCACGAGAATCAAACACACGAATTTAAATACTATAGGAGTATTTATTACATAGAATAACTTATCATACATGTTTAGTCTTAGATGTTCCAAACATTATTCAATTCTTATAACCCTATTCTCGTACAGTCAAATGGCTGGATTTCACCACCCCGGCGACCCCTACTATCCTAACCAAGGCAACGGGGGATGGATCGAAGAGGATCCCGAGGAGGACGAAGAGCCCATAGAATTGGATGAAGAGGATGACTCCGGTACCGACTCCGAGCCGGAAGTGATCAACCCACCACCTGCACAACCTCCCGTCTTCGTGGGAAACTTTCAAGGACCGACTCCCGTCTGGGGAAGTCACCTCCACCATTGGAGCCAACAACAAAGTCTACACCCTCCCTATGGCATGTGCCGAGACTTCTACGATGTCCGCGGTGGAGGTTCAGCCGATTGGGCTCTCCCAGTCATGGTGGGCAAACTAGCCAACCAGTCCTACCAATCCGGAGTTCAAGCTAGCCGGATTCGGGAAGTCAATGTGGAAGTACAGGTTCACACTTCCGACATTCATAGGCTGGACAGAGCTCAGGACAATGCCCAACTCCAAACCGAGGCATTCCAAGCGCAAATGATTGCAACCCTCTCCGAATTGAGGGAACAGCAAGCCGCCTTCGACATGAGTCTTATGGAATCAAAGCAATCAGATGTGGAGTCAAGCTCCAAGCGCAACCTACGACGCAAGTAGTGCTTGCCAAAATCCCAAATTTTGTTATAAAATAGGACCTCGGCTAAAAGTTTTATTTTCTTTAACTTTGTAACCGGAGACCCTTATAGGGATCAAATTTTCATGATCGTTGTATCAACTATTATATTAATATAATTGGCACGCTATTTCTACTACATTGAGTATTTCATTCAATCCTTAAAATATTATGGAGAAACCATATGCTTGTTTCATATATTCGGTCTTACGAATAACTTTCATTCTTCTATCTTTGAGACTCATACTATCATTCGTTGTTGAACTATAACGATTTAGTTCATGAGACACATTCATTTTCTATGCTATGGAATTCTTATATTTATCTTTTCAACCTATAGTTGAAGGATGCCTCCGCGTAGAAACCCGAGACGAAACAACGGTGGGGAAGCACCTCTACCACCACCGTCTCCACCTCCTCAATTTGATGCTGCCATGTTCCAAGCAGCAGTCACAACAGTTGTGGCGGCTGTCATGTCACGGATCAATACCCCTGTTACTACTGGCTCGAGAACTGGCACACTTCCTTCCAACCATGGCGAGAGTCATGGGCAACCCCGAGAATGCACCTATAAGGACTTTACGAATGCCAAACCTCGGGTGTTTAATGGAACTGGTGGTGTGATGATTCTGAGGCAGTGGATCGAAAGGACAGAATCGGTCTTTGAAATCTGCTCCTGTCCCGAGCACAGTAAAGTCAAGTTTGCAACCTACACGCTTACCGATAAAGCTTTAACTTGGTGGAATGGCCAAGTTAAAGTACTTACTCTAATAGTGGCGAATTCAATAAGCTGGGAGAGCTTAAAAATCATACAGATGAGAGAGTACTATCCACGAGGAGAGATTCAAAAACTCGAGCACGGACTCTGGACTCTTGAAATGATTGGTACCGACATAGCAACGTATACCAACAGATTCTGCGATCTGGCAATCCTTTGCCCATATATGATTGCTCCTGAAAGCAAGAAAATAGAGAGATACATTTGAGGACTGTCGCCCCAAATTCAGTCGAGCGTGTTAGCTTCAAAACCTGACACTTTTGAAAGTGCCAAAGAGCTGGCACAATCTCTTATTGATCACAGAAGTCATCAGAACTCGACAATTTCTACACCAGAACCACAAAAGGGAAACAACAACAACAATAACAGGAAGAGAGTATGGAATAAAGGGAAGGGTGGGTCTTCCCAAGAATCCTCGAAGAAACAACAACTAGTTACAGTGAATGTTGCTACTGTACCTACTACCGTTCCTACAAATCCATACCCAACAAAGCCTTATGTGTGTAACTTTCCAAAGTGCACCAAATGCTCTTACCACCACAGAGGACCTTGTCGGGAAATGCAGTGCTCCAACTGCAACAGAAAGGGACACACTGTCCGTTTATGCAGAGCCCCTGTAAATCCAAACACTCAAGTTCCCAACGCTGGTGTAGGCCAAACTTGCTATGATTGTGGCGAGGTGGGCCACTATAAGAGAAACTTCCCTAAGGCAGCGAATACCGGCGGGGTGGGACAAGTGTTGTCTATAGGCCACGAAGAAGCCGTAGCTGATCCTACAGTAGTTGTTGGTACGTTTCTTCTTGATAATTCATATGCATGTATACTGTTCGATAGTGGAGCGGATAGAAGCTTCGTGAGTCAAAACTTTATTCACTTACTTAAACATAAACCTACCATGTTAGAAAAATCATTCACTATAGAAATGGCAAACGGAAAAACGGAAAACACTAACTACATATACATGGGTTGTACATTAACTTTAGACGGTCATTATTTCCCAATTGACCTCATGCCAGTCCAAATTAAAAGTTTCGACGTCATAGTCGGCATGGATTGGTTAAGTCTTCTTCGCGCCGACATCTTGTGCTTTGAAAAAGCAGTTCGCCTTAATCTCCCTAACGACGAAGCGTTAGTGATTTATGGCGACAAATCCAGTACAAACCTTCGCATCATTTCGTGCATCCAAGCTCGAAAGTGTTTGTGGAAGGATTATCATGCATTTCTTGCACACAACGTCGATACGAGTCAGGAAGTAAAGGACAGTAAGAGCATTCCAGAAGTACGCGAATTTCCCGATATCTTTCCAGAAGAACTACCGGGATTACCACCGCAACGTCAAGTCGAGTTTAGAATCGACTTAGTTCCAGGGGCTACCCCAGTAGCAAAATCCCTTATCGTCTGGCACCAACAGAGATGCAAGAACTTTCCAGTCAGCTTAACGAACTCCACCAAAAGGGATTTAGTAGACCAAGCTTCTCACCTTGGGGAGCACCGGTCTTGTTTGTAAAAAAGAAAGACGGATCATTCCGTATGTGCATTGACTACAGGGAACTGAACAAACTTACAGTCAAAAATCGTTACCCTATGCCCCGCATTGACGACATATTTGATCAACTTCAAGGAGAAAAATACTTCTCGAAGATAGATCTACGATCCAGATATCACCAATTACGCGTACTAGAAGAGGATATTCCCAAGACAGCCTTCCGAACCCGTTATGGACACTACGAATTTGTAGTGATGCCGTTTGGATTAACCAACGCACCAACACATTTTTGATCAGAAGGAGCTCAACATGCGACAACAACGATGGGTCGAGCTACTAAATGACTACGAATGTGAAATTCGTTATCATCCTGGCAAGGCCAATGTAGTAGCTGACGCCCTCAGTCGAAAAGAATACACTGGTCGGAGAGTCAAATATCTGACTATGACTATCCATTCCCACTTATCCACACAAATTAAGGAGGCTTAACTGGAAGCTTTGCAACCTGAAAATGTGGCGGGTGAATCCCTAAGAGGAATGGAAAAGAATCTAGAAATCAAGGGTGGCGGAGCATATTATCTCATGGACCGTATCTGGACACTGAAACATGGTGGTTTCAGAGACGTAGTCATGGCCGAAGCACACAACACGAGGTATTCCGTTCACCCAGGTTCAGATAAAATGTATCTGGATCTTAAGAAACTATACTGGTGGCCTAACATGAAAGCAAAAATTGCTACCTTCGTAAGTAAATGCCTTACTTGCGCTAAGGTTAAGGTCGAGTATCAGAAACCTTCAGGATTACTACAACAACCGGAGATACCGAAATGGAAATGGGAACGAATTACTATGGACTTCATAACCAAGTTGCCCAAGACGACGGGTGGACTCGATACCATATGGATCATCGTCGACAGATTGACCAAATCCGCGCATTTGCTACCAATCAAGGAGACTGACAAGATGGAAAGGCTTACAAGAACTTACATAAGGGAAATAGTACAACTACATGGTGTTCCAGTATCCATTATCTCCGATAGAGATAGTAGATTCACTTCAAGGTTCTGGCAGTCACTGCAAAGTTCCCTGGGGACTAGGCTAGACATGAGTACAACCTACCATCCACAAACAGACGGGCAAAGTGAGAGAACGATACAAACTTTGGAAGATATGCTGAGAGCCTGTGTGATTGACTTTGGAAAGACATGGGACATCCATTTACCCCTTGTCGAATTTTCATACAACAATAGTTATCATACGAGCATAAAGGCTGCTCCATTTGAAGCCCTCTATGTCCGTAAGTGCAGGTCCCCTCTGTGATGGGCTGAAGTTGGCGACACACAGTTAGATAAAGGACGAGTTCCTGAAAGCACTCCCACCGGTCCAGAAATAATACGAGAAACGACCGAGAAGATCGTTCAGATTCGTGAACGATTGAAAGCCTCTAGAGACCGACAGAAAAGCTACGTTGACCAAAGGAGGAAACCTTTGGAATTCCAGGTAGGAGACCGTGTTCTATTGAAGGTCTCACCGTGGAAAGGCTTAATACGCTTTGGAAAGCATGGAAAGCTAAATCCAAGAAACGTAGGGCTTTCGAGATTCTCGCCAGAATCGACCCAGTAGCTTACAAGCTTAATCTACCACGTGAACTTAGTAACATACATCCAACCTTCCACGTCTCGAACTTGAAAAAGTGTCTGTCCGATGAGACTCTTGTTATTCCACTCGACGAGATCGATATCAACAAGAGCCTGAACTTTGTGGAAGAACCGGTAGAAATCATGGACCGAGAGGTCAAACAAACGAAACAAAGCCGCATACCCATCGTGAAGGTTCGCTGGAACGCCAAGTGAGGATCTGAATTTACATGGGAACGCGAAGATCAGATGAAACAAAAGCACCCTCATCTTTTTCTCTAATTCACAAGTATCTTTCTTACTTTAAATTTCGGGACAAAATTCCCTCTAACAGGGGGATGATGTGACAACCCGATATTTCAAATCTATGTAATGACCTAAAAAGTCAAATATTGTAACCACTTTTGATATAATGAAATTAACTTCGAAAACAAAATGTCCAAAAGTCTCTAATAAATTACCTAATATATTAGATGTCATTAAACCGTGATCGTACGTAAAAAGAACGCCCAAATCTGACTTCGTATAAGGAAGTTATGATTTTTCCAAGTTCGGCTTAGCGACAGACAGCTAAAAACTCGAAACAGAGATCGAGTGACTTTTGACCGGAATGACCTAAATGAGAAGCGAAGGTCTCAACAATGGTTTTTCAACGGTAAAAAGTCGGGCAAAAACAGTCGTCGGATAAAGAAGTTATGAATTTCTAACGAAATTTTCTTACCGCGACCTTTTAAAAATAAATAATAAAAATAATTTCAAAATTTACCGATGGAATCTAAACGAAAGTTGTAGAGCGTAGTCTCACCTACGTGTGGATATAAAGAGCGTCGAAAACGGAGTTCGTATGAAGAAGATATGAATTTTTGAAGTTTATTAAATAATTAAAATATAAATTTTATTATTTAACCTTGGTATTATCCGAAGGAGGAGTCACCAGGTCGAGCCGAGTTACGCCTAGCGTACTCGAGGACTAGGCCTCAGATCGTCCACGTCGCCCCTATGCGAGGCTATACCCGTCCCATCCGAAGCTCCGAGGCAGTCGAGGATCCGGTCACGCATGACGCACGCGTATGCCCAGCGTACCGAGGCGGTTCCCACCCCCTATAAAAGGGATGCGATGGTTCCGAAGAAAGGGCTCAATTTCTCTCAACTTTCTTGCGTTCTTGCCTCGTTTTCCGTGTCCATGCTAACCCGAAGCCCCGGTTTCCTTGCTCAAGTCCCGAAGGTCGTTTGTGCTCCCGAGATTCCCAAGAATCCCGAGAAAATCCGCTTTCTCGAGTCGAAATTCTGCTCGGTTTTCATCTCGCCTTTTTCGATCTTCCAAGTGAGTTCATATCCTTATAATCCACACTTTAAATATTTTATAAATGCTTTTATATGCTTTTAAGGGGGGAAATACAAGTAAAACACACGATTATTATCGTGTGTTATATAAAGTTCCATTATACACTTTTTATCAACGAAATCATATGTGATTTATAACTATTATAGGGAAACTTTCATATGCAAAATATATCACGATAACATCATATCTTTCGAAATGAAAAATGTTGTTATATATGTATAAATCAAACACTCTGCTTATATTGTATGTATATGTGTCCATCTTAGACACTATAAAAATTTTACTTTTCATAACAAGTGAGCATTTTACTAGGGATTACTATACAAATGAGACACACTTAAAGAAAATTATAATAGGTATAGTTTTACGAGAACATTACTAACTTTTACATACTAGAAACACTATTTTCAAGAAGTCACTTTCACATACAAGAACAAACGAACATTTTTACACGTAAATCTGTTTTTATACTAAGTTTTGTGAGACATTAACTTCACGTACGTTCGAGTACACATTTCAAGTCCTGTATTATATACCAGAATCCCTTGGAGGGGGAGCATGGTGTTTGTGTATAGATCTATACGGTCTTGACAACCCCGCGCCCTGACTGTTAGCTACAGTACACCATTTGGGGTGACAAACGTCAGAACATTCCAACGCCTGAAGAACGTTGCGTATAGGCATTCCTAGTCAATAGCATGGTTATAAAAACTAACATGGGCTATTAAAAATACATTGATTTACGGGGTTTTTCAGACATATTGGAAATTTTATACGTACATACATTTTCTAGAAACAAACATTGGTCTTGATAGAAGGCTACATTTATGTTAGTAGAAAATATGAGATTTTCTAGGAACAAACAAACCAAAAACAAAACATTTCATTTCATACAAACGTTGTCATTTAATACTCACGAAACTCACCAGCTTAAATGCTGATCTACTCTTTCAAAACTACTTGTATGTCCCAGAGTTTCAGTAATTACAGGTAACAAACAACTTTTGAAGAAGGGACGTTGCGGCGCCAGTTTAAATTCATATTTTGGCATCATATTGTAATTGGTTTTGAACATGTACCTTTTAACAATGTAAACTTTCAATTATATATATGATGGTTGTATTGCTTTCTTTACTATGTATTCATTTGTTACGCTACCACATGAAGTCATCCGCCCCCGAACGTTTCCGCCGTTCCGGTTTGGGGGTGTGACAATTAACTCGATAACGGTCGTTACACACAAAGTGTTAGGAAAAAAAATCAAATCCACAATGATATAATCACTTTTAAAAAAAATAAGAAATTTCAAGAAGCTTTAAATTTACACAGAATCATATCCAGAAATCAATTGCCTCAAACTCTCGATTCTCGAACTTATGATTTAGAAATAAATCCCAATAACAATCAATTCTTTAATCATATTTAAAAAGAAGTGTTGATTCGTTGATTTGTGTCAGGTGCAATAACACTATTTTAAAAACAAGAAATCTAAAGTAAATAGGGAAGAATAAGAAACTGTCTGAGGATTAATAATATTTCATAAATAAAAATTGAAAAGAATTAGAACAAAAAATAGAATCGGTGAAGAACTAACTACTACTGTTGAAGTGGAAGCGATGGTGTTTGTATTTTTCATAGAAAAAGATTACTGATGTTGTTGATGAACTTTTGAAATCGGAAATTGACGATGTACCGTACAGTAGGTAATCTTGCTAACCGGACTCGCTATGGTTCCCTTTTTGGCATCTTTTATTTATATATATATATATATATATATATATATATTAAAAAGGCAAAGCTTAGGAATAGTAAACTTCGTCATATTTGGGCAAAACCAGTCATTTGCTTATGGTGGTTTGTTATCTTCTTGAATTGTTGTTGAGCATATTTGTTTTAGGCAATTTATGTCATTTTTTCAGTTCTTTATGATCACGTGTTCTTATTCCATCCAATATATATGTTTCGTCGGTGATACGTGTTATACAACACCTACAAAAGTTTTCTCGGCCAGTGATATTCATATTTCTGTAATTCTACTTTAACCTCTCATCCACCACTTCTTCTCAATCAACAAAACTTTCAACCGCTTGGAATATTGGCGATCCAGTTTCTTTCTTCCACAACTCCCTACAATTCTCCAAACGTTCTCCTCTTTTTCTTTTGAAACAAATTGACACACAAAGGCCACAAATCGAACTAACGGGAGTTCTGAGTTCTCGATTCCTCTATGATACCACCAGAGAGTACAGTCGATTGATCACTCAGTTCGCTTCTATGATTCCGCCATAGTCGACGCAGTCCAGTCTGCCTCCACCACTGTAGAAGTCGGCGATCCCTAATTTCGTGCAGCTCTACTTCGACCCTGGTCACATCCACAATCATCTTATCGACCTTACCCCATCAACTTCCACCGCCTCAGACCATTCTTCTTGACGCTTCCACTGCCTCTATGTGTCCTCCTCTTTCTGGCTGATGAAACAACGGGATAGTTAAGTGAGATGTAAGGAGGATAAAAGGAAGTTGAACACACTCCTGTTATTTTTTGTTCCCAAAATTCTCCCCTCTGTTGTGATCTTCCCTTGAAGCCTAATTGTTATTAGGGTTTATGCGTTCACCATCTCGAATACTACCAGGCAAGCACCTCTATACCTACTTCACGTCGTCGACGACTTTATCCAAGGCGCACCGCTACTCAAAAACTTCGTCAACGACGTTGTCGACTATAGAGGGAGTATGATATCTATTCGATCCTGGTATGATGGAAGGATTTCCATGGTCTTTTTCCTGCCACTGTGTTCTTCTTCTGTAACGACAGTTGTAATCTTTGTTTTTTTGATCTTTGTGGGTTTAAATTTAGGTTTCTTGCTCCAATTCTAAGAACATCGGATTTTACACCGATTTCTGCTACTTCGATGACTTGCTTCCAACTGGGCCACCTCATGTAGAAGGGTGCTCTACCTCTTGGAGGATGTATTAAAATAAAATATAACAAGTAAATTATGCCTCTTTTGTTCATCTGAACACACAAAAATTCATTTAATCAGTTTGTTATTTCATCCCATTACATGTAACTTGGTTAACGATTATTTACTTTTGAATTGTTGGATTTTGATTTCCAGACAGCGATGGAGAAATAACTACTATAACCAACTTCTTGGTGTTAGCCAAGTAAGTACACGGTTATTTGCACTTTGTAATTTTCGCTCAATCTTGGAAGATTGGAAGTTCTTGGGATGTTCACGTTAGCATGTGCTGCTTACACGGAGATTGGAAGTTCCCCCGACATCATTTTTATATATTAGAGTAATAATTAAGGAAGTTTTATGGATTTTATTGATTCTAATAATCTAAAATGTTTTGTGAACTTTTCAACTTGCCTTTTCAAATTGGAATTGACACTACACCCCACATATAGAGACTACAATAATACACACGGAGAAATTCGATGGTATTTTCTTCTGTCTCTCTTTCATGATTACAATGTCTTCATAATTGCACCCCAACTGTTTGTTTAAATGCCCAACTAACTTATTTTTTGATTGTATGACTCAGCGAAAACATCTGCTTAAATATGTACATAGAACTTCATTTCAACACTCCAATATTGGATTAATATCAAAACCTATTATGCTATTTCAATAGAAGTTGACCATTACCATATATCCATGATTATTGGCCATAATGACAAATTATGAACTCCTTACCTCTTTCTATTTTCTTTTTTCAATATAGTGAAATGTTTGGGAGAGCAACACTGTAGATTGTGTGTGATTTCTTCACTTTTAACTCTTTTCTTTATATATAGCCTTGTATATTCTACTTTTTTCTATTGTTTTGTGTAACAACCCGATATTTTCAAGTCAAAATAACGATCTAAAATCAAGTATTGTAACCTATTTTTGAAATAATAAGAATAACATCAAAAAAATGAAATGTTCAAAATCTCAATTGGAATGTATTAAGTGATAGATATCGTATCAATGTTTTCAAAAACATAAAGAACACAAAAATCCGAATTATAACGAAGAAGTTATGATCAAGCGAAGATCCGTGATAAAACCGGCAAAACGTTGTTTAGCGTAAAAAACGAGTTTTCAATAAAATACTTTTTAGCCTTAACAATCTAAATGAAAGTCGTAGAATACGTTAAACCGTAAATATTCATAAAAAGAACCTCCAAATCTGACTTCGTATGAGGAAGTTATAATTTTTCTAAGTTTCACTTTAGCAGTAGACAACTAAAAACTCAAAATAGAGATCGAATGATTTTTAGCCGACACAACCTAAACGAGAATTGAAGATCTCGTCAATAGTAGTACAACGATAAAAAGACAGACGAAAACGAATGTCGGATGAAGAAATTATGAATTTTTAACGGATTTTTCCTGTCCCGGCCTGTAAAAATATAATATTAAAAATAAAGTCAAAATTAGCCGATGGAGTCTAAACAAAAGTTGTAGGGTATAATCTCACATACGCGTGGATATAAAGAACGTAAAAAACGGAGCTCGTATGCGGAGGTTACATGTTTTTAAAGATCTGGGCACACACTTCGAGGCTGGTTCGAAGGGAACGCCCCGCGTTCGCAATAAAGAGCCTCAGATTGTCCACGTCGCCCCCTCGTCACTTCGCCTATCCAGTCTGAAGATCGGTAAGCAATGACGCACAAGGAGCTGCTAGAACGCGCTGTGTACGAGTTGAGCGCCCTGTGCTCCGAAATGCCCAATGTTATTCGCAGGAATGCCTTGTGTCTGAGGTTCAGTCCAACCCTATAAATATGATGCAAGATTCTCCAAATTTTTTGGTTTTTCTCACATTCTTTCACTCTAGAATCCTCTCTCAAGTCACTTTTTACCCCCTCAAAGCCCCGATAACACCCCTAACCCCCGACGCAAGTTCCGACACCCTGAAGTTCCCGAGAAAACATTCTTTCCAGTCGAAGTACTGCCCGCGTAAAGCCTAGTTTCACATCAAATCGTCACTCTTACCAAGTAAGTTCATACCCCTATAATCAATCTTTTAAATGTTTTAAATGCTTTTTTTTAGGGGGGGGGGGGGAATACAAGTTGAACACAATGATATTGTGTAAATGTTTATCTGTGATAACCATCACATTAAAGGATTTCTTATGCTTTTATAAGTGATCAAAATCATTTCAAAAACTATTTTTAAGTTATGTTACTTTATCATTTATAAAACTCCGTTTTTAAAGTACGAGCATAACTCAGTAGATAATCGAGTCTTTTCTACAAATAAGAGACAATTCAAAACAAACATACTAGTAAACTATAATAGGTATAGTTTAGGAGTTCAAAACATACAATAACAAGAACAGGGAGGAACATATAATAAAAAGAACAAAAGGAACATACGATAACAATAACAAGATAACAATAATGTGAAACCACTACTTCACGTCTTAGCAATATACTTGTTAGGTCGCGTTTTGTAACCAGAGTCTCCTCGAGGGAGAGCATGAGTTTGTGTATAGATCTATAAAGGATTGACACCCCACACCTTGCTGCTAGCTACAATAGGACTTGCCGGTCTACGGGTGACAAACGTTACATCAGCTTCGGCGCTAGTAGGTCGTCATGTTAAACACGTGTCAATCAGTATAGTTATAACCACATCACATTTTAACCTTAATTAACAAACTGGTTTTAAGGCAATTAGTGTTCAGTAGTTACTTTATACAACATTACTGAATACTTTCATTTTTCCCATTACATTCATATAGTGATCTTCTCACATAAAAGGTAATGCAAACTATTTTCTAGTAAAGATAGTCTTAAACTTGGGAAAACTTACAAAAGACAAACAGTACAATCGAGTCTTAGTACATTCAGTTAGAACGGGGCCTATAATGCTAACTTTATGATTCCTCGGTAGATACATTAGCGTTATATATTAATCTGGTCCGACAGACAGTAGGATGTGTGCTTTCCGCTTCATTTCATGTTCCTTGTTTGGTTGTGGGCTTAGACTAGATTCACCCAGTCTACTATCAATCCAATCTTAGCTATATATATATATATATATATATATATATATATATATATATATATATATATTCTACATACACCAAGTAATCATAAGGAGTACCAGGTATGGGTCAGGTCATAAAATAGAATTTAAATATACCATTTTCTAGTACAAAAACATATTTTTCAAATAGAACATTTAGTAGGAAAAACTATAAACTTCTCAGTAAAAGGGTTTAATTCATTCTATTAAACCAGTATAACTTAAAGGACCTTTAGTGGTTAATTCTATAATACCTTAGTTTATACATCAGGGTTATATGTAATTATTATCCGATAGGCAGTTGGATGTGTGTTTTCCGCCTTACTTCCTGTTCCTTGTTTGGTTGTGGGCTTAGGGCAGATTCACCCATTTAACTGTCCGTTCGATATTAGATTATATATAGCTTGTATAAACCAAGTGATTATAGAAGGAACTATTGTGGTTACCATTTTTACTAAAGGAAATATATGATATTCTTAAAGAATGTTTTCATCAAATATAAAGAACTTTTACAGTTAACTCCGTAAGTACCAAATGAATACACCAGGGTTATATGCAATGAAGATCCAACAAACAATGAGATGTGTGACTTCCGCCTCATCCCTTGTTCCTTGTTTGGTTGTGGGTTTAGGGTAGATTCACACAATCGATTGTCTGTTTACTCTAAATTGTATATAACTTGTATCCATTTAGTACTCAGAGAAGGAATTGTAGAGTCATTTTTAATTTAAAATCATCATATCAGAAAATATAGGATTTTTTGTAGGAACATGCGAACTTTTCTAAAAGAACTTACAACTTACTTTTCATCACTTAAATACTTATGAACTCACCAGCTTAAATGTTGATCTACTCTTTCAAAATAACTTGTATTCTCAGGAAACTAGTAGACATGTATGCGCGCTGGGATTCAAAAGATGAAGTATAGTAGCTTCATGTCTTGTTTTGTTATTTACTTTTGGAGTCAATCTTATGTGAACCACATACTTTGTAAACACTTTCATATTAATGTGATGGTTGTTTGTTACTTTGATTACTATGATACATGTGTTGTGATACTAAACATGACGTCCTCCGCCTCCAAACGTTTCCGCCGTTCCGGTTTGGGGGTGTGACATTTTGTTATAACAATATGTAAGTTTTGTTAATCTTCATAATTTTTCTACTAAATTTATCCCACAAATGATGGGTTTTTTTTCTCTCTCAAAACTTGATAGAATTCATAGTAAATTAGAATTTAGGATCATATAACAGATTATCTATTTTGTCATTTTTGTCTCAAAATATGTTTTTCTATTTAAACTTCATTTGCAATGACAAGTAAATATTTTTTTTATAAATAACTCAAAAAGATTGTTTATGATATGTATTGGGTGTTCTGATATCAAGACTAAGATCATTTCAGTTTATCTATTATCCTTCTCCTGTTTTTGTTGTCTATAAATTTGGGTTATTTTTAACTGCAAGCTGAACAAAATAAATGTAAGTATCAACTATTTCGAGTAAATGGAAATGGCAAATTGCAAAGAATGATAACAAACTTTGGTTTTGAGTAATAAAATGTTCACATAATGTGGCATTAGTAAGTCTAAAGGAAAAAAAGGAAATTAAAACTAAAATTTTACAAAAAATTAAATAAAATAAAGAATATTATCAAATAATCAATTCAGACTGGTTTATTCATTTACAATTTTACAGGGGAAGATTATAAAGTAGAGCCTACCCACAATTGTTTCATTCTTCTTCGGTTATTAGGCTCAAAGTCTTCCCATGATTTTCTTATCTAATTCAAACTCCAAATTTGGTGGCAAAGGTATAATCTAGACTAATATGCAACTCATACATCAAGGTGGGATTTCCAACGATTTTTCATGTAATTGTCAGACCCTTCACGTACCATGTTTTGTATTTCTATACATTTGTGTCTTTTACTTCAAGCTAACCAATTCTTGCAGTTCGACACCTTTTGGAAATGAGATTATTAAGATCAATTTGGGTACCACAAACTATATATTTTTCGCCTTTTCAAAATACACATACATTACTATGAATTAGATACAAAATCCAGTAATACTTCTTTCTGGTACTTTTAAAAGAAATTTGTTCTTCTAGGTTATAAATGATTTATCTCTAAATTATTCTAACATGTTTCTCTTAGTGAATTTTTGCATCCACTTGTGTTTTTTTCTCACATGTGTCTTTGTCTTCATTTTTCTATTTGTTTTTGTTTTGCTTGATTTCTGCAAATTATGTTAAAATATACTCTTGGTCCAACCAATTTATCATATACAACTTCCTTTTTCTTAAAAAAAAAAAAAAAAAATCAGAATTCGATAATGTTTTTTTATAATTTTTTTTTGTTATAGTTTTGTGTTTAGAGAGATGAGAAAGCACATGTACTAGCTGGTGTGGTGAATGTCAACGTGAGAAGAAACAAACAAAGGCAAAAACGTCAAAGCCTCCAAATGGCCACTAAAAAGAGAATTATCATACTCAACCAAAACCACAGGTATTAACTTTTCAACTCATAACACTTAAGATTCACTTACTTTCAGGGTATAATATACATCAAAAGTACATACAGCAGAAAAATCAAGCAACTTGTATCTGTTTCAAATTGCACAAAATAGTAATGTACAATTTTTCTATATATACGAACCTAGGTATTTGGTGTCCACTCTTTTCTTCTCATGCATTTCTTTCTGTTATGGTAACAAAAACCTATCAAACTCAATGTCAAAAAACACAATAGTTGATATAATTATATTACTATATATTGGAAAGCATTTCGACAATCGGTATACACAATCAATAAGGAAACCAACATAAAACCTAACAACATACCAAACAAATCAAGTGGATTAAAAACTTGAAACACATCTGCTTGTATTTAATTTCTTTTATCACATATTCATATTTATTAGTCATTACAAAATTAGTAATCAAATGATTTTATTTTTATGCACAATTGATTATTTCTTAAGTCTGGATGACCTAGAATTTGCTAAATTATAGTCGCATATTCCCATTAATAACATGGTTTTGTATTAGCATATCATTTTATTTTCTGAAACTTAGATTTTGCCAAGCCACATCTAAATCTTACTGATTGTCATATACTCATGTAATTGCATGGACAAAAATCATAAAAGGTTTTTATTTTGATGCACCTTAACTTATTCTTTTAGGTTGTCAAATATAATAAAATTATGGCTTCATTTTGATGTTAGTAATTAATATGATTTTATTTATGCAGTTACGTGTTTAATATGGATATATCGGCACCAAGTTTTTGTGGTTTGCAAGAAGAGGAATGTGAGGTGGCGGTGGCCCCCAGCCCAAAGCCTACTACAAACAACCAAAACAATTTATCAATAAACTTTTATTTGATATACTATTAACAAATTCATACCCTACACAACACAACACAACACAACACAACCGGTTTCTCATCTAGTTATTGGGCATTGAGCTAGTCCATTGGGCTGAAAAAGAATAAGGTATACATATATAACCCAATATAACAAAAACACAAAACACTTTGGAATTTGAGGGGCCGAAACGGTAGCCGGCTTTGTCTTGATCCATGGACAAAGATACCAAAATACATTTTCACATATTAGTTTCTTCAATTAAAAAAACTTAGACAAAACTGGTTCAGGCCAACTCAATCAATCGGAATCATATCTGAAAGTTATATAATTTGATTCGTTATCAAACTTACTTTTACCCGGGAAATTAAATAACAAAATGTATAATCCAATTAAAAATTACGAATTGATCATAAAAAAAATAATAATAATACTCCAGAATAAAATAAAATAAACTTTAAAAATTGTTATAACTTAAAAGAGCCATGAATCAAGGGGAAAGGCACGTGCAACATTGGTCACGGCACGAGTTTGACGGTGCATGAGAACGGTCCGATGCACGTGTGAGAAGCATCAAAGAAACAAGCACGAATTGGTTTACTCAGGTACTTCAAAATAAAAATTTAAAATTAAGTTAAATATTTATCTTCTAAAAACTTAATTAGTTAAGTATACTTCAAAATAAATTTAGTATTTTAAATAATGTGTCTTTACCAAGGAATCAAATGACGTGAGAGTATGTTGAATCTTAAGGGCCACAATGTTTAGTACTACATTATTACAATAAAATTATGTAATTTACGGTTAATCTTTCAAAAGTTTTTATTTTTGTATTAACTTTTATTTAGCATTTTGTATCATTTTAAAATGTTCTTTTGGTTTTAAAAAATTATAAAAGTTTTACATACGTGTAACAGGTAAATAGACAAAATGTTGGGTCGCCAACCCTTTTTTGATGACAAAATTAAGATCTTGAGATAATAAAATTACTATGTATTACCTGTTAGACTTTATTGATGAGTTCCACAACATCTAGCGTACGGAAACCGAAAGTATAAAATGTAAAAGGTTTAAATGTGTATTGATTTTCTATGCATGTTTTTTTGTGCCACTTTGAATGAGAAAAAAATTTAAAGTAGTCTGTCACATGGTGGTGAATACTTCACTCTTCAAACCCACAATATGGAAAACTTTGTTAGATCCACACATGCATGTTTCTCTTTTGTTCGTCAAAAAACTAAAACGTCAGATGGTATAAGCGTTGATCTTCCTTCCAACGATCCAATCAAAAAGTCCACATACATCTCTTTCTTGATAGAATTTCTTTTAATAATTACTTTATCTTTTTTTTTTTTTTATCATTTTTAAATACTTTTTAAGTTCTCTAACACCCCAAAAATTCAACAAATTTAAAATTTTCCAAAACAACCCTTTTAATAATAGAAGTGTTATAAAATCATTATATTCAAAACGTTATTTAAAATCAGAGTCTCCCAAAATCAAATCAATCGAAATCCAAGGATGTGTACGGTCACGCCTTCGCCTTGCCACGGTCCACTGAAATACCTGAAACCATAAACTCAAAACTGTAAGCACGAAGCTTAGTGAGTTTCCCTCAAAATACCACCACACAAATAGATAACATATACAAACAAGCATGCTCAAATACTCATGCTTGGCCCAATCCGCCTCGGACTGGAATATCAAGCATGTCTACGATGGGCCTAGTCATCCTCGGGATGGAATACCCTCGCATCATAAACAGTTTGGTCCAATCAACCATCGGGTTGGAATACCAAATATGTCGGATCCAATCAACCATCGGGTTGGAATACCCCATGCCTATTGACTGGTGCACAAAGCAATCCACTTTCACCATACCATACTATCATATCGGGTCCAATCAACCATCATATTGGAATACCAGGCTCAATCAACCATCAGGTTGGAATGCCAATATACAACGACACATTTCATCCTCGGGATGGAATACTCTCGGGCCCAATCAACCATTAGGTTGGAATGTCCCCAGTCGGTTGGCTCACGCACATAACAGTAAAACCTCAACCAACAACCAACATATAACTAGTTAACAGATAGATCTTACGAATCATTAAGCATAACATCATCCTATATATCAGGATACCGATCTAACAGATCACTACAACATTATAACATACATAACAGGATACCAAATCCAAAGGGTCGGCCTTAGTGGCTTCGACCTGCAAGTACAGTGAGGAAAACTCATCTCGATCTGATCCATAGTTGATGAGGTCTCGACTCCGAATCTCAACTCAAACCAACACCTATCCATCCAAGTGACCAATCACAACCAAAATACCCTTGAGGTCAAACTTGGTCAAAGTCTATAAGTCAACTGATCAAACCAACCAAGTTAACTAAGTCAAACCAGTCAAGTCGAATCGAATGAGTCCACTTAAGGCGCGTATGCAGGGCGTACTCCGGAGGTATGATGTGCATACACAACTTTGCATGTTGACACAACTTTGCATGTTGTCCAATAAGTGCTTAACACAAGGTCTTATTCCATTAAGACATTCTACAAGATACATGAAGCAAAATTAACCACTTGGAAGCCATTTATATGACTTAAGACCCCTCCTAGGGTATGAAGGGACAAATTAAAAGGTCAAGAGCATGCCATATTCAAGATCTAACATTTTGGGACCCAAAAAGCTCCATAAAACAACCAAAACTAGATCAATGATATAAAGGGTTCAAGTTGCAAGCTTTACACCTTTGAAAGGTTGCAAATGAAGAATAAGTCCCAGATCCAAAGTGCTTCACTCTTCCAATATGATCTTGGCTTCCTTCCTTCTTCTTCTAAGCACACAAACACACACTTTTAGGCTATAAATGGCTTCTGAAGGTGAACTAGGGTTACAACCATGAATGAGAGGGCGGAGGCTGATAAAGTGAACGAAAATCAGGGCATAAGGATAATTAAATCTCAGCCAAACCCTAAAAGTTAGGGTTTCCTCAATTAGCAAGTACGCTCAACATACACCACGTACGCATGGCGTACTCCGAAGCCTCAAATTACCATAATGCCATTAAGGCTCCCTTTTGCATATGTTCTTGAACTTAGGGACCAAAACGCAATACATCTCAATATAATGATCAAAAATGGAAGTAGTTCAAAACCAGATATTACAATTCTCCCCCACTTGAATTAGACTTCATCCTCGAAGTTTGCTGCAACGACTAACCCAGGGTAGTAATTCCACATCTCCACCTCGGGTCACTCAGACAGTCCTTCCCCAGGACCCGATTCGAACTAAAAGTCAGCTCAATACCATCTTTGACTTGCTAACTTTCATTACTGGAGAAACCACCACCACCTTTACACATTCGGAAATCCACTACCTCAACTGATTCTTAAGCAAGCACAACCACCTCAGAACGCAGATGATACGATATTCTTCATAATCCGAACCATATGGAACCCTTCTGATCCTAACTTACCTTGTTGAATCCACTGAGGATTCAGGACCCTTGACCATCCTCTACTGTTGAACCTTCCAACCGAAAACAGGGCTGCTCCAAACACGATCCCCAACTAGATAACCACTGAATAGAGGCACAGACAATGCCAAGATATTCCATAACCGCATGGCTATGACCGAATGGCTAAAGAGATCCACAAAGTCGGGGGCTCTCAAGGCTACAACACCGAATCAATTCTAACAATATGCTTCTCGAGACCGGAAACCCAATCCATGACTGACATTTACCCATTCATCGAATTAGCCCCTTTCTAGAGAGAATGATCACTACCAACTATGCGTGAAAAGAACCCAAACACATAAATCACGAATTTCCCACTAATCCCCAAATCCATAAGATACTCTAAGAGCCTTTAAGTAAAACGTGACTCCTTGACATGCCATTCCAACCACCGTTCCTATGAGCAGAGATGAGAATTCCAAGAATTCCACATTTACCTCCAATCCTTAACAACTCAGGTGTACCCCCATCTGGCAACACACACCCAAGACATCAACAAAGAACTTTTGATCTGAGACTTCATAACCGATTCCCAATCTTGTTGATCAACCCCTAAAACAGCTTGCGAACAAACGGGAGTTATAACGCAACCATTACGAAAAGACTTTCTGATATACGACCCATACATCCAACAACCTTTAATTGTCCACTTTATTTAAACCCGATGATTTATGAGCCTCCTGACTTCCATCAATGCAACAAAACCGAAAGTACCATAATTAGAAGAAATGAATCAATCAAGATCGTTGAGCCCACAACCTATAACTGGAACTCACGACCCATATCACGGCCAAAAGACTCTCAAACTCTTTCCACCGCCTTGTAGGGACCTAAACAACGTCCCCCTCAACACTAACCGCACAACAAAGCCATAACTATACCACGCCCAATTCCTTTCATTGAACTAGCTGCTACCAATGTAGAGCCCGACGAAATCATTGTCGCCACGACCCGAGAATAGGACAACGGTTGCACCCTTGATCCAATTCAAAGGCTATCGCCCAAAAGAACCATGCACATAATTTGAACCAAACCCCAATGCTATCTTGTCCATCCCACATATACACAATGAATTACTACAATACACATCCTTAAGGAACCCATAACCTCGTCCGAAAGAGTAGAAATACCAAAGTTCCAACGAAGAAAAAGCCTCAAACAATAATAGAAAACATCCTCATGATCGATCAAAACAAGATTCCATACCTGATTGAGACTAAACATGTTTTACCAATACGCAACCAACTCGAGAAGACTTCTAAAATGATCTTGAATGCCACTTAACCCAAGCCTGGTATGAACCAAAATTCCACACCACCATTGAGGGTGAGCATAACCAAAGACCAAAGGGACATAAAACATACTAAACTTGATGATAAGTTGACACACCCATTGAACTTCCGTTGTCACGACTTGAAACTTTCAGAGAACCTTTGTTGAAAGACAAACGATGAGACCAATAATCGAGGACACATTGCCATTAAATCTAATGAATCAAAACCCTCGTGGAGATGAATGTACAAAATTCAGAAACTGATTCCCTGATCAATTTCTGCCCAAGTGTAACGCCCGTAGATCAGGGCTAGTCAATTTAGAGACGATAAGCATCAAAAATGACTTTTTGGTAGAAGATTATTTAGAATGAATAATCTTAACTAAGCTGTAGTGGTCGTGACAAGGATTTCGGATATATAAAGAATGACTAAACTCGAGTTATAAAGAAGACGTTATGACCTGTCAATGTTTCGCAACAGAACCGGCACGATGTTGTGTGACATAAAAAGTGAATTTACAATAAAATGATTTTTAGCCTTAGCGTTATAAATGAATGTTGTATAGTTCGTTAAACCTAGAGTGTGCATCAAAAGAACGTCCAAATCTGACTTCGTATGAGGAAGTTATGATTTTTCTAAGTTTCGACTTAGCGGTATGTAGCTTGAAGTTCGGATTTGAGATCGAGTGAGTTTTGGCCGAAACAATCTAAACGAGAATCGAAGATCTCGTCGATAGTAGTCCAACGGTGAAAAGCAGACGAAAATGGACGTCGGATGAAGAATTTATGAATTTCTAACGAAGTCTTCCTGTCCCAGCCGACTAAAAATAATATAATAAAAATAAAGTCAAATTAGCCGACAGAGTCTAAACGAAAGTTGTAGAGCATAATCTCACCTACACGTGGATATAAAGAACGTCGAAAATGGAGGCACGCATCCCAAAGTGGGAACGCCCCGCGTTTAGTGCTTGGCTCCGGACTGGCCACGTCGATGCTGACTCAACGGATAAGGGATAGGATCGGAACCCCGTTCCTACGCACCGCATTCGAAGGGAACGCCCTGCGTTCGTTTGGGGATCACCCTGCGTTCGCGGCAGACTTCACCCTATAAATAGAACACAAAGGGAAGCCGTTTGTGGTTGCTAAATCTCTTCTCTCTCACCCTTATTTCATCGATCTACATGCAAATTATACCCCTGAAGCCCCGGTATCATCCCGAGACCTGAAGCAAGTCCCGAAGCCCCGAAGATTCGGAGAAGTAAAGTTTTCGAGCCGAAACTATGCCCACATAAAGCCTGGTTTTGGAGAAAACATCTCGGTTTTATCGGAAAAGATTATTTTAATAGACGAGGTGCTGTCAGATCATCGTCTTATCAAGTGAGTGTATAGTCCCTTTCATAAACACGATTTTAATACAAGTATTGTTTGAAGGTATTAAGTATATGTTTTGGGTGAGTGTGTAGTCACTCTCTTCTAACACATAAATATGAAGTATTTGCTATGAAATATGTGTTATGTGTTTATATATTGTTGTTTATTTTAGATGAGTGTGGAAGGGATGTTTTATATAGTTTTAAATGAGTTAAACTGTATATGTATTTTATATCTACAAATATGTTGGGTAGAACATGGGTAGATGAGATAGTTGGTGTATGATAAAAGATGAGTTGGATAATGAGATCAAGAGGTTAGTTTTAGATCCGGGAGTATGGATCAGGTAAAGAGATAAACTTGTTATTAGTCCGGGAGTATGGATTTAGACTAAGTTAATTGTCCCTAGTCTGGGAGTATGGATTGGGCACAGTTATTGATCTGGGAGTATGGATCAAATCAGGAGATTAGTTTTAGATCCGGGAGTATGGATCAGGTGAAGAGATTAGTTTTAGATCCGGGAGTATGGATCAGGTGAAGAGATTTGTTTTAGATCCGGGAGTATGGATCAGGTGAAGAGATTAGTTTTAGATTTGTGAGTATGGATCAGGTAAAGAGGAAGGTTTTAGATACGAGAGTTTAGATCGTGTCATTGTGAGGATCAATGGGGTGGGATAAGAGTTGCTTTTATATGGTGCAATTATATAAGTTTGTGAGTTCATATATATATATATATATATATATATATATATATATATATGATATAACATTGTGGGATGAAAACCCTATATGCTCACTAGGCTCCCATATATATATATATATATATATATATATATATATATATATATGTAACATTGTGGAATGAAAACCCTATATGCTCACCAGGCTCCCAAGCCTGACCCACTCAGTTTTCTTTGTATTACAGGTTATGGCACGAGAGCATAAGTTGGCTGACATAACGAGAGATTTTGGATTATAGGCCAATAGTTATGAATAACTGTTGTAAGGTCTATTTTGTTCTGTTTATGCTTTTGGTCTGTGTTGAACATGACATCCCAAGATTTTGTTATATAATGAAAATACATTTCTTTAAAGAAATGCTTTGATAAATTCATATTTTGTTTTAGGAACAAATTCCGCAACTGTTTTCTGTAAAAGATTACCCTGATTTTAAAAACAAAGCATAAACAAATCGTTCTTTTCTGGCCGTGAAATTGGGGATGTCACTCCAAGCTAGAATATAATTAGAAGTAAGAACCACCGTCTGACAATTTCCATCCGCCACCAATTCTCAACCTGAGTAATCCCAATGGCTCCTCATATATTAATTGGTACTCCTAAGAGGAACCTGATGGGTTTTAGCCATAGGAACATCCTATGTGCTCATGCAAACCCTAATGCTTGGATCTAGGTTTCTCTATTGTACATGCAATTCATCCAAGACTTTAAACCCTAGTTCTAGCATACAATTAATCATATTAACATAAGAATGGGTTTAGATCTTACCTTGATTTTTATGTAGCAATAACAATCTCAAATCCTCCTTGTAATGACTTTAGAAAGCTTAGAGTCACAATTGTCACTCCTCTAATGGCTCATAAACACCAAGAGCAAGAGGATGAAGAATAAGGAGAGAGGAGGCTGCCCAAAACGTGTAGAAATCCTAGTGTAACTCTTGGCCACGTTTTTGGGGGCTTAAGGGTACTATATATACATGTAGGCTATTAGGGTTTTCAACTAGGAAACCCTAATTTGACTGCTTAAGCCCTAAGCAGCCCATGGACCCTTTTAGAATATCCCTTGGACAATTTCTAATGGATTTCCCCGTAGAATTCGTCCAACCTATTATTCCAAGGTGATCCATAGCCCAAATGCAATTATCTTATAATTACAGTTCCAGTCCCTTAAGTTTAATTAATCTCTTTTAGCCACAAAATTAATTATTAATTAATTCTTGACTAATATTAATTAAATAATATGATTTCTCCTTTAATATATTATTCTCATAATATATTAATAAATCATAATTAATCCTTTCTCTTCATAATTCATCCTATCAAGTTGCTTTGGTGAAGGCAACCCAAAAGGACCATGCACCATCGGGTCAAGTACATACCAAAATAGTTATGGACTAAGACATTAATCCAACAGAACCAATAGCTGCAACAAGCTCCATCACCACCCACTTCTTGCTGAATGACAACCCATGTGTCTCCCAAACACATGCATACAATCACCACCTACTATATACCCATTCCTTGGACAAACCCTAAACCGAGATCCCACATACTCACACCGCAAATCCCTAAAACCCATTCCTCAATACCACGAATCTGAATAGATCGATGATCCTTTAAGCAGAATACCCAGTTGTCCCCTACTTAGGGTTTCAACTACCACATACTGGTGTTGAAACTAAACCATAACTCAAACCGGATCAACCACGTACAACCATTCCTGACCCTAAAATGCATAACACACTCAGGATGATCTTCCAGATAAGGATCAAGCAAATCCTAAGAAAATCTTGAGTTTCAGCTGAAGACCTATTAAAGTTTCCGATCATGACCACGTAACACTAAGGGTTCCTTGAAAGATCATAAGACAAAACATACCATCCTAGCCTGCAATCCCAACTGCCAATCCGGGCCTGACCAGCTAAAACCCAAGAATATAGACCCTTAATCATATCACAAAGCATCCATAATACATCAATCCACCTACGTACTCCTACGATGCCATAATGTCGCCAAACCTGTGTTGAATTAGGTGTCTAAGCCCATAACTATAATTGGTATGTACTTGACCCGATAGTAGCATGGTCCATTTTAGTTGCCTTCACTAGAGCAATTTGATAGGATGGACTTTTGAGAAGAGGTAATTTGTGATTTATTAATATATTATAAGTTCTAATATAGAAATCATATTATTTAATTAGTATTGATCAATAATTAATTCGGAATTAATTTAGTGATCAAAAGAGACTAATTAAATATACAAGGACTAATTAAGTAAATCAATGCTTCTTATAGTATGGGCCAATAGTCCATGGATAGTCCATGGAGGTTTAACCCATGGAGCCTAAGTAATATAAAGGGTCATGTGAATTAGGGTTTGCATGGATGTAACCCTAGACTTTGCCACACTATAAAAGGACCCCATAGTCACCAAACCGGCCCCATGCATTCTAAGAAGAGTGATAAACGATTTTGTGTGCAAAGTAGCCTCTCTATCAAGTCCTCCTTTGTTCATGGTGTTTATGAACCATTTGAGGCATCATATTTGAATCATGCCTGAGCAACCATAACCAAAGATCGACAGATACGGAGCTACTGTCGTGATTCATGGTATCAAACCATGTTGTCTCTCCCGACCAGTCCTTAGAATCCCCGAAACTTTCCTTGTTTCGAGTATGGATCCTGTGCTTCTATTAGTACGATCCCAATACTACCTTCCACACATATCCTTACTTTCCTCAAGGATCATCTTTGTTCCATCAAAACCTACTCATTAAAATACTCCTGATTCCTGCTCACAACGAAACAATCATACTAAAACACTTCCTAGGCTCTCATAGGATTCCCCACCTCCCCTGCCATCAGCTGCTGAAGAACTCCAATCAATGTCAGCCAACCACTTCATGAATACTATTACCTGCAACATAAATTAAATAATTTTTTGACTAATGGACCCAATACTACAATGGTTAGACTCAAACGAAAGCTGCAGAATAGGGTCGAATCCTTCACTTTAAGGTTATTTAAACTTTATATCAAGTAACTTAGTGCATTCATTTGATGGCCTACTCACATCAACGTAAGTCGCAGTTGATTCGCCTCAATCCAATAACCAACACATACCCATACATACCATAACATAACAACATATCGATCTAAACATTACCGAGTTTGTTGACTGGTAGCACAAAGCAGTACAGTCTCAACCCAACAACACTATGTCGACATATGCAAAAGATAAACATATAACCAGTCAACAGACAATCAGGCAGATCTTACAGATCACTAAGCTTAACATCATCCAATATAACTGGATATAGATCTAACATATCACCACAACATACCAACATGTGATAAATCAGGATAACAATCCAATGGGCCGGCCTTGGTGCCTTACCATGCGAACTTGACAAAAGATGATGAGGTTCCAACTCCGAATATCAGCTCTCGAACCAACACCTACTCCAACTGAATGACCGATATCCATCAAAATCCCAAAATACCCTTAATACAAACTTGGTCAAAGTCAAATTCAACTGGTCAAACCCACTGAGTCAACTAAGTGAACCCAGTCGAGTCAACTCGATCAGATCGACTCAGGGTGTATACGTGGGCCGTACTATGGAGGTACGTTAGGCGTACACAAAGCCTTGCAGGTTGACCACCATCGGGGTGTTTGACCTCGTATAGGAGGTGTACTTCGAGTACGTGGGGCGAACCCTCGCAAGTCCCAAATCCCATTAAGAGCTTAATGGCTTACGCTTTTACGTCTAAACTTCAGATTCATGGCTAAAATACTCTTCGGAGTCATAAAGTCTCCAACTTATGACGTAGCATGTACAATAAGTGCTTAACACAAGGTCTTATTCCATTATGACATTCTAAAAGATGCATAAAGCAAAACTAACCATTTGGAACCCATTTTTAGGACTTAAGACCACTACTAGGGTCTGAAAGGACAACTCAAAGGTCAAGAACATGCCGTAATCAAGATATAAGATTTTGGGACCTAAAAGCTCCATAAATACAACTAAAAGTCGATCTATGAGATAAAGGGATCAAGTTGCAAGCTTTTTACCTTAGAATGGTTGTAAATAAAGTAGAAATCCCATATCCAAGTGTTCCACTCCTTCAAGATGAACTTGTCTTCCTTCCTTCCTTCTTCTTCTAAGGTACCAAAAACATACTTCTAAGCTTGAAAAAGGCTCCTCAAGGTGGTTCTAGGTTTACAAATACGTAAGAGAGGGATGGAAGCAGTTAAGGTGTGTGAAATAATGCCATAAGAGTGCTTAAATATGAGACACACCCTAAAAATTAGGGTTTCCATCACTAGAAAATACGCCCAACATACACTCATATACGCCCAGCATACTAGGGCGCGCCCTAGTACAATCAGTGTACACCACGTACGCATGGCGTACTCCGAAGGATATAATTACAATACTTGTGGGTCGAAGGCACGAATGCCGATGTAACATCCCAAAAATACGAGCCAAAAATTTCATTTTTAAAACATATACTTTGCAAACCATTAGAATTAAAACATTCACTGATCATATCATTTCATAAAAGATGTTGCGTGTCTGGAAACCATTTTATAAATCATAACAATGTCAGAGTACATATCCCCAGGAAGATCTCATAGTGCGGAATACAAGGTGTGTATGTGATGTGTCGCTACCCCGCCAGCTCCTTCCCCTTCGAAGAAGAGGTACCTGAAACCAAAATTGAAAACTGTAAGCACGAAGCTTAGTGAGTTCCCCCATCGTACCACATACCATATAATCACATATCATACATACTGCCAGGCATTTCTGGGGCGCCCGACCTACCCGGTACGGCCTTTCTGGGGTGCCGACCTACCCATGCGGCCATTCTGGGGTGCCGTCCTACCCGTGTCAAGCCATTCTGGGGTGCTGACTACCCATGTCAAGCCATTCTGGGGTGCTGACTACCCTTCAGTCCTAACGACCGAACCTCGGGGACTATTTCACCCCCTTACTACTACTGCTATCACATATCATAACATAACATATTATCAGACATATCTGGGGTGTCTGAACTACCCTTCGGTCCTAACAACTGAACTCGGGGACTACTCCCCTCCTACTACCTCTAACTCATATAACAGATCATGCTAGCATATAAACATAACATCACATACTGTCATACGTATCTGGGGTGTCTGACTACCCTCCGGTCCTCACAACCGAACTCTACTACTATCACATATAACATATCATGCTAGCATATAACATATTAGGTAGTAGAAAACCTAGATGATATCACAGAGACAATCATCTATCATACGTCTCCTACTGGTGGGCCGACATTGTGGCCTTAGACCCACCGCTACTGGAAGGTAACTCCCCTCAAAGTAGCTGCTGATCTGCGTGGGAACTGACTGTCTTCTGCTGCTGCTGCCCCGGAAATCCTCCGGCTATAATTCCCACAAAACACTCAGTCAAATATTGCTAATCAACTTCAGGGTAAAATGACCATTTACCCCTAACCAAGCCAAAAATCAAAGTCAAAGTCAACTTCCAGTTGAGCCGACTCGCCGAGTTGGCTCGCCAACTCGTCGAGTCCTTGTCCATTGGAATAACCTTAATCCCGTCTCTACTCGTCGAGTTTGGCATAGACTCGACGAATTTTCCTTCTAAACTGTTGTCCAAACGTCCTTCATCCTACTCGCCGAGTTGTATGAACAACTCGTCGAGTTCGTCTTCATCCGAAGAACACTCTATGCTGAGACTCGCCGAGTTGTATGAACAGCTCGCCGAGTCTGTTCTTGGGGCAAGAAGATTGCCTAGAACTCGCCGAGTCAGGGCATTGACTCGCCGAGTTCCTTCATGGATGAGTTCGGCTTCCAACTCACCGAGTCCACCCAGGACTCGCTACTCTTACTCGGCATAACGAAAAAAGGGGAAAACTCGAGGACTCGCGACTCGAATCGCCGAGTCGTTACCATGCAATTACTATATGGTCGATTTTACTTGAATCCATCTCATGCCATACATAGATCTGTGATCCTAGGGCTTGATTAACACGTAAAGTTTCCAACTTTACGTGCAAATAGACAACCATGAGGGTTTTAGGGTTCAAAATGCACCAAAAGGGTAGATCTAGGGCTTTCATGCAATATGGTTCCAAAAAGGCAGTAGATCTGAGCTCCTGGAGCTCAACCATGCCTAGATCTAAAGGTTAATTAGCCTATTACGAAACCTCATACACAAGATTGGAAATTGTTCAAGAAGGACTTCCATAGAGCTAAAAGGGACTATAAGCATGAAAACAGAGGGGAAATCGAGTTATACCTTAGGGAACACACTAAGATAGCTCAAAGATGCCTGACCTCCTCTTCTTCTTCTTGATCTACTCTCCTTCCCACTCAAAAACTTCAAGAAAACACACCAATTGCTTCAAACCCACAAGGAACAAAGCTTGAACGAGGTATAGAGCTCTGAGGGTGAATGGGGGCGAGCTTGGGGCGGAAAAAGGGGTTTAAATAGGGTGCAAACCCTTGAAATTTAGGGTTTCATCATACAGCGGTGACTCGCCGAGTCCAGAATATGGACTCGCCGAGTCGCCAACTTAAACGTGTTCCGGATCCCGTCCCTACTCGGCGAGTCGAGCCTCCAACTCGCCGAGTCCAAGGCTAAAAATGTGAAATACTTAGATAAATTTTACGTACCAGGAACCAGGTGCTACATCCGACCCACTAGATTATTTATCCTGGTCAGGATAGTGATATGATAGTTGTAGCTATTCGGTGGATCTACATGATTATCTGTATTTTTTGGTTTTGTATTTATGTTGTTTGTTGTATATGTCAACATGTTGTGTTTAGTTGAGGCGGTCCTGCTATGTGTTGTAGGCCAAGACACGCTGGGATGACCGAATAGGTTGTAGGCCGAACGTGGCGGTCTAGTCAGGTCGTTAGCCCGTGGATCGGTTTGTATAGGATGTAGGGCGGTCCATGATGAAGAAGGCTTGTAGAGCGGTCCAATTAGGTTGTAGGCCTTATGAGGTGGTCCAGTCAGGCTGGATGTTCATATTATATGCTTGTCTGTTGTGGTGTGTTGGTACCCTGGGGGAACTCACTAAGCTTTGGGTTATAATTTTAGTTTATGGTTTCAGGTAATTTTTAGGATTGTGGGAAGGAGAAGGCATGATCTTACACAACTTCATGTTTTTATGTTTCTGGGTCTTGGGAAAACACTGATTTGAAATAATGTTTTTGAAACAATGACTCTTTTTGTAAACAATGTTGATTCATGGTTGGTTTTTATAAAATTTAATTTATATGATGTTTGGAGTGTTACAAGTTGGTATCAAAGTCTTGGTTTTAGAGAATTGGATGAAAATTCGTGTGAGTCCAGACTCAAACTAGAGAACTGCAAAAGTTTTTAAACTGATTTTCAAAAATTGTTTTCAAAAGTAACCAGGAAGTATGCAATGTGTACGGTCAACCAGAGCAAGAAAGTATACCTGAAGTTACCCACACCGTTATTTGATGTTATGTTATGTTAGAACAACATGTTATTGATATGTTAGGGATCTTCAGAAATTGCATAATAGAATTGCCTGACATATAATGCCTGATAGCCTAGGGTTATTTCTAGTGTGAAATTGACATCATTACTGTAACTGCTTTGTGTATGCATCATAGTTGTATACAACTAAGATTCTATATCATGAGAATGTTTGGTTTATCCTTGTTTTTTTTCTTGTTTGATGAAGGGCTTAGGGTAGAATCAGGTATTTAATTGTCTATAGGATCTAGTGTTATGTATGATTAGCAACCATGAGTGCTGCAGGATTGGTGGAAGTTTCATGAATGAGTTTGTATGAGAGTAGTCGGCCAGTTGAATAATGTCTAGCCTTTCTCTAGGGAGTGAGAATAGGATGTATGCATATGCTAGTGGGTGCTATTAAGGATGTTATGATGATCCTCTAACAAAAATGCGGGTAGGTGTGGAAGGTAGTATGAGCCCGTACTACTGTAAGAACAGGACCCGTACGCATAGCAGAGAAGTCACAACCCTAGGGTTTCATTATTTGAAATAGGTCCTATGGTATGAATTGCGCTTTATTTGATACTTTTTGGTTTATTGCAGTATGGTGTTCACGAGGGGATCCAGATTAGGAGCAGGAGTGAGTGGCCAAGATAGGCCAATGATGACTGAGGTTCATGTCAGGGATTTGTTTGGGTCTATCAAGACCGCCATGATAGAGTTCTTTGATGATTGATACGTTGCACTTCCAAAGGCTGTTGCTGCTGCAGCTACCACAATCGTCGCTGCTGCGGGGATTGGATGGGAGGAGAGAAAGAGCCTTCCAGTCCCGAGACTTTTACAATAAAAATCCCCCGGTGTTTGATGGGATTCAGGATCCGATCATTTGCATGAGATGGTTTCCTGATGTTGAGGAATGTTTCTTTACTTGATCCTGCCCAGCTGACTAGTGGTTGTCGAGGCCAACAAAATAAATACCCTAAATATTACACACTAGAATAGTGTATAGTGGTAAAGGGACCGTATCCACGGAGATTGGTTCAATTTAAATCTCTATGTAAATCACTTGTTCAAGTACTTGTAAAACAAAAATAAAAGTAAAATAGAAGGGGGGGGGGGGTTAGTTCTTTTTGATTGGTTGACAAAGTTAAAACTAGCTAGAATGTAAATATGACAAGTAAACAAGAAAAAAGATTTGATTAAATTCAATGAAGTGAAATTGGTTGATTTTGGGTACACCACATGGATGACATTGTTGACTTATCATTAGACTAAATGGACTAACACTTGTGAATTGGTTTAACTTGGCTATAGCAATTCATAAGCACAAATTACCTCAACTCTTCTTAGGTATTAAAATGGTTAGAGAAGCTCTAACACATTCCCTTAATTAAAGTCACAAAATCAATGAAGCATATAATCATGTGAAAATCAATTAGCTTTGAGTTCTAAGAGTGACCAAGTCCAAAAGATAATCAAATGCTTACATTATCATTATGGAGGAAACATTTCCATGGTCCAAATTAAATGAAAACAAACATATTGACCATTTGTTGCTTACTAATTCGAGGGTCCATTACTTAACCAAGAAATTAGTCAACAAAATTAAGCATTCATTCATCCAAGCTCATGATCGAAGATAAATAAACACAACAAGATGTTTAACTAGAAAACATTTCCATAAACTTCAAACACAAGATAATAATAAGTCTTCAAAGCAACTAATCATCCATGGGTTAAACCCTAATCAACCAAATGAAAGTTTAGCCAAGCATGGCCAAAGTAAAAGAAATGAAATATAGTTTAGTGGTACCAAACATTGTTTTAGTTGCAAGATGGAAAGAAATTACACTAATCTTCCAAAAATTCTTCAAATCTTCTAAAGCCTTCTTGAGAGAAAATGGTGTGTGTTCTTCAAGTGATGATGCCCAACAATACCTCTAATCTCCAGCAAAAAGGGGCTGGATTCTAGATTCAAAAAGGTGTCAAAAGCCACCCACCAACCTTCCACAATTAGAATCAACAAGTCAAAAGTCGGGATCAACTCATCACAATTCACACGAACCGCATATGGGTCCACGCAAACCGCGTGAGTCTCGCTGATTGTGGGACTTGGGCCATTTAAAAGACAATCTAGCCCAATCTTCTCATTCACTCTTCATCCCACATGCATAACTCTTTAGAGCCCATTTGTGCCATTCCAAAGCCTTTAATGATCGATCCAATGCTCCATCAATCTTCCGTAGCCCGAGTCCGCGTCGCCTCATCATCATTCTCGCTTAAAAATTAAGTCCAAAATGATTTCTTGTTTATGCAAGCACCAAGATCATTCGCACCTCTTCAAATTCACAAGCAACTCGCAAGCTTCCATAAGTCGTGCACCCTTCTAAGCCTCCAATAACAAAAAGTCTTCGATAAATCCTGCAAATCAGCTCAAAAGACTGGAAAGCACCCGGTAAAGGAGAAAAATAACAAAAAGATAAAATATGCATGAAGATTAACTAAAATGAGATGGTTTTAACTAAAAATAAACTATGAAAATAAATAATAAAAACGAAACTATCACTGAATAGAAGGTCAAGTGCGCTCTGAACCTTTTTCGGTCTGGAGCGAAGGATTAGTAGAGACCGACTACTAGCTCATACACTTCGGAGCAGAGAGCTGATGTTTCATGAGCAGTTCTCTAAGATGTTTCACTCGATATATGTCCCACTGGTTGAGAGGGAGAGATTGACCCATGAGTATTTGGACCTGTGGCAAGGGACAAAGTCGGTGACAGAGATCACCAATATGTTTATTGAGAGAGCTCTGTTTTTCCCTGAGTTTGCTGCTTATAAGCAATCTCAGATGACCCGGTAATTAAGCATGCTCAGTATGGGCATCCGCCAGTTTGTGTCTACTCAGTGCTATGGTACACTTGTGGATTTACAGGTGGTCGTTGGAGCTCCAGACGAGGGAGCGAAGGCAGGCTCCGATGTAGTCGCAGCCTGCGACGAAGCGGTTTAAGGCTGCTAATTTGAGATCTGGGAGTGAGAGGGGCTACACATGTGGCAAGTGAGGCAAGGTTCATGACGGTTCTTGTCAATATACTTCTGGGTGCCAAAATGTGGCAAGGATATGAATTATGCTGAGGACTGTCGCCAGTATGTCACCACACTGACCACTAGGATCCGTTATCACTGTTCGCAGGTTGGCTATATTAGGTATAACTGTCCTTTCTCACAACGAGGTCCGTGCAAGCTCCAACTCCAGCTACTTTGAGGATCACCGATGGACGACAGGGTAGGGTGGAGCCCCCGAGGGATCGAGGTCACACTTTTCAGCTCATAACAGAGGAGGCCAGGGCGGGTCTAGACGTCATTGCCGATATGTTTCCATTTACTTTTTTGTAGATTATATTATGGTATGTTCATGTTTATGTTTCTGATAGGTACATTCTTAGGAAATTATTTGCTTGCTCTTGTGTTATTTGACCTGGATGCAATTTGGTCCTTTGTGTCTTGATCTTTTAGTAGGGATTTTGGTATGATCCTTAGCGACTTGGAGCGTCCATTGAGGGTTTCTATCGCCAACGAACATGGGGTTTTTGCATCCAGAGTGTATTAGGGTTGTGTTCTGGAGATTTTCGGGGTGTCTTATCCAATTGATTTGATTCCTATACCCATGGGGGATGTATACATGATAGTGGGATAGATTGGATGAGCAGGTTCAGTGTTATAATAGACTGTAAGGGTCAGCGAATGATAGTTCGAACCCCAAGTGGGGGAGAACTGGTTATCTATGGAGAGGGTACTAGGATTGGGTTAGAGTTTTGTTCGGCAGCCAGGGTCGGCAATACATTCGGCATGGTTGTATGGGTTATCTTGCCTATGTGGTTGATACCTGGGTTGAGTCAGGGTTGTATGGTTGTATGCTAAGTTATCGAAGTTTGAATTTTGGTTACAAGAGGTACAGTTCTTGGGGCATCTCGTTAACCAAAATGGGATTTTGGTCGATCCGGCCAAGTTTAAGGTCGTGATGCAGTGGAAGGTTCCGAAGTCTCCCTTAGAGATTAGGAGTTTCTTGGTTTTGGTGAGTTATTATCGGAGATTCAACCAGGATTTATCCCATATTGTTGTACCTCTCACTTGTCTAACGAGGAAGAGAGTGGATTTCCGATGGGTCCTGAGCAGCAGACGACATTTGTGACACTGCGATAGAGGTTATGTAAGGCCCTGATGTTGACCCTTCCAGAGGGTGTCGAGGTCTTCATTGTATTTTTGATGCATCCATCACTGGTTTTGGGGTGGTTCTTACACAGAGAGGGCGAGTGGTTGCGTATGCTTCTCGGAAGCTGAAGCCGCATGAAGCACGACATCTTACCCACGATCTGGAGTTGGGGGCAGTAGTGGTTACCCTCAAGATTTGGCATAACTACTTGTACGGGTTCTGATGTACTATTTAATTGGATCACAAGAGTTTTTGATATCTGATGGACCAGTCGAATTTGAACATGAGACATCGCATGTGGCTTGATGTGGTGAAGGATTTTTAACTGTGAGATCCTTTACCATCCGGGTAAAGCGAATGTGGTCCCGGATGCTTTGAGTCACAAGTCAGCTAGATCTACAGCGTGCAATATGTGTATAAGGATATCCATTGATTTTCCACTTTTGGATTTGATCAGAGGGGGACAGGCAGAAGGGGTCAAAAAGGAGAACTGGAAATAGGAGAGGATCAGGGGCGAGGCTGATAGATTTGTCATCTTTTGAAACATCCCAAAAATACGATCCAAAAATTTTGTTTTGAACTTAATATAAAACCATAAATCATCCATAAACATAAAGTAAACCATGTATCATGTATCTCAAAATATCATATTATCTGTCAAATATCAAAATCTCATATCAAAATATCAGAGTAAAACTCCCAGGCTGGAGACTGTGGTGTGTGCCATGTGATCATCCCGATCCCTTCCCTTTGCTAGTGGAAGTGCCTGAAACCAAAACTGAAAATCGTAAGCACAAAGCTTAGTGAGCTCCCCCAAACTACCACATACCATTCAAATATCATGCAACTAGGAGATACAGGCCTCAGTTGCTCTCATGGAGATTTGGGCCCCGCCCACACTCCGTTGTCTAGGAGATTCGGGCCCCGCACACAATCCACTGTCAAGGAGATTTGGGCCCCGTCCACACTCCGTTGTCTAGGAGATTCGGGTCCCGCCCACACTTTCCTGTCTAGGAGATTCAGGCCCCGCCCACACTCCACTATCTAACATGCATACAAGTATCACACAGACAACAAGTATAACTAGCAAATAATCACATATCTATACTCAAATAATACTATGAGGTTCGGGGTCTGCCCACTCTAGACTGCTATGAGATTCGGTCCCCGCCCACACTCGACAACTAACATATCACATATACGGGCCGAATTTGGTTCCTTGGACCCATTTCTACTAAAAGGGAACTCACCTTACAATACTGACTGCTGAAAACTCGAGTGAAGAATCCATGCCTGCTGCTCCGACGACTCTCCGGCTATCAATACCATAACAACACTTAATCAAAATATGATAATCCTTCTTAGGGTAAAATGACCATTTTACCCTTTGTCAGAGTCAACATTCTGGGTTGACCAACTCACCTTGGTGAATCATTCAATGGAAAATTGCTAGCGATCTCAAAAGCACAAGGAAGCAGAAGAAAGAAGGCCCCCCCCAGAAAGAGGGGGGACCCCATAACGATGTATGAAAGAGACTCTTGAAAGCTATATAAGTGGATAATAGAGTTTTGCTTCTTGAGTTCTATAACTCAAAAATCCTAAAATCACGACTCAACTCGCCGAGTCACTCCTCCGACTCGTCGAGTCCTATCAGGCTGCTCAGTCGCGGCTTGGAAAATCCACTTGTCGAGTCCCTCTACAGACTTGTCGAGTTCTACTATACTGAAATCGGGACAACACGCTTTCGACTCATTGAGTTCCCTTATGGACTCGACTAGTCCTTCTGTCTGTTTGTCCCTCTTAACATATTAAGTCCCTATACTATAGATCGAAGGTTCTTAGCTCATTTTCCCATTGGAAAGGCCTTTCTAAGGGTAAAGTTTCCAACTTTACCCATCCATAACTCTTCTTAAAGGGTTTAGACAAACCCCTAATTCCTATAAGACGTGAATCTTGTCCAAAAAGCCTTATAATCTCAAATCCATGCATGCAAACCTAGATCTAGGGTTTTAACATTTGTTGGACACATAAAGTCCCGAGCTTTCCATCCATGCATGGTCTTTTAGGGCTAAAAAGACCATAAGCTTGCTTATATGCTTGAATGGGGCTTCCATGGTCATAAAGTTTGCACCTTTATGCCATGGAACCCTTCCTAGATCCTAGATCTGAGATATAAGCGACTTGGGACATCCCAACCCCAAGGACAAAGATTCTTGAACCAAAACTTTCATAAAATAGAAACAAATAGATCTAAGAGAAGAATGATCAAGTTGGAAACTTGATTACTAGAAAATGTAGCAAATGGAGTGTAGTTCCTGGATCTACTACTCCCCTCTTGAGTCTTCTATCTTCTACTTCTTCCACAAGCTTCAAATGGCACAAATAACACTCAAAATGGCAAGAAATAGCTCAAGATCACTTATGGCGGATTAGGGTTTCAATATTAGGGTTTGGAGGTGATGAGGTTGGAATGGAGGCCATATATGATGTTTAAATAGGGTGCAAATCCTAAAGATTAGTGTTTCATCCAACCTTTCCTACTCGTCGAGTCAGGGTTGCGACTCGTCGAGTGGCTCACTTAAACCCTGCGTACAAACTGCCTTTTACTTGACGAGTTAGGGCTACCAACTCGTCGAGTCCTTCTTTCAAAATAAATAAATACTTAATTAAATGCGTACCAGGGAAACGGGCATTACAATTCTCCACCACTTGTCTTGGAATTCGTCCTCGAAGTCTGCAGCGTTCGAAAACAATTCCGGGGAGTGCTCCCTCATCTCCTCCTCGGGCTCCCATGTCCACTCTGAACCCTTGCGGTGCTGCCACTACACCTTAGCTAACTTAACCCTCTTGTTCCTCAGCTTCTTCATCTTGCGATCTAGAATCGCTACTGATCTCTCAATGTAGTTCAGGCTGTCATCAACCTGAATATCCTCTAGAGGTACCACTGCTGAATCATCCACTAAGCACTTCTGCAACTGAGAAACATGGAAAGTTTTGTGAATTTGGCTGAGCTCTGCTGGAAGATCTAACCGGTAAGCAACCCGACCCACCTGGGGCAACACCCTAAACGGACCTATGAACCTGGGGCCCAACTTGCCCCGCTTTCGGAACCTGATAACACCCTTCTAGGGTGACACCTTCAGGAGGACTATATTGCAGTACCACCTCCGTACTCCCCATGACTCTCTGACCGACCTCACCCCAACATATTGGGGTCCTACACCTCCTCCCGTAGAGCATCTCGAAGGGAGGTCGGTCTATACCGGCGTGGTAGCTGTTGTTATACGAAAATTCCACTAACAGAAGATATGTATCCTAACTGCCACCAAAATCCAAAACACATGCACGAAGTATGTCCTCAAGAGTCTGAATCGTCCTCTCGTCATGTCCGTCCGTCTGGGGGTGGAAAGTGGTGCTGAAGTGGAGACGAGTACCCATCTCCTTGTGAAACCACTTCCAAAATCTGGAAGTGAAATGGACATCTCGGTCTAACATCACCGAGACAGGCACTCCATGACGTGCCACTACCACTCGCACATAAATCTTGGCCAGCTTCTTGGCCAAGATGCTCTCCTGGATCGGTATAAAGTAGGCACTCTTGGTCATCCGATCCGCGATGACCCATATCGAATCGAACCCACGTGCGGTCCTGGGAAGCTTAGTGATGAAATCCATAGTAATGTCCTCCCATTTCCACACGGGGATGTCTAGAGGTTACATCTTTTCATGAGGCCTATGGTGCTCTGCATTAAACTTCCTGCAGGTCAGGCATCTCTCCACGTACCAAGCTACGCCCCGCTTCATGTAGGGCCACCAGTAATAGGGTCGAAGATCTTTGTACATCTTTGTCGCTCCTGGATTGATGAAGAACATGGACTTGTGAGCCTCATCCATCAATACCTACCATACTCCACCCTAGTACGGTACCCAGACCCTCCCATGCAGGGTCAGCAACCCCCGACTGTCATAATCAAACGAGGCCACCCGATCTACAATCTGCTCACACTTCTGGCACTCTTCCTTTAGGCCCTCGACCTGCACCTCTCGGATCTGTTCCAGTAATGGAGTAATCACTGTCATCCTCAAACAGATCTCTTGGATTGGGGTCGCTACCACCTTGCGGCTCAGGGCATCGGCCACTACGTTGGCCTTGCCCGGGTAGTAAAGGATCTCACAAACATAGTCCTTCACCACATCTAACCATCGACGTTGCCTCATGTTCAGATTCGGATGATCCATGAGGTACCACAAACTCTTGTGATCCGTGTAAATGGTACACCGGACCCCATAGAGGTAATGCCGCCAAATCTTGAGGACGAACACCACTGTCCCCAACCCTAAATCGTGCGTCAGATAGTTAGTCTTGTAAGGCTTCAGCTGTCTTGAGGCATAAGCTATCACATGACCCCGTTGCATTAAAACTGCTCCCATGCATGTGATTGAAGCATCACATTAAACTACAAAGTCATCTACACCCTCTGGAAGAGTGAGAATCGGTGCCTCGCACAACCGCTGCCTGAGGATCTCAATGGTTGACTGCTGCTCAGATCCCCAACGAAAAACCACCGACTTCTTGGTCAGTCGGGTCAACGGAACTGCAATTTTGGAGAATTCATGAATAAATCTCCTGTAATACCCTGCTAGACCTAGGAAACTCTAAATCTCGGTTAGAGACCTCAGAATCTCCCACTGCATTACAGCCTCTATCTTTCCGGATCGACCATAATTTCCTTCAGGTTGACGAGATGCCTAAGGAATTGCACCTTGCGCAACCAGAAATCACACTTGGAGAACTTCGCGAAAAGTATCTCCCTCCTTAGTGTGTCCAGCACCTCCATCAGGTGCTTCTCGTGCTGCTCCTGAGTCTTTGAGTAAACCAAGATGTCATCAATGAAAACTATTACACACCGATCTAGTGTCGGTCTGCACACTCGGTTCATAAGGTCCATGAACGCGGCTGGAGCATTGGTGAGCCCAAACAACATCACTACAGACTCATAATAACCATAACGAGTCCTAAAAGTTGTCTTCTGCACATCATCATCCCTGACACGCATCTGGTGATCCCATGATCATAGATCAATCTTGGAGAACCAAGATGCTTCGTGGAATTGGTCAAACAAATCATCTATCCTCGAAAGTGGGTAACGGTTCTTCACTGTTACCTTATTCAACTCCCGGTAGTTTATGCACATGCGATGTGACCCGTCCTTCTTCTTCACAAACAGGATCGGGGCTCCCCATGGTGAACTGCTCGGCCTGATAAAACCCTTGTCCAGCAGCTCTTGCAGCTTCGTAGATAACTCCTGCATCTTGGGAGGAGCTAGCCGATATGGTACCTTGGCTATCGGAGCCTCACCAGGAACCAGGTCAATCCTAAACTCAACCTGTCTCTCTAGAGGTATACCGGGAAAATCCTTCGGGAATACGTCCGGGTACTCTCGCACTAACGGTATCCATGACATAGGCGACATATACGATGCAACCTTGCTGAAGGTGGCGCCTCGCCCTCGCTACTGAACAGAGAATCGGTCTGCGTTGTGGCCTCTCACCCTGAATCACTATCTCTCCCCCACTAGGAGTACGAACCCTCACTAGCTGCTGCTCGCAGTCGATCACTTCCGCATTGGGGCTCAACCAGTCCATACCAACTATAACCTTATTCCCTCGCAGTGGAATAGGGACCAAATCCACTGAAAACTGCTCATCAAATAACTATAGCGTACATTCTCTATGAACTCTCGCGACCCTGACGATCCTATCATCTGCAATCTCTACACCAAGTGGGCAATCCAGCTCCCCCGGAGCTCTACTAAATCGCTTGCTAAGTACGAGCGACACAAAAGATCGGGTAGCTCATGAATCAAACAGTACCATAGTTGATATGTCGTTCACTAAGAACGGTCCCATAACCACATCAGGAGTTGCACGTGCCTCCTTTGTTGTCACCTGGAAGGATCTACTCTTCGCCACTGGCGCCTCAGCCCGGCCCTGACGACTGTCTGTAATCCTCAAAGTGGTAGGAGTGGGTGCTGTGACCCGACCTGCTGATGCTAGACTTAGACACTGGGACTTCTTGTGTCCCCTCTGATTGTACTAAAAGAAAATCAGATCAAATGTTGTAGTGGTGGTGGTAGTAACAGTACAATCCATGATGACATGTCCGCATTGAAGCAGCCCGAACTACCCGCCCAACACGGTCCCTCATGCCCGCTGCCGCACTTGCCACAACGACCTCGGCCCTGCTTGCCCTTCCCTTGGGAATCTATCTTGGGCTTCTTTCCCGAGCCCTCCATGCCAGATACCGACTCTGGCTTCCTCTTCCTCTCCATCTCTAAATCAATCTCCCCCTCACGAGCCCTCGCAATCATGTCCTCCAGCGTCTTACAGCTGGAGCGGATCACAAACTTGTGGATATCACTCTTCAACATCTCATGATACCGGGCCTTCTTCATTTCCTCATCCACCACGTATTGCAGAACAAGAAGGGCCCTCTCCCTAACTTGGCGGTGATCTCCGCCACAGTCTTAGTAGTTTGCTCAAGATCTTGGAACTCCCTCGCTAGTTGTTGCACATCGATCACAGGTGCAAACTCGGCCCTGAACCTGGTCGTGAAATCACTCTAGGTCATCGCATCCAACACTATGTCATCACCAATTGCTCTCACAACCTCCTCCCACCAGTCACGTGTCATGTCCTTGAGAAGACAGGATGCAAGTCTAACCTTGTCCCCCCTCGGGACATCTGCTGGTACGGAACGCGTTGGCGACATCCACCAACCATCTGGTACTCGCAATGGGGTCCCAAGCCCCATGGTAGTCGGGAGATCCACAAGCCCTGAACTCCCTGAAATTCAGCGTGCGCGACCCCATCATGTGTAACGCCTGTGTTTCCGGGCTTGCCATTTTTAGCAATGTAATAGTGTAGGTTAACCTTTGTAACCCATTTTGAAATAATAGAAGTGTATTATTTGAGTATTATGTGTTTTGTGCTTAATTGCTTAATTATGTGGTTTGATTAATTAAGAATAAAAATAAGCGTCAAAATTTAAGTGTAAAATAAACTTGATATCTTTGGATAATGTTGCAGTAATTGAAACGAGGTTTCCGAATATATAAAGAACACCCAAATCTGACTTCGTATGAGGAAGTTATGATTTATCGAAGTTTCGGCTTAGCAGTGTGCAGGCCGAAATACTCGATTTGAGATCGAGCGGTTTTTAGTCGAAACAATCTAAACGAGGATCGAAGGTCTCATTGTTGGTATCGAAGCAATAAAAAGTTAGGCGAGAACGGATGTCAAACAAAGAAGTTATGAATTTATAACGAAGTTTTTCTGTCCCGGCCTATTAAAAATAAATAATAAAAATAAAGTTAAAATTAGCCGACGGAGTCTAAACAAAAGTTGCAGAGCGTAGTCTCACCTTCGCGTGGATATAAAGAATGTCGAAAACGGAGTTCGTATGAAGAAGATATGAATTTCCGAAGTTTATTAAATAATTTGTATTTAATTTTAATTGGAAAATCCGGTATTATCCGAAGGGGAGTCAACAATCCGATCCGAAGTACGCCCCGCGTACTCGTGTGCGCCCCGCGTACACCGAAGATGTCGACACTCGCAGCAAGTGGCTTCGGATGACGAACGCAGTGACGAATTCGGACCAGTACGCCCCGCGTACTCCGAGGCTCTAGCCTCCTATAAATAGGATCCGAAGGCAGCCGATTCTTTTGTTCATTTTCTCTCTTCTCTCTCCCGTTTTGCATCGTTTTGCGTGCCACAAATACCCCGAAGCCCCATATTATTCTCGAGCCCCGAGGAAAGTCCCGAGATCCCGAGAAGTGCGGTTCCCGAGCCGAAGCTCTGCCCGCGAGAAGTTCGATTTTTGTGAAGATCTTCCAGATCTGCTGAGGATTACTACTTCTGCAAGTCGTAGTGCTGTCTGACCATCTTCTGATCAAGTGAGTGTATACTACCTTTCATAAACACGATAATAATACAAGTGTGGTTTGAGTGTATTAAGTATATTGTTGTTTATATGTGTGAATGTGTATTCAGTTTCTTCTATCTCATAGATATGATTTATTCTCTATGAAATACGTGTTATGTGTGTGTGTGCCTCATCTGTTATGTGGAATATGTATTGATTAAAGCATGCTATACAGGTTTTTAAACTATGTATAAAAATGTATATTTTATCTACTAATATGTTGGGTAGAACATGGGTAGATAGTTGGTGTGTAATAAACAGATGAGAGGCCTCATTGTTGTTTGATTTAGTCATCTAGCGGAGTTTAGATGACGACCACGGACTTTTCTAGATAGTCTTGTGGAAACATTAGCAGGTTCGCCACCTGTAGGTGTTAATGAACTTGGGTGTTCATTCGCTGTACTCCATCCCCCTCATGGTTGCCTTATTTGACTTATATTGCTGAGGAACCCCCGAAGCATGTGTTGTCGCCCCGATGAAATATTCTTAGACTAGGTCCCTTATGTTAGTTGTTTTAGGGACATAAAGTGAGAATAACGGGAATGGGTAATTGGGTTATTGTTGTTTGGTGGAAATTAAATATAATTATTTATTGTGGGTTGAAAATCCTATATGCTCACCAGGCTCCCAAGTCTGACCCACTCAGTTTTATTTGTATTACAGGAAGTGGCGCGAGGGCATAAGATGGATGAACCATCAAGTTGTTTTGTTTACAAGTCTGTATATGTATATATTTGTTGAATGACTTGTAATGTTATCGTTTATGCTTATTGGTTTGTATCGGAACATGACACCCCGAGTTTTGATTATATAATGAAAAATACATTTCTTTTATGAAATGCTTTGGTAAACATTGTTTTATCATGTTTTGTTTTTGGGAACAAATTCCGCAACTCTTTCAAATCAAAAGGATTTACTCTGAAAATATTTAAAAAGCATAAATGAAAATCAGACTTTTCTGGCCGAGATTTTGGGGATGTCACAGTTGGTATCAGAGCATTAGTTTAAGCGAACTAGGAATTTGTAGGATTTCTAGACTTAAACTTAGAATGCTAAGTGAAATTTTGAGATGTGTGTCTGTGATATTTTAGACACGAGCACTAGTTTATTTTAGGAAAGTTGCCTAAAATGCTTTATGTGATAAATATTATATGTTGCCATATATGATATTATTTGTTCGGATCTATGGTCTGTTGCCGACCGGATCTAGAAACTTTATGTGTGTAGGATTCTAAGCGTACGTCTACGATATTAGAACTAGCATGAAAACGTTTCGGAGCGATAAGGATGATTTGAATATCTATCGTGATTGAGGATATAATTTCACCTTATTCGGTGTGTAGATCAAAATGGTGAGAACAAGAAGTGGAGTTGGAAATGCTGACGAAAACAGGAATCAACCACCAGTGATTGAACAAATACCTGTCGTAGCAGCAGCACCTGAGCCAATAACCATGGCTGGTGTGCAAATGATGATTCAGACGATGTTGGATCGTCAGATGGATGAAACTAGACGGTTGCTTCAATAGAATCGTGAAGAACTGTCAATTCGTGTGGAAGAGCCTGAATTAAATGAAGGGCACTCGGAAGGTGGAAACTTCAGTGGGTCTATTGGTCAAGCCAACCCACCGATAGTTAGGCAAGACAACCATGATGGAATGGGATGCAAGTACAAAGACTTTCTAACTTGCAAACCATCGACCTTCAATGGAAAAGAGGATCCGATTGGAGTTATGGATTGGATCTTCGAAATGGAGTTAGCCTTCATGACTTGTGGCTGCAGAGGCAAGTTGCAGACTATCTATGCAGTGCGTCAGTTCCGAGGTGGAGCCGTTCGTTGGTGGAACACTCTAGGGAAGACTTTAAGCCCTAATGAGCCACTGCAATTGACATGGGCAGAGTTCTTGGCACAGTTCAAGCGCAAGTTCTGTTCAGCTCAAAATTTGTTGGAGTTGGAGAATAAGTTTTTGGCATTGACGAAAGGCAGCATGTCAGTTGATGAATACACAAACGCTTTTACCGATAAGATGGAGTTTGCTTTGCACATCGTTCCAGATGAGCTGAAAAAGGTTGACCGATACACAAAAGGACTTCCATGGGAGTATGAGGTGCCAGTACGTCAGGCACATACTCTAGAGGCAACTATCTGGGCTGCCAAGTCTGTTGAGAACATGATAAAGGGAAGAACCATCGACAAGGTTGAGGTTGGTGAGAAAAGAAAGTTTGAGGGAACATCTGGTTCCGGTAAGAATGGCAAATTTTCGAAATCTGATTCGAAAAAGTTTGGTGGAGGAAAAGGAGGCGAAGCGAAGTGGTGTAATGAAGAGGGGCATATTTTGAAAGACTGTCCGAAGAAGAAGGAGGCAGCAAAGCCCAACATTCCACCAAAGCCGAAGGCGAGAGCCTTCCAGATGACACTTGAGGCTGCGAAAGATGAAGCTGATGTCGCTTCAGGTACCTTTCTTGTTAACGAATTACCTACTCAAATTTTGTTTGATTCTGGAGCCAACTACTACTTTATTTCGCATGAGTTTGGTAGAAAACTAGCTTTGCCTGTTGATAGACTAGATGATGCTTTATTAGTCGAAGTTGCTAGTGGCAATTTTGTACCTGTTAGCCATCGTATGAAAGACATCTTAATCGACCTTAATGGGAATAAGTTTCACGAGGAATTATTGCATATCGAACTTAATGGTTTTGACATCGTTTTGGGAATGGATTGGCTTAGCGTCAATGATGCCGAAATTTTGTGCAAGAAGAAGATAGTAAAAGTGAACTCGCCTGGGAAAGATTCGTTTATGGTGTATGGGGACAAACGCAAAGTGAATTCTGGAATCATTTCCCTAATGAAAGCCAGAAAGTGTTTGACCAAGGGATGTACATCATATTTAGCATTCGTGATCGATGCTAAGAAGGAAAAGAAGGTGATGCAGAGTATTCCAGTGGTGTGTGATTATCCGGAAGTGTTTCCCGAAGATCTTCCTGGATTACCACCTGATAGACAAGTAGAGTTCAGAATAGACTTGTTACAAGGAACCACGCCAATAGCAAAAGCACCTTACCGATTAGCACCGACGGAGATGAAGGAGCTGATGATGCAACTTCAGGAGTTATTGGACAAAGGTTTCATTAGACCTAGTTCATCGCCCTGGGGAGCTCCGGTGTTATTTGTGAAGAAAAAAGATGGAAGTATGAGAATGTGCATTGATTACAGAGAGCTGAACAAGGCAACAATAAAGAATAGATATCCGTTGCCGAGGATTGATGACCTATTTGATCAATTGCAAGGTTCGAGCTATTTCTCGAAGATCGATCTAAGGTCAGGATATCATCAGCTAAAAGTAAGAGAGCACGATATCAAGAAGACTGCGTTCAGAACTAGATATGGACACTACGAGTTCTTGGTTATGTCGTTTGGACTAACCAATGCTATGACAACATTCATGGATTTGATGAATAGGGTTTGTAATCCGTTCCTTGATAAATTCGTGATAGTGTTCATAGACGACATTCTGATTTACTCGAAAAGCCAGGAGGAGCATGGCAGACACTTGTGAGAAGTGTTGGAAGTCTTGAAGAAGGAGAAGCTGTATGCAAAGTTCTCTAAATGTGATTTTTGGATTCGTGAAGTCCAATTCTTGGGTCACGTGGTCAACCAAGAAGGGATAATGGTTGATCCAGCGAAGATCGAAGCTGTGATGAAATGGGAACAACCGAAAAGTCCCACGGAGGTTCGAAGCTTTTTAGAATTAGTCGGATATTACCGAAGGTTTATCCAAGGCTTTTCTTCGATTGCTACTCCATTAACAACTTTGACCCACAAAGGAGCTACTTATGCTTGGAATGATAAACATAAAGAAGCATTCGAGAAGCTAAAGAAGAAGCTATGTGAGGCACCGATACTTTCTTTACCCGATGGAGTTGAAGACTTCGTTGTTTATAGCGATGCTTCTGGTGTTGGATTGGTTTGTGTTTTAACCCAAAGAGAAAAGGTGATAGCATATGCGTCTCGACAGCTGAAGGAGCATGAAAAGAATTACCTGACTCATGATTTGGAGTTGGCAGCGGTAGTTTTCGCTTTGAAAATATGGAGGCATTACCTCTATGGCACGAAGTGCAAACTTTTTACTGATCATAAGAGTCTCCAATATCTCTTTAATCAGAAAGAATTGAATATGAGCAACGACGCTGGCTGGAGTTACTCAAGGACTACGACTGTGAGATACTTTACCATCCCGGTAAAGCTAATGTTGTTGCTGATGCTCTCAGTCGGAAAGTCAATCTTGAAAGGAAAAGGCCAAGAGCGTTGAGAATTGAAGTTGTCTCGACCATTGTGGAAAGTATAAAGAAAGCTCAAAGCGAAGCTTCTGAAAAGAATGACCAAAAGGAGGAACGTTTGGGCAAAACGTTGGTGTTCGGTGTAAACAGTCATGGACTGAAGGTGTTCCAAGCTCGGATTTGGATACTAAAGACAGGAGGAGTCAGAGATCTTCTAGTGGAAGAAGCTCACAAGACCATGTACTCGATTCATCCCGGTAGCACTAAAATGTATAGGGACCTGAAACCCTACTACTGGTGGCCGACGATGAAGCTTGATGTTGCAAAGTATGTGGCCGAGTGTGTGACTTGTGCGAGAGTCAAGACACAACATCAGAAACCGTACGGGAGTTTAGAACCATTGCCTGTGCCTATGGGTAAGTGGGAAGACATTGCTATGGATTTTGTCACTAAACTGCCCAGAACAAAGAATGGTCACGACATGATTTGGGTGGTCGTTGATCGATTCACTAAGAGTGTGCATTTCATAGCAGCCAAGGAGAAATGGTCTACGGAAAAGCTTGCGAATTCTTACGTGAAGGAAATTGTGAGGCTTCACGGTGTTCCGTTAACGATTGTGTCGGATCGTGATAGCCTTTTCACCTCGAGGTTTTGGAAAAGTCTACAGGAGGAATTGGGTACCAAGTTGTGTTTAAGTACAGCTTACCATCCGCAGACTGATGGTCAGAGTGAAAGAACCATACAAACACTTGAAGATATGCTGAGAGCATGTACCTTGGAATTCCTAGGTAATTGGGATGAACATTTACCATTGGTAGAATTTTCCTATAATAATAGTTTTCACTCGAGAATTAAGATGGCACCTTATCAAGCTTTGTATGGACAGAAGTGTCGTACGCCGTCTTGTTGGCTTGAGGCTGGGGAAAAGCAGTTTATGGGACCGGAAATGGTTCATCAAACTGCTGAAAAGTTGAAACTAATTAGAGGAAGAATTTTAGCAGCTCAGGATCGTCAAAAGAGCTATGCTGACAAGAAGCGAAGACCGATGACTTTTGAAGTTGGAGATTCGGTTTTGATTAAAGTCTCGCCGTGGAAGGGACTTATAAGATTTGGTAAAAGGGGAAAGTTGAGTCCAAGGTTTATTGGACCGTTTAAAGTTCTTCAGAGAATTGGGAACCAAGAATACAAGCTCGAATTACCCGAAGAACTGAATGGAATTCACAACACTTTTCATGTGTGTTATTTGAGGAAGTTCATGGGAGAAGTTCCCGACATAATTCCAATTTCTGAATTGAGAATTGATGAGAACAAAAGGTTGATTGAAGAACCAGAGGCAATTGTTGACCGAAAGACTAAGAAGTTGCGACGCAAAATGGTTGGGTTAGTGCTTGTCCGATGGAAACACACGAATGGGCCGAATCTCACCTGGGAGACGGAGAGTGACATGTTGAGTCGCTATCTGCATTTGTTTGTTGATGTGTGATTCCGAGGACGGAATCATTCTAAGGTGGAGAGAATTGTAACGCCTGTGTTTCCGGGCTTGCCATTTTTAGCAATGTAATAGTCTAGGTTAACCTTTGTAACCCATTTTGAAATAATAGAAGTGTATTATTTGAGTATTATGTGTGTTGTGCTTAATTGCTTAATTATGTGGTTTGATTAATTAAGAATAAAAATAAGCGTCAAAATTTAAGTGTAAAATAAACTTGATATATTTGGATAATGTTGTAGTAGTTGAAACGAGGTTTCCGAATATATAAAGAACTCCCAAATCTGACTTCGTATGAGGAAGTTATGATTTATCGAAGTTTCGGCTTAGCAGTGTGCAGCCCGAAATACTCGATTTGAGATCGAGCGGTTTTTAGTCGAGACAATCTAAACGAGGATCGAAGGTCTCGTTGTTGGTATCGAAGCGATAAAAAGTTAGGCGAGAACGGACGTCAAACGAAGAAGTTATGAATTTATAACGAAGTTTTTGTGTCCTGGCCTATTAAAAATAAATAATAAAAATAAAGTTAAAATTAGCCGACGGAGTCTAAACGAAAGTTGTAGAGCGTAGTCTCACCTGCGCGTGGATATAAAGAACGTTGAAAACGGAGTTCGTATGAAGAAGATATGAATTTCCGAAGTTTATTAAATAATTTGTATTTAATTTTAATTGGAAAATCTGGTATTATCCGAAGGGGAGTCAGCAATCCGATCCGAAGTACGTCCCGCGTACACCGAAGATGTCGACACTCGCAGCAAGTGGCTTCGGATGACGAACGCAGTGACGAATTCGGACCAGTACGCCCCGCGTACTCCGAGGCTCCAGCCTCCTATAAATAGGATCCGAAGGCAGCCGATTCTTTTGTTCATTTTCTCTCTTCTCTCTCTCCCGTTTTGCATCCTTTTGCATGCTAGAAATACCCCGAAGCCCCGTATTATTCTCGAGCCCCGAGGCAAGTCCCGAGATCTCGAAGATCCCGAGAAGTGCGGTTCCCGAGCCGAAGCTCTGCCCGCGAGAAGTTCGATTTTTGTGAAGATCTTCCAGATCTGCTGAGGATTACTACTTCTGCAAGTCGTAGTGCTGTCTGACCATCTTCTGATCAAGTGAGTGTATACTACCTTTCATAAACACGATAATAATACAAGTATGGTTTGAGTGTATTAAGTATATTGTTGTTTATATGTGTGAATGTGTATTCACTTTCTTCTATCTCATAGATATGATTTATTCTCTATGAAATACGTGTTATGTGTGTGTGTGCCTCATCTGTTATGTGGAATATGTATTGATTAAAGCATGCTATACAGGTTTTTAAACTATGTATAAAAATGTATATTTTATCTACTAATATGTTGGGTAGAACATGGGTAGATAGTTGGTGTGTAATAAACAGATGAGAGGCCTCGTTGTTGTTTGATTTAGTCATCTAGCGGAGTTTAGATGACGACCACGGACACAGACTTTTCTAGTTAGTCTTGTGGAAACATTAGCAGGTTCGCCACCTGTAGGTGTTAATGAACTTGGGTGTTCATTCGCTGTACTCCATCCCCCTCATGGTTGCCTTATTTGACTTATATTGCTGAGGAGCCCCCGAAGCATGTGTTGTCGCCCCGATGAAATATTCTTAGACTAGGTCCCTTATGTTAGTTGTTTTAGGGACATAAAGTGAGAATAACGGGAATGGGTAATTGGGTTATTGTTGTTTGGTGGAAATTAAATATAATTATTTATTGTGGGTTGAAAACCCTATATGATCACCAGGCTCCCAAGCCTGACCCACTCAGTTTTATTTGTATTACAGGAAGTGGCGCGAGGGCATAAGATGGATGAACCATCAAGTTGTTTTGTTTACAAGTCTGTATATGTATATATTTGTTGAGTGACTTGTAATGTTATCGTTTCTGCTTATTGGTCTGTATCGGAACATGACACCCCGAGTTTTGATTATATAATGAAAAATACATTTCTTTTATGAAATGCTTTGGTAAACATTGTTTTATCATGTTTTGTTTTTGGGAACAAATTCCGCAACTCTTTCAAATCAAAAGGATTTACTCTGAAAATATTTTAAAAGCATAAATGAAAATCGGTCTTTTCTGGCCGAGATTTTGGGGATGTCACATCATGGCCTCCACCTCAGTGCGGAAAGCACTCAACCTCTCATCCAAAAGCTCAAGAATGTCCCCCTTGATTGTGCCAAAGATCACAGGATTCTGGTCTAGTATACTGCACACGATTTCTGAGGAGATGAACTCCCTGGTCTGCTCGTCTAGCTGCTCAGCTCCAGAGCCTGATCCTGATCCCTCACTGGTACCTGAACTTCTGACTGCTGGTCTAGGGCGTAAAACCACCATTTTGAAAATAAACACATCATAACATACATCATAATATTGAACATAACTCGAGGGATCTCATACACTGCAAGTTTCATGGATATATCTCAGCCTTCCTTAACTCAAGTACGGATCCTCTACTTTTAGTAGTACGGGCCCATACTACCTTCCACATCTATTCGTACGTTCCTCAAGAACTGCCTCGACTCCACCAAGTCCCTTCTACTGCTACTACTTCACGTGCTACTCTCATCCTAGGCTTGCCCTAGGGCAATGACCGTCCCACTTTCCGCCATCAGCTGCATAAGAAGTCCCTGCTATCTTCCCCTAACTAGCTCATGAATACTATTACATATCACAAAGACTAGATAATTCTTCGAATGAGATATCCTACCCTACAATTGTTGGACTCAAACAAGAGTTGCGCAATAGAGCTAGACCTAACCTTCTGAAATTATTTACTCCTCACAATATGTAGCTTAACATATTCATTTACTAGTTAGTAATAGATAGCTAGAACTCCTAAAAGCACAAAGCAAGCAACATTCGAGCGTTGAGTACACATAATCAAGCCTATACTTGAAACGACCGAAAAATCACGACTAAAAATTTCTTTTAAAACATTACTAAAACTAGATTTATAAAAACGTATTATAAGTTAAACATAGCTTTCGAGTATTAAATTCAAAACATAATATCAGTATCAGAGTCAAACATTCCCAGGCTAACTGACTATGGTGTGTGCTCTGCAATCTTCCCGAGCTCCTCTTTTGAAAACCGAGTACCTGAAACCAAAACTGAAAACCGTAAGCACGAAGCTTAGTGAGCTCCCCCAATCTACCACATGTTGGGTTTTGAGCATTCTAACACTCCTAAGTGTACATGCAACCCTAAATACCTTGGATCTATGTTTTCTCTATTATACATACGAATAAGAACATCCAAGGTATAATCCTAATCTAGCATACAAAACAATGAGTGTAACAAGATAGAATACATACCTCTTTGATGTAGAAAGTCTTCATGAAGCTTGAGTGCCTAGCCCCAATAGTGTGGAAGCCTCAAATGGAATCACAATCACCAAAACACTTAGAATAACTTGAGAGAATTCTACAACTCATGAAATCGGCTAGCCCTTTCACTTCACACACTAGTGGCCGATTTTGGTCAAGAATAAGATGCTTATATAGTTAGGGTTACACCATGTAAACCCTAATTGACATGACCTTTCATTTCCATGATCCATGGGTACAAATACACCATGGAGCATCCATGGACCATCCTATGGGTTTTAGCCCAACTTGATTATCCATAGAGCATTAGCCCACTATACAAGTATGGATGATTTACACAATCAACCCATATATTTAATTAGTCTTCTTTTGATCACTTAATTAATCCTAGATTAATTTGTGATCAATACTAATTTAATAATCTTATTATTCTTATTATTAATATACTAGAACTTATAATATATTAATAACCATAAGTGTCTTATTTCTCTCATTATAGTCTATCCAAGTGCATGATGGTATGCAACCCAAATGGACCATGCCGGGTCGGGTCAAGTCTTACCAATTATAGTTATGGACTTAGACATTAATCCAAAAGTCTCCCACTTGGATAAGTCTAAAACTATTATTGCGTATGACTTCAGGAACCAACTGGCAATCGTAGCTCTCAAAAGCTTCTGTCGAACACTGACCTTGTAGATGAACTCTGACCTTTGTCAATGACTTGTCCATTAGATAAGGGATCATATATTCCTCCATTCTACATATCATATGGACTGAGACATGGATTATAATCATTCTCTCTGTCCATTTGTTGTTTCCCGATTTCTGATTTATGACGACTGACTAATTGAACAAATCAAATCAGTCCTGGCCCAGCCGAGCACTTCCATTTGTCATCATCAAATCATCGAGGGGCCCACAAATATCGCTTTTATCCCAAAGGTAAAAGGAACGGATAAACTTCGACTCATATGGCTTGTTCTACTACTTGTTGAATCATACACAAAGGCACGTTTTATAGCACCGAGTTACCAAATGTGTTTTCGTGCAATCAATGTACTATTAACTCATAGTAACAACTCATATCTCTAGGTTTGAAGAATATAAGATATTATCGTCTCATGATCACTCGTGATAAAATCCATGAAGTGATTCCAATGAGCGCGGGTTGAATCCAATACTCAGAACTTATGAGCACTCATGAGTGTTGTAGCCCTTTGTCCAACACCTTAGACCTCTACAAGCCAACCCATGACAATCTTAATTCATATCTACTTCCAACATATGACCGACTGTGGATGGTTTGAATAACTTAGTCATTCCGGAAGAATAACCTAGTTTATTCGGGAAGTCAAAACATGCAAAGTGAAAAAAAATAATAATTGAATCCAATATGGTATCAAAACCTATGAACATAAATAAAACACCTTTTATTTATCACCATATGATTACACATTATTCATTGTATACTGTTTCAGCTATCAACTTTATTCTTGAATTTAAAACAATAGTTGTCCCATGCTCCAAGCATGTACACTATGTTTTCTAAACACTAGTCATGCCACACACCAAGTATGCATACTATGTTTGTCTATGATCTTTACTTTGTGAACTAGATCCATTGAACATAACTTCAATGATTCTCTTTTCACACTCCCAAATCCTTACTGCAAATACAAGAATTCCAAATTCATGTCATTTACTGAAATCTGTTAGATTCTAAACTTATATGCATTGATCCTCTTGTAATGATTATACACAAAGTCAGAAGGACTTGACAACAACCATTACAGACCATTACAAAGGAGATCAGCTCCTTGGGAACATCCTTCTTGCATTAAGTTTCCTAATCTTAAACAGATTGAAAATTCTAACTTTGAAACATTTCCAGATTCCATTTTTGACTATCACTTCTGAACAAGAGTTGCCTCCTTACAGATTATGTCAATATGGTCCTTCCAGAATTATCACTATACTTCCAACTGTCCTTGAGGAACCAATCTTTGGTAAACCTTAGATTGTCCTCGACAATTGTTTAATCATTTTAGTCATATCCAGTTCTAAGCCTTTTCCCTTCTCAATGCCCCAGGCATTTCTCAAATTTTAGAAAGGATGAATATAGCACATGTAATCGATCCTATATCTGAAGCATATGGGACACGATTCATGATGTCTCACATAAAGACTAAACCAGTCTTTTGCTATAACATTTTCATTTCTATTTGCCAATTTCTCATAATTCAGATTATGAAAAGGGATGCCGTAATCATAATCGAATTTTAGAACGCAAATAATGGACCCATATACAGAATTTCCTTATGTTGAGCCATTCCAACATGAAATTCATATATATATATATATATATATATATATATATATATATATATATATATATATATCCTTGACTAAATGATTAAAACCTCACGATCTAAGCTTATAGATTTGAGATGAAGTATAATTTCCTTTCCCTTAATTATAGCAAAACAACTTTTCCCAATTGAAACCTTTTGTTTTCTATAATTAACATTGCTAACTTGCAATACTTATCATAATTATCATGCTCCCACTAACATGATGATTATTAGCATAACACTTATGCTCCCACTAGCTTTGACATGTACTCAGAAATCAGCTGACTTTCTTACCAAAGTTCAGATTTCTGATACTAGATTGTTTTGATAAAACTTTATCAAAATCATACACCTTCCCTTAGATAGCACACTTGTGTGTCCAAACAATTATGAAGAGGGATGCCGTAATCATAATGGTTAGACCTTTTTGCCACTTCTCACAAGTCCAGGTTAGTGTGCCGGTAAACCGCACACGCTCCACTAACGACTTTGAGAATGAAAATATCACAATTGCTATCTAGCTAAAATCTACTTAGTGAAAGTGTTTCCTCACCATCATTTTCATGAATCGGAGAGAAACCTTATGACACTTAGATTTAATGATGTATGTGTTCTTATCCATATGAATTGTCAAAACCATAGTCACAAGACAAGGATAATGATAAATCCAAACTCATGTGGACTGAACTCAATCTTAACTTCTTGCCACCTAGCAGCTCAAGGGCCTGCCATTGCTTCCAAGTTGTTATGCAACCAATTGAGAACTCTAAGAACTCATATGCAAAGCCAACTTTAACTTGAATGGGTACAGAATATGTCAACACGATAGGTTATAAACCTCAAGTCGTGTGCTAGTGAAGAACTTCAGGTTCTATTCTTGATTAGTTCTTGAGACTTTCAAGACCTTTAAGACTCCTACTGTCCTCTTGACCTATAAGACTCCCTTGTCAAATATCCAAGAGATAGTGTGGATTCTAATCAAGACAAACACTTTACACAATTGGCCTAAGTTGGTCTTTGTTTTATCCGAAACATCACAACTTACCAATTTCAAATGTACAAGAGTAGGAAACTTTTACTCTTACATTTTACAAGTGTTTTAAACCTTCTTTAAGACATGTCACTCAAATGACAATCTTGGAATATGACTCTAAGACTTGTATTGGAATGAAGTATGACTCATCTTCTTGATTTAACAATTTCAACAATTCAAGTTCCCTCTTCTTAGTCATAAGAATAAGATTTCCTTAGAGAACTAATTTTGATATGGTTTCTTAATCATTAAGATGATCACAAAATTGATACTAAAGTACTCTCCCATCTTTTCAGATTTGAGAAACTTTTATCCTTCTGCCTAATTTGATTCTTCTTATTCGCTTTGCCATACATTGGAACCTTTTCCAATGTCTCAGAGTTACACTTAAGCTTGTAAGTATAATCATATTTACTGAGCTTTAGTAACTATGACGAATAGTCTTATCAATCTTTTGGTGGTGGACTTAATCAGTGCACAAGAATGTGTACTCGATCCCTTAGTCCTTCACTTGACTCACACATCCATGTGAACAAGTAATAAGTCTTAATTTTCCAATACTTGAAAGTTCTCATTCATCTTGCTATACAACTTCCATGATTCCAAGTTCCGGTCCAATTGAAACTTGGGTGATGAGAATCTTTCCTTATTTGGTAAATTTAGACATTACCACAAATGAAAGAATCAATTTCATACTTCCACTCTTGCTATTAATGGAATCTTATAAACAACAATTTTCCTCAAATGCCATTGTAAGGATATTTTAAAATAAATAAAATCAAAAAATTTTCTTTTATTTTAAAACTTTGCGGAAACTCTTATCCTTACAATCCATATGAAAACTTGTTGTTATCTGTTCCTAAGCAATATCTCATAACTCCTAAGAAGTAGCTCAAGAATCCGATCTTCAAACTACGCGATAGAAATCCATCTATGCGATCAGATTCAACATATTCTTTCTTTAAGTTCCTTTACTTTTCTTTGATTCTTAAAACATCAACATGTGACCCAGTCACATCATGTATCAAGAATCTCAGATTAGAAACTTAGCAGAGTTAGATAGTGGACTTTACCTGAAGTAGAGTCAAACTTATTGACTTTAACATCCTTAGGTAAATTTTGGCAGCTTCGCAACCAATGCCCCTTTCTTTGGCAATACAAACATATGGACCCTTTGATAATGATACACGGGACTATCACAGACTTAGTTTTTCTCTTTACCATTTGGTCAACCGAGTTGACTATGGTCGATCCCTTTCCATTGGGAAGAGAATGCTTTTATGGATTTCCTGTGTCACTATTTTCAATTTCCATAAAGTTTTAGGAAGTTGATCTTAGCAAATAGATAAGATCGTTAAGGGTCTTGTCATAGTCTGTTTCATAGGTGTCCCAAAGGAACTCACTATGTGACTTAGAAAGTGATTGCACTACCAACTTTCCTAAGACTTTGACACCCAACTCTCCCGGCTTGTCAATATGTGACTACATCTCCAAGATGTGACCACACCTAGACCTTTCCTTGCCAATAGGGCTTGAGTGACCTTAAACTTTTCAAGAACTTGTGGGTTAGGGAGAATAATTCGAGGAGGTGAAAGAAGTATGATTTCCAAGGAACATCATCTTCATTTAGGAAAGCTTGTTTCAAGAGATTTGGGAAGATCATAAATGTCTAAACTAGACATGATTTTGGGAGATATTCAAGAAAGTTGATTTTTAAAGTCCTTAATATGACACCCAATATGAAATATTAAGGCTAGGACCCAACAAACTATTTTATAACTTAGAAGAGGTATGCCGTAATCCAAGCTATAAAATATTTGAAGGTAGGTGAATGACGATTCACCAATTTCCACCAAGATAAACGAAATGTATTATTAGGTTTTAATTGGTTTTGAAACTCCTAGATCTTTGAGATTCATTGAACTGTTCAAAGGCATGTTTCAATCTCGAGTGTGCCCTTCAGGTTTTGTGTCTGGGATGCCGAGGATCACAAAACAAGGTGTGAAGTAACCATGCAAATTACTTGGTACCCTTAAGTGTTTACCCCTCAATCGATGTGCCGGTAAACCACACACGCTCCATCGATACTATGATAAATATTAAGTCACCCTTTACCTACCTTGTTAAGTCCAGGTTAGTGTGTCGGTTAACCACACACGCTCCACTAACGACTTAAACAAAGTGCAAAGTGTAATTTCATGGATTAGCACCTTATTCACATTTTCCTAAGTAACTAAGATTGGGTATTATTAAGAGTTTAGTTACTTAGTATTTATCATTAATACTTTTAATGAAGAGAGAATTATAGTCCTGTCAAACCCGTTCGGCTAACGACCCTCCACCGGTCAAGCAAGCGGTGGGTGAGAGTGGACACCCATTAAGTTGCCATTTTATAGGCAACAACCTTATACCCACCTTATAGACCGACTTCGTGAATGAGGCGTACTAGCGGTAAGACTGACTTTACTCTTATACATATATATAAATATTATTAACTTATAATATTATAACTTATGGAATTAATTAAGGTTACACTTTATTTATTTATTTATTAATGAAGTGACTCTTGAACCTCCATAACTTAAGGACAAGACTCTTCATCTTTTGTAACCATTGCCAACTTTTATGAGTTTTATGAAACTTAAATGTGACTTTTCATATAACTTGAGGACAAGTTACAAAAACACATTTTAGAATCAACTCTTAGATTAATTTGGATTGAAAACAACTATTTCACTCAACTTTTCTATTAATCTAAGCAACTCATAAGAACAAGATAATTCAAATCAAACTTTTTCATGTAATTAGTCTAAACCTTAAACTAATACAAATAATGAATCTATTGACAATTATCTTTGAAAATGGATTAGCATGAACATTACCACATCAAAAACAAGTTTATAAGTTCAAAAACAGCTTAGGGTAATGTTCCTAGTCCATTTCTAGCCAAAAACCTCGAAAATATGTTGTCTGGGGCTCCTACTCGGCGAGTGCATGAACCTACTCGGCGAGTAGGATGATTTTACTCATGTACTCGGCGAGTTCATCAGTGGACTCGGCGAGTACGGTGCCCAGAAAGCCAGAAAATCGAGTTTTTCAGCATTTTTTCAGCAATTTGCATCAAGTATAATAGAAAACAAGCCTAGGCTCTGATACCACTGTTGGGTTTTGAGCATTCTAACACTCCTAAGTGTACATGCAACCCTAAATACCTTGGATCTATGTTTTCTCTATTATACATACAAATAAGAACATCCAAGGTATAATCCTAATCTAGCATACAAAACAATAAGTGTAACAAGATAGAATACATACCTCTTTGATGTAGAAAGTCTTCATGAAGCTTGAGTGCCTAGCCCCAATAGTGTGGAAGCCTCAAATGGAATCACAATCACCAAAACACTTAGAATAACTTGAGAGAATTCTACAACTCATGAAATTGGCTAGCCCTTTCACTTCACACACTAGTGGCCGATTTTGGTCAAGAATAAGATGCTTATATAGTTAGGGTTACACCATGTAAACCCTAATTGACATGGCCTTTCATTTCCATGATCCATGGGTACAAATACACCATGGATCATCCATGGACCATCCTATGGGTTTTAGCCCAACTTGATTATCCATGGAGCATTAGCCCACTATACAAGTATGGATGATTTACACAATCAACCCATATATTTAATTAGTCTTCTTTTGATCACTTAATTAATCCTAGATTAATTCTTGATCAATACTAATTAAATAATCTTATTATTCTTATTATTAATATACTAGAACTTATAATATATTAATAACCATAAGTGTCTTATTTCTCTCATTATAGTCTATCCAAGTGCATGATGGTATGCAACCCAAATGGACCATGCCGGGTCGGGTCAAGTCTTACCAATTAATGTTATTGACTTAGACATTAATCCAACACCACATACCACACAATAACATATAAAGCACATACTGGGCCTTGCCCACTGCATCGGACCGAAGTCCGGACTAATTGGGGCCTTGCCCCCTACATCGGACCGGAGTCCGAAGCTGACTGGGACCTTGTCCCCTACATCGAATCGAAGTCCGAAGCTGACATCGGACCGAAGTCCGAAGCTGACTGGGACCTTGTCCCTTACATCGGACCGAAGTCCGAAGCTGACATCGGACCGAAGTCCGAAGCTGACATCGGACCGAAGTCCGAAGCTGACTGGGACCTTGTCCCCTACATCGAATCGAAGTCCGAAGCTGACTGAACATAGCATAAACACATCAACTAGCATAAACACATAAATCATGTCTGAGCCACGAAAGCATTAAACATACTAACTACTACATCGGACCGAAGTCCAAAGTTGACTGGGACCTCTGTCCCCTACATCGGACCGAAGTCCGAAGCTGACTGAACATAGCATAAACATATCAACTGGCATAAACTCATATCCTGTCTGAACCACGAAGGCATCAAACATGCTAACTACTACATCGGATCAAAATCCGAAGCTGGCTGCTAGCTAAACGGGCCGGCATTGTGGCCTTAGACCCATTCCTACTGAAGGAAAACTCACCTGAACTGCTGAGCTCTTCTGATAAATCCCTGGCTGCTACTCGACAATCCCCTAAACCGCTGCTCCTCTAGCTCTCCGAGCTATCAATATACATATAACACTTAGTCTGACAGTCAACTAAGTCAACTCTAGTCAAAGTCAACCTTCCAGGTCAACCCTACTCGCCGAGTCCTCCTAATGACTCGCCGAGTTCATAAGCTCAGGGTCTTTCTATTCGCGACTCGATTCGCCGAGTCATTCTATGACTCGCCGAGTCCAACTAGTTCCAAGTCCTATCCTGTCCAACTCGCTGAGTCACCACCCGACTCACTGATTCGAGTCTCAACTCGAAGGGTTTGAGGTTTCGCGACCTGACTCGCCGAGTCCACTAATAGACTCACCGATTCCAAGGCAATCTTTAACCAACTCGTCGAGTTGTTCTTCCAACTCGCCGAGTTCATGCTTAACTTCATCCGACTCGACGAGCTGTTCATCTCACTCGTCGAGTTCCTCCTCATCTTCAAGCTACTCGCCGAGTCCACTCGAAGGACTTGCCGAGTCTATTCAGTCCTTAATCCATGCAGTGGCTTTTCGAGCCAAGCAGGGCTTCCAACTCATAGATCCATACTTCTAAGGCCTATCTCCCACGTAAAGAGGCAATCTTTACGTGTAGATCAAGAGATCTAGGCTTTAAACACATTCAAACTAGGGTTTTTGGCAACATACTTCTTCAACATACCAAGGGCTGATACTTTAGGGGATTCTAGACCAAAACAAACATGGTTTTGAGGTAGCAACCTCAAATCTGGACCTCTAACTCGAAATGGTTACTTATCATGCCAAAATGTCCACAACTCACACAAGAGAATAGATCTAGGTGCAAAGGAATTCCAAGCAACAGCTTATTACCTCAAATTGGTCTGAAATGTCTTCTCAATCCCGGATCTACAGTCCCTTCTTGCACCTCCAAAGCCTTTCTTCCTCTTCCAAGCTTTAGTGCACTCTTCAAGGCAAGATCTAGCTCAAAAACGGATATGGCGGCTAGGGTTTGGTGTTCTGGGGTAGAGAGGCAGTAAAGGAACCCTAAGAAGGAGAATGAGATGCTTAAATAGGCTCCAAGTCCCGGATTTAGGGTTTTCCTCGATCAGACCCAACTCGTCGAGTCTCCTTGGCCGACTTGCCGAGTCGGTCGCTTACACTTCGACTCGGATCCCGCTCGGACTCGCCGAGTCCCTCCATGGACTCGCCGAGTCTCCCCCTTAAAAATTGAGGTCTTCTTTCTTCTCTTGACTTTCCAAACTTTGGGGTGTTACAATACTACTTTGGCTATCATACTGACTGATCTTTACTAACATGTATTTCTCATAAAGCTGATATACATATAATAGGCACATTAGGCATCCTTCCTAGATCCTTAGCCCTAATCTAGCATGATGTTCTCATAAAGCTGATACACATATAACATAAACTTGTGTGGGTAATTTGGGAGTACTTACTTGAGCTCGGTTGATTGCATGCACCACACCCTTTTTCTCTTTCAAATTATTTTCACTTTTCGAAAAATCTTTTCTTTTTCTAAAAGTTCCTTTTTATAAAAAAATGATTTTCTTTTGAAAATTTTTCATACCAATACCTTAGTTTAAGTCAAGACACACCCGAGAGTGTGTCAGAATACCTCAAACCAAGGCTCTAATACCAACTTGAAACATCCCAAAAATTTTGTTTTGAACTTAATATAAAACCAAAAATCATCCATAAAAATAAATTAAAACATGTTATAATGTATCTCAAAATATCATAATATCTGTCACATATCAAAATCTCATATCAAAATTTCAGAGTAAAACTCCCAAGCTGAAGATTATGGTGTGTGTCATACAATCATCTCGAGCCCTTCCCTTTGCTAGTGGAAGTCCTTGAAACCAAAACTGAAAACCGTAAGCACGAAGCTTAGTGAACTCCCCAAACTACCACATACCATACAAATATCATGCAACTAGGAGATACGGTCCCGGCCTACACTCCAATGTCTAGGAGATTCGGGCCCCGCCGACACTCCGCTGTCTAGGAGATTCGGGCCCTGCCCACACTTCGCTGTCTAACATGCATACAAGTATCACATAGACAACAAGTATAACTAGCAAATAATCACATATCTATATTCAATTAATACTATGAGGTTCGCGCCCCGCCCAATCTAGACTGCTACGAGATTTGGGCCCCGACCACACTCGACTAATGACTGCTGAAAACACGAGTGAGGAATCCCTGTCTGTTGCTCCAACGACTCTCCGGCTATCAATACCATAACAACACTTAATCAAAACTTTTTAATCCTTCTTAGGGTAAAATGACCATTTTACCCCTCAGTCAAAGTCAACACTCGGTCAAAGTCAACATTCTGGTCAAAGTCAACATTATGGGTTGACCAACTCGCCGAGTCAACCTTTCGACTCATCGAGTTCTATAACTCAAAAATCCTGAAATCGCGACTCAACTCGTTGAGTCACTCCTCCGACTCGTTGAGTCCTATCGGGCTGCTCAATCGTGGCTTGGCTCATCCACTCATCGAGTCCCTATACAGACTCGTCGAGTTCTACTAAACTGAAATCGGAACAACACGCTTTTGACTCGTCGAGTTCCCTTATGGACTCGACGAGTCCTTCTGTTTGTTTGGCCATCTTAACAGATTAAGCCCTTATCTTCTAGATCCAAGGTTCTTAGCTCATTTGCCCACTGGAAAGGCCTTTCTAAGGGTAAAGTTTCCAACTTTACCCGTCCATAACTCTTCTAAAAGGGTTTAGACAAAACCCTAATTCCTATAAGACATGAATCTTGTCCAAAAAGCCTTAGAATCCTAAAGCCACGCATGCAAACCTAGATCTAGGTTTTTAACATCTGTTGGACACATAAAGTCCCGAGCTTTCCATCTATGCATGGTCTTTTAGGGATAAAAGACCTTAAACTTGCTTATATGCTTGCATGGGGCTTCCATGGTCATAAAGTTTTCACCTTTATGCCATGGAACCCTTCCTAGATCCTAGATCTGAGATATAAGCCACTTGGGACGTCCTAACCCCAAGTACCAAGGTTCTTGAACCAAAACTTTCATAAATTGGAAACAAATAGATCTAAGAGAAGAATGATGAAGTTGGAAACTTGATTAACAGAAAATGTAGCAAATGGAGTGTAGTTCCTGGATCTACTCCTCCCCTCTTGAGTCTTCTATATTCTACTTCTTCCACAAGCTTCAAAAGGCACAAATAACACTCAAAATGGCAAGATATAGCTCAAGATCACTTATGGCGGATTAGGGATTCGATATTAGGGTTTGGATGTGATGGAGGCTGGAATGGAGGCCAAATGTGATGTTTAAATAGGGTGCAAATCCTAAAGATTAGGGTTTCATCCAGCCTGTCCTACTCGTCGAGACAGGGCTACGACTCGTCGAGTAGCTCACTTAAACCCCACGTACAAACTGCCTTTTACTCAACGAGTCAGGGCTACCAACTCGTCGAGTCATTCTTTCAAAAAAAATACTTAATTAAATGCGTACCAGGGAAACAGGTGTTACACCGTTAGTCGGGGATTGTTGATCTGATGTGGTTGGGTTTGGGTTCCAATTTTTGGCTGAGTCAGGAAGGTGGTTATGGAGGAGGCACGCAAGAGTTGATTTTTGATATACTAGGAGCCACCAAGATGTATCAGTATTTGAGACTAAGTTACCGGTGATCGTGCATGGAGTGGGAGATAGCTTGGTATATCAAGAGGTGCTTGACCTGTAGGATGGTCAAGACTGAGCACCAGATGCCGCATGCCAAGCTACAACCATTGGAGGTTCCCATGTGGAAGTGGGAACGGATCACCATGGATTTTATCACCAAGCTATCGAAGATTGCCTATTGATTTAATGCTATATGGATCATCGTGGATCGATTGACCAAGAGTGCCCACTTTTTGGCCATCTAGGAGAGCTCCTTGGCCAAGAAATTGGCCGATGTGTATGTTCAGAAGATTGTTGCTCGTCATGGGGTTTCGGTCTCCATTATATCAAATCGAGATGTTCGGTTTACTTCCCGATTCTTGCAAAAGTTCCACGAGGAGCTGGGTACGAGGCTACATTTCAGCACTGCTTATCATCCACAGACTGACAGACAGAGTGAGCGGACAATACAAACACTGAAGGATATGTTGCAGGCTTGTGTTACATATTTTAGTGGGAGTTGGGATTCTTACCTACCTTTTACAGATTTTTCCTACAACAACAACTTTCATTATGGCATTGGTGCACCGCCCTTTGAGCTTCTGTATGGTCGGAGATGTCGTACCCCAGTTTGTTGGGGGGGGGGGGGGGTCATAGAGTCATGGGAAGGACCGTGGTAGTCCTCCAGGTCATAGAGCTCATCCAACAGATCAAGAACATATTGCAGACATCTTAGAGTCGGCAGAAGAGATATGCCGCCGACCGACATCAATCAGAGTTGGAGTTCCAAGTCACCGATATGGTACTACTGATGGTATCACCCTGGAAGGGTGTGATATGCTTTAGGAATAGGGGAAAATTGAGTCTTCAGTATATTCGACCGTTCTGTGTGATCGCCAGAGTAGGCATGGTGGCCTACCAATTGGATTTGTCGAGTGGGCCCAGTCAGATCCACAACATTTTCCATGTTTTGTAGTTCCACAAGTGTGTGTTAGAAGATGAGGAAGTAGTTCATTTCGATGATATTCAGGTCGATGAATGCCCGAATTATATTGAGAGGCTGCTAGAGATAACAGAGAGAAAGATGAAGGTCCTGCGCAACAAGGAGATACCTTTGGTAAAGGTTCAGTGACAGCATCAAAAAGGCTCCGAGTGGACCTGGGAGCCGGAGGCGGAGATGTGGGAGCATTATCCTGAGTTATTCACAACAACAATCTTTGAGGACGAAGTCTAGTTCAAATGGGGGAGAACTATAACATCCCGATGTTGAGGTAATTTCAATTTTAACACTATGTATGAATAAATATTGCATTTTAGTCCTTGTGTGTAAAAAAGAGTGCAAAATGGCCCATAATGGCATTTTGGTGATTTTTGGCCAAAGGGGTAATACGTTGGGCGTACGTTGTGTACGCTGAGCGTATTGGGGCGGACCCTACGAGGTGATCTAGTCAGGCCGGCGGCCCGTGGAACGGTCCGGATAGGCTGTAGGGCAGTCCAGTCAAGTCGAAGGCTCGTAGAGCAGTCTTGATAGGTTGTAGGCCTTGTGAGGCAGTCCAGTCATGCTGACTATTCATATTTTATGCTTGTCTGTTGTGGTATGCTAGTACCCTGGGTGAACTCACTAAGCTTTGGTTTACAGTTTTAGTTTATGGTTTCAGGTACTTATGAGGATCATGGGAAGGTGAATGCGTGATCATACACAACTTCCTGTTTTTATGTTTTCGGGTCTTGGGAAAACTCTGATTTGATATAATGCTTTTGAAACAATGATTATTTTTGTAAACAATATTGATTCATGGTTGGTTTTTAAAGATTTTAATTTATTGTGATTTTTGGAGTTTTTACACATGGTCAAAACTCACTCTACACTCTAAAAGTAACATGTTGACCAAAAGTCAACCATGAAAAAAAGTCAATGGTCAAAGGTCTCCACATCGTGGCTATTCAAATCAGGTGCAACCAACTCTTCCACCACGTCGTGTCAAACATGCCACCACATCGTGGCAGCAAACCAACAAAACAGTCGTGATTCTATCCCTATCCATTTCATGGCAAGTATCATGCCACGTCGTGGTTTCTGTCTAAAAACAACTTAATTGATTAAGCTCTCAACACTCAAAGTTCTTTTGCTCAAACCTTCCAGAAGGCACCCTTTCCACACATGAGACCATAAAAATCATTACTTTATGGACATAAATGTCATCTGTTTATCTAGGTCAAAAATGGAAGAAATATGGTCATAACCCCATGCATAAATTCAAATTTTCATAACAATCCAGATCCGAAGCACTCAACTATTTTGGGACCTCAAGGATCAATAAAGTTGTTAACTTTATTGAATCCATTCACTAAAATCATTAAACCACAAGGATTAAGCATCAAACGTAGATCTAGAAGGAAAGTGTTGGGTTTTGAGCATTCTAACACTCCTAAGTGTACATGCAACCCTAAATACCTTGGATCTATGTTTTCTCTATTATACATGCAAATAAGAACTTCCAAGGTATTATCCTAATCTAGCATACAAATCAATGAATGTAACAAGATAGAATACATACCTTTTGATGTAGCTTGATGTCTTCATGCTTTAAGATCTTAGCCCCAATAGTGTGGAAGCCTCAAGTGGAATCACAAATCACCACAACACCTTGGAATACTTTAGAGAATATGGATACTTGGTTCTCTCTAGTGAAATCGGCTAGCCCTTCTTAGTGTATCCACACTAGTGCCTATTTCACCAACCAAGGACATCTTTATATAGTGTGGAGGATTATGGTTAAACCCTAATACCCATGACCTTTCATTTCCTAGGATCCATGGGTTAAACACTCCATGAACTATCCATGAAAGCTTAGCCCAACCTAAATGAACTTGGCCCATTCCATATATATAAGAGTCCATATTTAATTAGTTCCTTTTGATCACTTAATTAATTATAAATTAATTCTTGATCAATACTAATATGATTCCATAATAATATATTAGAACTTATAATATATTAATATTAATCATAAACATACTATTCTCAAAAGATTATCCATATAAATTGTGTCGGTGAAGTGCAACCCAAATGGACCATGCCGGGTCGGGTCAAGTACATACCAAATATAGTTATGGACTTAGACATTAATCCAACAGTCTCCCACTTGGATAAGTCTAAAACTATTATTGCGTATGACTTCAAACCTAACTGGCAATCGTAGCTCTTAAAGCCGCTGTCGAACTCTGATCTTGACAACGAACTTGTCCATTAGATAAGGGATCATATATTCCTCCATTCTAGATATCATATGGACTGAGACATGGATTATAATCATTCTCTCTGTCCATTTGTTGTTTCCCGATTTCCGATTTATGACAACTGACTAATTGAACAAATCAAATTAGTCCTGGCCCGGCCGAGCACTTCCATTTGTCATCATCAAATCATCGAGGGGCCCACAGATATCGCTTTTATCCCGAAGGTAAAAGGAATGGATAAACTTCGACTCATATGGCTTGTTCTACTACTTGTTGAATCATACACAAAGGCACGTTTTATAGCACCGAGTTACCAAATGCGTTTTCGTGCAATCAATGTACTATCAACTCATAGTAACAACTCATATCTCTAGGTTTGAAGAATATAAGATATTATCGTCTCATGATCACTCGTGATAAAATCCATGAAGTGATTCCAATGAGCGCGGGTTGAATCCAATACTCAGAACTTATGAGCACTCATGAGTGTTGTAGCCCTTTGTCCAACACCTTAGACCTCTACAAGCCAACCCATGACAGTCTTAATTCATATCTACTTCCAACATATGACCGACTGTGGATGGTTTGAATAACTTAGTCATTTCGGAAGAATAACCTAGTTTATTCGGGAAGTAAAAACATGCAAAGTGAAACACAATAATAATTGAATCCAATATGGTATCAAAACCTATGAACATAAATAAAACACCTTTTATTTATCACCATATGATTACACATTATTCATTGTATACTGTTTCAACTATCAACTTTGTTCTTGAATTTAAAACAATAGTTGTCCCATGCTCCAAGCATGTACACTATGTTTTCTAAACACTAGTCATGCCACACACCAAGTATGCATACTATGTTTGTCTATGATCTTTACTTTGTGAACTAGATCAATTGAACATAACTTCAATGATTCTCTTTTCACACTCCTAAATCCTTACTGCAAATGCAAGAATTCCAAATTCATGCCATTTACTGAAATCTGTTAGATTCTAAACTTATATGCATTGATCCTCTTGTAATGATTATGCACAAAGTCATAAAGACTTGACAACAAACATTACAGAGCATTCCAAAGGAGATCAACTCCTTGGACACATCCTTCTTGCATTAAGTTTCCTTAATCTTACACAGATTGAAAATTCTAACTTTGAAACATTTCCAGATTCCATTTTGACTATCACTTCTGAACAAGAGTTGCCTCCTTACAGATTATGTCAATATGGTCCTTCCAGAATTATCACTATACTTCCAATTGTCCTTGAGCAACCAATCTTTGGTAAACCTTAGATTTTCCTTGACAATTGTTTAATCCTTTTAGTCATATCCAATTCTAAACCTTTTCCCTTCTTAATGCCCCATGCATTTGGAAAATTTTAGAAAGTATGAATATAGCATATGTAATCGATCCTATATCCGAAGCATATGAGACACGATTCATGATGTCTCACATAAAGACTAAACCAGTCTTTTGCTATAACATTTCCATTTCTATTAGCCAAGTTCTCATAATTCAGATTATGAAAAGGGATGTCGTAATCATAATCGAATTTTAGAACACAAATAATGGACTCATATACAGAATTTCCTTATGTTGAGCCATTCCAACATGAAATTCATATATATCCTTGACTAAGTGATTAAAACCTCACGATCTAAGCTTATATATTTGAGATGAAGTATAATTTCCTCTCCCTTAATTATAGCAAAACAACTTTTCCAACCCCTGCAACCTCACGAATTGAAACTTTTGTTTTCTATAATTAACATTGCTAACTTGCAATACTTATCATAATTATCATGCTCCCACTAACATGATGATTATTAGCATAACACTTATGCTCCCACTAGCTTTGACATGTACTCAGAAAGCTCGACTTCTAGAAATCAATACTTTATTGACTTTCTTACCAAAGTTCAGATTTCTGATACTAGATTGCTTTGATAAAACTTTATCAAAAACATACACTTTTCCTTAGATAGCACACTTGTGTGTCTAAACAATTATGAAGAGGGATGCCGTAATCATAATGGTTAGACCCTTTTGCCACTTCTCACAAGTCCAGGTTAGTGTGCCGGTAAACCACACACGCTCCACTAACGACTTTGAGAATGAAAATATCACAATTGCTATCTAGCTAAAATCTACTTAGTGAAAGTGTTTCCTCACCATCATTTTCATGAATCGGAGAGAAACCTTATGACTCTTAGATTTAATGGTGTATGTGTTCTTATCCATGTGAATTATCAAAACCATAGTCACAAGACAAGGATAATGACAAATCCAATCTCATATGGACTGAACTCAATCTTAATCTCTTGCCACCTGGTAGCTCAAGGGCCTGCCATTGCTTCCAAGTTGTTGTGCAACCAATTGAGAACTCTAAGAACTCATATGCAAAACCAACTTTAACTGGAATGGGCACAGAATATGTCAACACGATAGGTTATAAACCTCAAGTCGTGTGCTAGAGAAGAACTTCAGGTTTTATTCTTGATTAGTTCTTGAGACTTTCAAGACCTTTAAGACTCCCACTGTCCTCTTGACCTATAAGACTCCCTTGTCAAACATCCAAGAGATAGTGCGGATTCTAATCAAGACAAACACTTCACACAATTGGCCTTAGTTGGTCTTTGTTTTATCCAAAACATCACAACTTACTAATTTCAAATGTACAAGAGTAGGAAACTTTTACTCTTACATTTGACAAGTGTTTTAAACCTTCTTTAAGACATGTCACTCAAGTTACAATCTTGGAGTATAACTCTAAGACTTGTATTGGAACGAAGTATGACTCATCTTCTTGATTTAACCACTTCAACAATTCAAGTTCCTCTTCTTAGTCATAAGAATGCACTAAGATTTCCTTAGAGAACTAATTGTGCTATGGTTTCTAAATCATTAAGATGATCACAAAACTGATACTAAAGTACTCTCCCATCTTTTCAGATTTGAGAAACTTTTATCCTTCTACCTGATTTGATTCTTCTTATTCGCTCTGTCATACATTGGAACCTTTTTCCAATGTCTCAGAGTTACACTTAAGCATGTAAGTATAATCATATTTACTGAGCTTTAGTAAACTATGACGAATAGTCTTATCAAACTTTTGTGGTGGACTTAATCAGTGCACAAGAATGTGTACTCGATCCCTTAGTCCTTTACTTGACTCACACATCCATGTGAACAAGTAATTAGTCTTAATTTTCCAAAACTTGAAAGTTCTCATTCATCATGCTATACAACTTGCATGATTCCAAGTTTCGGTCCAATTGAAACTTGGGTGATGAGAATCTTTCCTTATTTGGTAAGTTTAGACACTACCACAAATGAAAGAATCAATTTCATATTTCCACTCTTGCTATTAATGGAATCATATAAGCAACAATTTTTCCTCAAATGCCATTGTAAGGATATTTTTAAAATAAATAAAATCATCATTTTTTTCCTTTTATTTTAAAAACTCTGCGGAAAAACTATCCTTACAATCCATATGAAAACTTGTTGTTATCTATTCCTAAGCAATATCTCATAACTCCTAAGAAGTAGCTCAAGAATCCGATCTTCAAACTATGCGATAGAAATCCATCTATGCGATCAGATTCAACATATTCTTTCTTTAAGTTTCTTCACTTTTCTTTGATTCTTAAAACATCACCATGTGACCCAGTCACATCATGTATCAAGAATCTCAGAATAGAAACTTAACAGAGTTAGATAGTGGACTTTACCTGAAGTAGAGTCAAACTTATTGACTTTAACATCCTTAGGTAAATCTGGCAGCTTCGCAACCAATGCCCCTTTCTTTGGCAATATAAACATATGGACCCTTTGATGATGGTACACGGAACTATCACAGACTTAGCTTTTCTCTTTACCATTTGTTCAACCGAGTTGACTATGACCCATCCCTTTCCATTGGGAAGAGAGAGTTTTACTGGATATCCAATGTCATCATTGCCAATGTCCATAAAGTTTTAGGAAGTTGATCTTAGCAAATAGATAAGATCATTAAGGGTCTTGTCACAGTCTATTTCATAGGTGTTCCAAAATAACTCACTATGTGACTTAGAAAGTAGTTGAACCACCAACTTTCTCAAGACTTTGACACCCAACTCTCCCGGCTTGTCAATATGTGACTACATCTCCAAGACATGACCACACCTAGACCTTGCCTTGCCAACTGGGCTTGAGTGGCCTTAAACTTTTCAAGAACTTGTGGGTTGGGGAGAATAATTGGAGGAGGTGAATGAATTATGATTTCCAAGGGACATCATCTTCATTTAGGAAAGCTTGTTTCAAGAGATTTGGGAAGATCATAAATGTCTAAACCAGACATCTTTTGGGAGATATTCAAGATAGTTGATCTTAAGTCCTTAATATGACACCCCATATGAAATATTAAGGCTAGGACCCAACAAACTATTTTATAACTTAGAAAAGGTATGCCGTAATCCAAGCTATAAAATATTTGAAGGTAGGTGAATGACGATTCACCAATTTCCACCAAGATAAACGAAATGTATTATTAGGTTTTAATTGGTTTTGAAACTCCTAGATCTTTGAGATTCATTGAACTGTTCAATGACATGTTTCAATCTCGAGTGTGCCCTTCAGGTTTTGTGACTGGGATGCCGAGGATCACAAAACAAGGTGTGAAGTAACCATGCAAATTACTTGGTACCCTTAAGTGTTTACCCCTCAATCGATGTGCCGGTTAACCACACACGCTCCATCGATACAATGATAAACATTAAGTTACCCTTTACCTACCTTGTTAAATACGAGTTAGTGTGCCGGTTAACCACACACGCTCCACTAACCGACTTAAACAAAGTGCAAAGTGTAATTTCATGGATTAGCACCTTATTCACATTTTCCTAAGTAACTAAGATTGGGTATTATTAAGAGTTTAGTTACTTAGTATTTATCATTAATACTTTTAATGAAGGGAGAATTCTAGTCCTGTCAAACCCGTTCGGCTAACGACCCTCCACCAGTCAAGCAAGCGGTGGCTGAGAGTGGACACCCATTAAGTTGCCATTTTATAGGCAACAACCTTATACCCACCTTATAGACCGACTTCGTGAATGAGGCGTACTAGCGGTAAGACTGACTTTACTCTTATACATATATATATTATTAACTTATAATATTATAAAGTATAAGGGTTGAATTTTAACTCTTTAAAATTCTAAGGGCTAACTTGGAATTAAAGTATTCATAAGTGAAAACTTTTCAAATTCCAAAACTTGAGGGCAAGTTTTGAAACTATTCAAAACTAATTAATTCCATAACTTATGTGTTTAAAGTAGTTTTAATTAAAAAAACTCTTCAAGTTCCATAACTTGAGGACAAGTTATGGAAGACTTTAAACTAATAAAAGAATTAACTTTTCTTTATTTTATAACTTATGGAATTAATTAAGGTTACACTTTTTTTTATTATTATTTAATGAAGAAACTCTTGGTCCTCCATAACTTGAGGACAAGTTATGGAGTCATAAACTCATTTAATTAGAACTAGACTCTTCATTTTTGTAACCTTTGCCAACTATTATGAGTTTTATGAAACTTAAATGTGACTTTTCATATAACTTGAGGACAAGTTACAAAAACACATTTTAGAATCAACTCTTAGATTAATTTGGATTGAAAACAACTATTTCACTCAACTTTTCTATTAATCTAAGCAACTCATAAGAACAAGATAATTCAAATCAAACTTTTTCATGTAATTAGTCTAAACCTTAAACTAATACAAAACATGAATCTATTGACAATTATCTTTGAAATTGGATTAGCATGAACATTACCACATCAAAAACAAGTTTATAAGTTCAAAAACATCTTAGGGTAATGTTCCTAGTCCAATTCCAGCCAAAAAAGTCGAAGGCTAAATGTGGAGGAAACCCTAGCCATCACTTCCTTAAAATATGGATCTAGGCCCAGAAATCTACGGTTTGTCATTCTGGCATCAACATGTCGTGGACATTGCATTTCCACGTCGTGGTGACCACATTGATACACAAACACTTTAATGTCTGCCTTGCTGTGGTGATCCGCACACTACGTCGTGGCCAACCCAATATCTCAAATTTACAAATTAAAATTAGTACCTAGAAACCCGGTGTTACATAAATATTTGACAAAAAGTCAAATCTAAATTTCAGGTTCTTACAACGTTTCTTGAACCAGGTTCTGTGGAAACATTATTCATGATATTAATCAACTTACTTTTAAAGGTATAAATTTCATTTCCTTATGTTCGAAAAGGTGAACAATGTCCATTTGACTAAAAATTTTGGATGATTTTTTGGTATGACCATTTGTTATTTATAAATATATTCATAAGAAATTTTACATGTGGTACAAATCATAAATGTATGGTTGTTTATTGTATTTATGTTTCTATTTGGGTAAGATGTTTGCATCAATCATCTAATAGGGGAATAGGAGAAGGCCATCAGAACAACTTAATGGGTATATTATAAACTTTGGTTTTGCCTCACCAAAATGATAGATAGGTATTTGAGCTTGGGTTTACAAGAGAGTATTTTGGTGACTACAAATAGACATTTAATTGATAACTGCATTTCATTGATTGGAGATAACTTCACTAGTTGGAATTACTTCGTTCATATCAAGGTTAATGTGTTGGTGTGGCGACTACGGTTGTACTAAAAGCCTACAAAAGTCATTATTAATTAAAGAATGCTCATATTGAGCCCACTTTATGCCTTATTTGTGATTCTCAAATTGAGATGGCTTATCACTTACTTATTACGTGTTTCGTAGCTTCAATAAATTGGTTTCTTATTGATCATTGCTAGAATTTAGATATTCCATATGTGTATACGACATCAAATTAGATGTCTTGGCCTAGTGTTTCATCCTTGAACATGCCAGTGAAGAAATGCTTTGAAGCGAAGGTTTTTAGAATCTTTTTGTTGCTTTGGAATTTTCACAACTTGATGTAATCGGGAACATTTAAATCTTCAATCTTATTGACAAAATTGTTTCTTAATATTTGCCTTGGTTAGTGAATAAAAACAAGAATTTTAATATTAAGAAAATAAAACAAATCAACCCAATCTCATTTTATATTTTCCAAGATTTAAACAAAAGTTATAGAGTTTATCAAAATCTTGAAGTTACCATCTACAAAATTGACATATTTTCTGAGAAAATCTTGAGCCACCTATAAAATTGGCAAAACCTATTTAAGAGGTAGAAACGAAGGAGGTTTTAGATGGAGTTGCGATTTCGTAGATGAGTGAACTCTAAAAAATGATGATAGTTTTTTTTATTGTCATTTTCTCAAGTCAAAACGACATATCAAACCTTTTTTGCTATGAAACATGGTATTTGAAGATACCCAAAACAACCTAAAAATGTTTTTTTTTAACTAAAAGCCAATGATTTTCATATTTTGCAGATAATTTCGCATGTTAAACCTACAAAACTCTTTGAAATTTTATGTTGTCAATTTTGAAAACTACAATATTAAGTTTTCTTTTGTTATGAAAATGGTATCTGAAATTTATAGATTTATTATTTTTATTTTATTATTATTATTTTTTTGCATTTGCAGGTTGATAATGTATCCCTAGAGATACACCAAGAACAGTGGAAAGAACCCTACGAAATCATGACAACGCCCCAACGCTAAGTCAACACCGCCTCTCTCCAGAAAGGCTACCCAACTAACACATTATCGGGATAGCCTCATTGTCGAGCGGACATGCACCTATGCATACAACACGACAACCCACTAGTGTTTGATCGTGCTCCAGATACATTGCCTTGCGATAAACTTAAAGCGTTCGCGCAACAAACACTACCATGTAGTGCTTGTGCCATAACATATATTCTTTCTACATCTATCACAAGGGCTAAGGACAAAAGAGAATCAACTGGACCAATCCACAACCATGCTTCATTGCAAGTCTGTCATTCTTGTCGGCTAAAAAGTTTCTCACCAAGCCTTACGATAAAACGATCAAAAAAACTCAAGTAAATGAATGACTCTCTCATTCTCATAACTCGACATGTTCCCACTGATTTCGATACTAACTCGAGGGCGCTCCATTCTCCTCTTTGTTGTGATTCATATGTTGTCGTGTTCAACTCTCTAGAGGACCTGATATCAAATCATAGGTCAAACCTGTGATTTGTTTTAGATTTTTGTTTCAAAACGATGTCATTTAGATGATTTCATGATACCGTTTTTATTTTGCAGATGACGTTTCCAAAATTAGTGGTTATTTTGATAAACTCTCAATTTTTGCTTAAATTTTGAAAAAATAGTTTTTTTTTCCATGCCGGGTCGGGTCAAGTACATAACAAATATAGTTATGGACTTAGACATTAATCCAACAGAAAGAACAAAAAATATGAAGACTTGGGGAATTACAAAGAGTCGATAAGGTACACAAAAGAGAGGAGATGAGTTGCTTGCTAGATTCCTTCACTAGATCTCCTTCATCTTCCTTCCAAGATCACAAAAACACCAAACATGAGTATAAAGGCTTGCAAGGAAGCTAGGGTTTTATCAAGATCACTCTAGAGGTGATGAAGGCTAAATGTGGAGGAAACCCTAGCCATCACTTCCTTAAAATATGGATCTAGGCCCAGAAATCTACGGTTTGTCATTCTGGCATCAACATGTCGTGGACATTGCATTTCCACGTCGTGGTGACCACATTGATACACAAACACTTTAATGTCTGCCTTGCTGTGGTGATCCGCACACTACGTCGTGGCCAACCCAATATCTCAAATTTACAAATTAAAATTAGTACCTAGAAACCCGGTGTTACATAAATATTTGACAAAAAGTCAAATCTAAATTTCAGGTTCTTACAACGTTTCTTGAACCAGGTTCTGTGGAAACATTATTCATGATATTAATCAACTTACTTTTAAAGGTATAAATTTCATTTCCTTATGTTCGAAAAGGTGAACAATGTCCATTTGACTAAAAATTTTGGATGATTTTTTGGTATGACCATTTGTTATTTATAAATATATTCATAAGAAATTTTACATGTGGTACAAATCATAAATGTATGGTTGTTTATTGTATTTATGTTTCTATTTGGGTAAGATGTTTGCATCAATCATCTAATAGGGGAATAGGAGAAGGCCATCAGAACAACTTAATGGGTATATTATAAACTTTGGTTTTGCCTCACCAAAATGATAGATAGGTATTTGAGCTTGGGTTTACAAGAGAGTATTTTGGTGACTACAAATAGACATTTAATTGATAACTGCATTTCATTGATTGGAGATAACTTCACTAGTTGGAATTACTTCGTTCATATCAAGGTTAATGTGTTGGTGTGGCGACTACGGTTGTACTAAAAGCCTACAAAAGTCATTATTAATTAAAGAATGCTCATATTGAGCCCACTTTATGCCTTATTTGTGATTCTCAAATTGAGATGGCTTATCACTTACTTATTACGTGTTTCGTAGCTTCAATAAATTGGTTTCTTATTGATCATTGCTAGAATTTAGATATTCCATATGTGTATACGACATCAAATTAGATGTCTTGGCCTAGTGTTTCATCCTTGAACATGCCAGTGAAGAAATGCTTTGAAGCGAAGGTTTTTAGAATCTTTTTGTTGCTTTGGAATTTTCACAACTTGATGTAATCGGGAACATTTAAATCTTCAATCTTATTGACAAAATTGTTTCTTAATATTTGCCTTGGTTAGTGAATAAAAACAAGAATTTTAATATTAAGAAAATAAAACAAATCAACCCAATCTCATTTTATATTTTCCAAGATTTAAACAAAAGTTATAGAGTTTATCAAAATCTTGAAGTTACCATCTACAAAATTGACATATTTTCTGAGAAAATCTTGAGCCACCTATAAAATTGGCAAAACCTATTTAAGAGGTAGAAACGAAGGAGGTTTTAGATGGAGTTGCGATTTCGTAGATGAGTGAACTCTAAAAAATGATGATAGTTTTTTTTATTGTCATTTTCTCAAGTCAAAACGACATATCAAACCTTTTTTGCTATGAAACATGGTATTTGAAGATACCCAAAACAACCTAAAAATGTTTTTTTTTAACTAAAAGCCAATGATTTTCATATTTTGCAGATAATTTCGCATGTTAAACCTACAAAACTCTTTGAAATTTTATGTTGTCAATTTTGAAAACTACAATATTAAGTTTTCTTTTGTTATGAAAATGGTATCTGAAATTTATAGATTTATTATTTTTATTTTATTATTATTATTTTTTTGCATTTGCAGGTTGATAATGTATCCCTAGAGATACACCAAGAACAGTGGAAAGAACCCTACGAAATCATGACAACGCCCCAACGCTAAGTCAACACCGCCTCTCTCCAGAAAGGCTACCCAACTAACACATTATCGGGATAGCCTCATTGTCGAGCGGACATGCACCTATGCATACAACACGACAACCCACTAGTGTTTGATCGTGCTCCAGATACATTGCCTTGCGATAAACTTAAAGCGTTCGCGCAACAAACACTACCATGTAGTGCTTGTGCCATAACATATATTCTTTCTACATCTATCACAAGGGCTAAGGACAAAAGAGAATCAACTGGACCAATCCACAACCATGCTTCATTGCAAGTCTGTCATTCTTGTCGGCTAAAAAGTTTCTCACCAAGCCTTACGATAAAACGATCAAAAAAACTCAAGTAAATGAATGACTCTCTCATTCTCATAACTCGACATGTTCCCACTGATTTCGATACTAACTCGAGGGCGCTCCATTCTCCTCTTTGTTGTGATTCATATGTTGTCGTGTTCAACTCTCTAGAGGACCTGATATCAAATCATAGGTCAAACCTGTGATTTGTTTTAGATTTTTGTTTCAAAACGATGTCATTTAGATGATTTCATGATACCGTTTTTATTTTGCAGATGACGTTTCCAAAATTAGTGGTTATTTTGATAAACTCTCAATTTTTGCTTAAATTTTGAAAAAATAGTTTTTTTTTCCATGCCGGGTCGGGTCAAGTACATAACAAATATAGTTATGGACTTAGACATTAATCCAACAGAAAGAACAAAAAATATGAAGACTTGGGGAATTACAAAGAGTCGATAAGGTACACAAAAGAGAGGAGATGAGTTGCTTGCTAGATTCCTTCACTAGATCTCCTTCATCTTCCTTCCAAGATCACAAAAACACCAAACATGAGTATAAAGGCTTGCAAGGAAGCTAGGGTTTTATCAAGATCACTCTAGAGGTGATGAAGGCTAAATGTGGAGGAAACCCTAGCCATCACTTCCTTAAAATATGGATCTAGGCCCAGAAATCTACGGTTTGTCATTCTGGCATCAACATGTCGTGGACATTGCATTTCCACGTCGTGGTGACCACATTGATACACAAACACTTTAATGTCTGCCTTGCTGTGGTGATCCGCACACTACGTCGTGGCCAACCCAATATCTCAAATTTACAAATTAAAATTAGTACCTAGAAACCCGGTGTTACATAAATATTTGACAAAAAGTCAAATCTAAATTTCAGGTTCTTACAACGTTTCTTGAACCAGGTTCTGTGGAAACATTATTCATGATATTAATCAACTTACTTTTAAAGGTATAAATTTCATTTCCTTATGTTCGAAAAGGTGAACAATGTCCATTTGACTAAAAATTTTGGATGATTTTTTGGTATGACCATTTGTTATTTATAAATATATTCATAAGAAATTTTACATGTGGTACAAATCATAAATGTATGGTTGTTTATTGTATTTATGTTTCTATTTGGGTAAGATGTTTGCATCAATCATCTAATAGGGGAATAGGAGAAGGCCATCAGAACAACTTAATGGGTATATTATAAACTTTGGTTTTGCCTCACCAAAATGATAGATAGGTATTTGAGCTTGGGTTTACAAGAGAGTATTTTGGTGACTACAAATAGACATTTAATTGATAACTGCATTTCATTGATTGGAGATAACTTCACTAGTTGGAATTACTTCGTTCATATCAAGGTTAATGTGTTGGTGTGGCGACTACGGTTGTACTAAAAGCCTACAAAAGTCATTATTAATTAAAGAATGCTCATATTGAGCCCACTTTATGCCTTATTTGTGATTCTCAAATTGAGATGGCTTATCACTTACTTATTACGTGTTTCGTAGCTTCAATAAATTGGTTTCTTATTGATCATTGCTAGAATTTAGATATTCCATATGTGTATACGACATCAAATTAGATGTCTTGGCCTAGTGTTTCATCCTTGAACATGCCAGTGAAGAAATGCTTTGAAGCGAAGGTTTTTAGAATCTTTTTGTTGCTTTGGAATTTTCACAACTTGATGTAATCGGGAACATTTAAATCTTCAATCTTATTGACAAAATTGTTTCTTAATATTTGCCTTGGTTAGTGAATAAAAACAAGAATTTTAATATTAAGAAAATAAAACAAATCAACCCAATCTCATTTTATATTTTCCAAGATTTAAACAAAAGTTATAGAGTTTATCAAAATCTTGAAGTTACCATCTACAAAATTGACATATTTTCTGAGAAAATCTTGAGCCACCTATAAAATTGGCAAAACCTATTTAAGAGGTAGAAACGAAGGAGGTTTTAGATGGAGTTGCGATTTCGTAGATGAGTGAACTCTAAAAAATGATGATAGTTTTTTTTATTGTCATTTTCTCAAGTCAAAACGACATATCAAACCTTTTTTGCTATGAAACATGGTATTTGAAGATACCCAAAACAACCTAAAAATGTTTTTTTTTAACTAAAAGCCAATGATTTTCATATTTTGCAGATAATTTCGCATGTTAAACCTACAAAACTCTTTGAAATTTTATGTTGTCAATTTTGAAAACTACAATATTAAGTTTTCTTTTGTTATGAAAATGGTATCTGAAATTTATAGATTTATTATTTTTATTTTATTATTATTATTTTTTTGCATTTGCAGGTTGATAATGTATCCCTAGAGATACACCAAGAACAGTGGAAAGAACCCTACGAAATCATGACAACGCCCCAACGCTAAGTCAACACCGCCTCTCTCCAGAAAGGCTACCCAACTAACACATTATCGGGATAGCCTCATTGTCGAGCGGACATGCACCTATGCATACAACACGACAACCCACTAGTGTTTGATCGTGCTCCAGATACATTGCCTTGCGATAAACTTAAAGCGTTCGCGCAACAAACACTACCATGTAGTGCTTGTGCCATAACATATATTCTTTCTACATCTATCACAAGGGCTAAGGACAAAAGAGAATCAACTGGACCAATCCACAACCATGCTTCATTGCAAGTCTGTCATTCTTGTCGGCTAAAAAGTTTCTCACCAAGCCTTACGATAAAACGATCAAAAAAACTCAAGTAAATGAATGACTCTCTCATTCTCATAACTCGACATGTTCCCACTGATTTCGATACTAACTCGAGGGCGCTCCATTCTCCTCTTTGTTGTGATTCATATGTTGTCGTGTTCAACTCTCTAGAGGACCTGATATCAAATCATAGGTCAAACCTGTGATTTGTTTTAGATTTTTGTTTCAAAACGATGTCATTTAGATGATTTCATGATACCGTTTTTATTTTGCAGATGACGTTTCCAAAATTAGTGGTTATTTTGATAAACTCTCAATTTTTGCTTAAATTTTGAAAAAATAGTTTTTTTTTCCATGCCGGGTCGGGTCAAGTACATAACAAATATAGTTATGGACTTAGACATTAATCCAACAGAAAGAACAAAAAATATGAAGACTTGGGGAATTACAAAGAGTCGATAAGGTACACAAAAGAGAGGAGATGAGTTGCTTGCTAGATTCCTTCACTAGATCTCCTTCATCTTCCTTCCAAGATCACAAAAACACCAAACATGAGTATAAAGGCTTGCAAGGAAGCTAGGGTTTTATCAAGATCACTCTAGAGGTGATGAAGGCTAAATGTGGAGGAAACCCTAGCCATCACTTCCTTAAAATATGGATCTAGGCCCAGAAATCTACGGTTTGTCATTCTGGCATCAACATGTCGTGGACATTGCATTTCCACGTCGTGGTGACCACATTGATACACAAACACTTTAATGTCTGCCTTGCTGTGGTGATCCGCACACTACGTCGTGGCCAACCCAATATCTCAAATTTACAAATTAAAATTAGTACCTAGAAACCCGGTGTTACATAAATATTTGACAAAAAGTCAAATCTAAATTTCAGGTTCTTACAACGTTTCTTGAACCAGGTTCTGTGGAAACATTATTCATGATATTAATCAACTTACTTTTAAAGGTATAAATTTCATTTCCTTATGTTCGAAAAGGTGAACAATGTCCATTTGACTAAAAATTTTGGATGATTTTTTGGTATGACCATTTGTTATTTATAAATATATTCATAAGAAATTTTACATGTGGTACAAATCATAAATGTATGGTTGTTTATTGTATTTATGTTTCTATTTGGGTAAGATGTTTGCATCAATCATCTAATAGGGGAATAGGAGAAGGCCATCAGAACAACTTAATGGGTATATTATAAACTTTGGTTTTGCCTCACCAAAATGATAGATAGGTATTTGAGCTTGGGTTTACAAGAGAGTATTTTGGTGACTACAAATAGACATTTAATTGATAACTGCATTTCATTGATTGGAGATAACTTCACTAGTTGGAATTACTTCGTTCATATCAAGGTTAATGTGTTGGTGTGGCGACTACGGTTGTACTAAAAGCCTACAAAAGTCATTATTAATTAAAGAATGCTCATATTGAGCCCACTTTATGCCTTATTTGTGATTCTCAAATTGAGATGGCTTATCACTTACTTATTACGTGTTTCGTAGCTTCAATAAATTGGTTTCTTATTGATCATTGCTAGAATTTAGATATTCCATATGTGTATACGACATCAAATTAGATGTCTTGGCCTAGTGTTTCATCCTTGAACATGCCAGTGAAGAAATGCTTTGAAGCGAAGGTTTTTAGAATCTTTTTGTTGCTTTGGAATTTTCACAACTTGATGTAATCGGGAACATTTAAATCTTCAATCTTATTGACAAAATTGTTTCTTAATATTTGCCTTGGTTAGTGAATAAAAACAAGAATTTTAATATTAAGAAAATAAAACAAATCAACCCAATCTCATTTTATATTTTCCAAGATTTAAACAAAAGTTATAGAGTTTATCAAAATCTTGAAGTTACCATCTACAAAATTGACATATTTTCTGAGAAAATCTTGAGCCACCTATAAAATTGGCAAAACCTATTTAAGAGGTAGAAACGAAGGAGGTTTTAGATGGAGTTGCGATTTCGTAGATGAGTGAACTCTAAAAAATGATGATAGTTTTTTTTATTGTCATTTTCTCAAGTCAAAACGACATATCAAACCTTTTTTGCTATGAAACATGGTATTTGAAGATACCCAAAACAACCTAAAAATGTTTTTTTTTAACTAAAAGCCAATGATTTTCATATTTTGCAGATAATTTCGCATGTTAAACCTACAAAACTCTTTGAAATTTTATGTTGTCAATTTTGAAAACTACAATATTAAGTTTTCTTTTGTTATGAAAATGGTATCTGAAAATTTATAGATTTATTATTTTTATTTTATTATTATTATTTTTTTGCATTTGCAGGTTGATAATGTATCCCTAGAGATACACCAAGAACAGTGGACAACGCCCCAACGCTAAGTCAACACCGCCTCTCTCCAGAAAGGCTACCCAACTAACACATTATCGGGATAGCCTCATTGTCGAGCGGACATGCACCTATGCATACAACACGACAACCCACTAGTGTTTGATCGTGCTCCAGATACATTGCCTTGAAATAAACTTAAAGCGTTCGCGCAACAAACACTACCATGTAGTGCTTGTGCCATAACATATATTCTTTCTACATCTATCACAAGGGCTAAGGACAAAAGAGAATCAACTGGACCAATCCACAACCATGCTTCATTGCAAGTCTGTCATTCTTGTCGGCTAAAAAGTTTCTCACAAAGCCTTACGATAAAACGATCAAAAAAACTCAAGTAAATGAATGACTCTCATTCTCATAACTCGACATGTTCCCACTGATTTCGATACTAACTCGAGGGCGCTCCATTCTCCTCTTTGTTGTGATTCATACGTTATCGTGTTCAACTCTCTAAAGGACCTGATATCAAATCATAGGTCAAACCTGTGATTTGTTTTAGATTTTTGTTTCAAAACGATGTCATTTAGATGATTTCATGATACCGTTTTTATTTTGCAGATGACGTTTCCAAAATTAGTGGTTATTTTGATAAACTCTCAATTTTTGCTTAAATTTTGAAAAAATAGTTTTTTTTTCCAACATTAATTAATTTTTTTGGTTATAAAACTTAGTACAACCAACATGTAATTTATACCCTTTTTTTTATATTAATAGCTCACAAAATTTGTGTCATTCCAAAAAAAGAATCGATTGTTGTCACCATCGATAACATCCCTTGTTTTTTGATCGCTTGCTTTGTTTGTGCCCACCGAGAACTCAATAAAAAGCGGACTACATTACATGAATAGTCTCTATGGTTTAGGGTAATTTGTGCGTTTGGTTCTTAACTAATTTTTTTAACTCGGAAGGTCCCTACTGTTTGTTTTTGTTATGCGCTTGGTCCCTGTCTTACATAAAACGACTATTTTGCCTTTGATTTTTTGATTTATTTAAATAAACACACCCCCAATCTCACTTTCTCATCTTACCTTACATACCCCACTATTTTTCTCGTATTTAAATAATAGTCGTTTTTAGGTAAGATATGAACCAAACATGTAACAAAAACAAACAGTAAAGACCAAGCACATAACAAAAACAAATAATAGGGACCTTCCAAATTAAAAAAAATAAGTTAGAAACAAAACGCGTATATTACCGCAAACCATAAAAACCATTCTTATAATTTACTCGTAAAAAGTGAAGGCGGACGGTGAGGTTTCTTGGGGCGGGGTCCGAATTAGTAAATAATATAGATATTTAACTAATTAGTGATAACATGTGTAACGACAATTTACTCATGTCATGTCATCTTAAACATGAACCAAAATCGTTAGAATCAATTACCAAAAGTTTAAAAAAAATATTTTGGAACAAATATAATTCACTTTATTTAATCTCTAACTTTTGTAATGTGTTAAATAAAAAAAATTAGGAATAATGTTAAAAAAAACATGGCAATAATAGAGAGGCAATCTCACATGATGGCTGACAATCACTCGTCACCTATCTCACGTGCTTAGTCCCACCCCACTAACACATTCTACTTTCACATAAATATGGACTTAAATATTAGATAAAATTACATAAATGACCATTTTATTTATTTATTTATTATTATTATTATTATTTTTAATAAAGATGTTTAACGTGGTTTTGACTATTTTTCGGGATAGAGATGTTTCCTAGACACAAATACAAAAACCTTTTTTTTTCTTTAGTTTTCATATTTAAATGTTTTTCAATTTGATTTATAAACAAGTGAAAGACCCAAACTTTCATACTAAAGACATTATTATCACTCAAAGTTACTCCAAAACATTCTACATGCATATTCATAAAATAATATTTTATATTGATAGTTTAATTACATAGACTGGATACAAACCGAATATTAAGATTTTTACAAAGTTTTATATATTTCCCAAGAATACAATACAAAAACTATAATATTATCTATTTTACATCTTCTACCTCTACATGACTATACTGGATGCTTATCACCTCCAATGGTTTAAACATTGAGAAGGATAAGCGGGTGACGCTTAGTGAGTTCAATAACAATTACCATATAACGCTATGTGATATACATATCAATATGACAGAAGCAAAGAGGGACAAAGAACAACAAATGCATATATGTATCATATGACAGACTTTCCATATCAACCAACAATCAATTTCAACTTGATATACATCAATAAAGCTTCAGCCCAAATGGCACAGAAAATACAATTTCGGATTATCATTTTGCTAAAATATACAGGCTTTCAGCCCTACATAGCCCTATGACAATACCAGAAGTTATACGAGTCATGCTCTACATGGCCAAAGGCACAAAGCCAATACCAGAAAATTATATTAGTCATGCTCTACATGGCCAAAGGCATAAATCCGATATAACATGGGAAATTACATTGAATATATAACACATAACAAACAGTTGTCCCTATATTGAACTCACAGTGAAATAACCGGAGGAATAAATGATAATTTGGGCAGCACTTCGGCTATAAATATGACTTTTTGTGACGAAACTGAGGATTTTAGTTGAAAACCGTCCTTACTCGGGCAGAGTTTCGACTTGAAAATATAATTTTCTCGTGAACTTTAGAGTGTCGGGACTTGCTTCGGGTGTCGGGGATGATATCGGGGCTTCGGAGGGTTAAAAGTGGGTAAAAAGGAGAGTATAGGGTGAAAGATGTAAGAATTTGCAAACAAAATAAGGGCAGCCTCGCACCCTATTTATAGTGGTCCGAAGCTGTTGACTACGTTGGGCGTAAGTCCTCGGTACGTTGGGCGTACAGCGAGGCGGTCCACTACGCTGAGCGTACCCTTCGTACGCGGGGCGTAGAAGCTTAGTGGCTTCAGACGTGTCAAATGTGCGAGATACGTGGCATCTGAGCGAAGAAGGGGCGACGTGGTCAATCCGAGGCCCTGCAATGTGTACGCTGGTCGTAACCCTCTACGCGGGGCGTTCTCCTTCGGATAAGTCTAAAAAATTTGATTTATTTTTATTTAAAAACTTTAAAAATTCATATTATGATCTTTGTTTTTGACGTTCTTTATATCCACGTGTAGGTGAAATTATGCTCTACAACTTTCGTTTAGACTCCGTTGGCTAATTTTGACTTCATTTTTAATATTATATTTTTAATAGGTCAGGACAGGAAAAGTCCGTTAAAAATTCATAACTTCTTCATCCGATGTCCGTTTTCGTCTGTCTTTTTACCGTTGTACTAATATTAACGAGACCTTCGATTCTCGTTTAGGTTGCGTCGGCTAAAAACCAATCGATCTGTATTTCGAGTTTTTAGCTGTCTACTAGAAAAATCATAACTTCCTCATATGAAGTCAGATTTGGACGTTCTTTTTATGAAAATTCTCAGTTTAACGAATACTACGACTTTCATTTAGATCACTAAAGCTAAAAACTAGTTTATCGAAAACTCACTTTTTACGTCATACGGCGTCGTGCCGGTTCTGACGCGAAACTTTAAATAGTCATAACTTCTTCGTTATAACTCGGATTTCGATGAGGTTTTCGACTAAATGTTTCTAACGAGATTCTTTACAACATTCATTAATATAATTTTACTTATTTTCAACTTTATATTTTCGTTAATTTCAATAGCTGACATTTGATTGAAATCTCATAAGACTTCCAATACATTCTAAATGATTCTAAACATAGTTTTACCTTATTTATAGTAAAACTATCAGTTAGAACTCAACGCTCAAACTCACATAATATTTCATAATATTATTCATTATAAAACACGATAACTGAATGTGTATGTTACAGAGTACGAGCAAAATATGATAAGCACATATCCCATCTTTTTAAGGGGTCTAGTTTTTTAATACTATATTCAGATCACTAAATCATACCCAACAAATGAATGAATAAAATTAATCTGTAGAACGTGAGAATAGTGAGAACAAACGTTGAAGCCTGAAGCGATTGTCATTGTCGATTTTCGATCAATCGATCATTAATTTTTCAACGAGCGCAACCTGCAAGGGTTAAAGTTACTTTCTATTAATCAATTACTAATCACGTAACCGTTCAATTTTATTCAACATCCATGTATCTACTTTTTGTTCCATAATTCATAATTCAAAAATTAACTAATATATGTTATCAGAATTCAAAAATTGCGGAATCTTAGAAAGTTCAAGGATGGTGGAGATAAAGTGTTTGTAGAAATGTCTAAGAGAGAACAGGAAGTGAGTATAGAAGTTAACTCTTTTCACAAGTTTATGTCCATGAAATTGTTAAACTTTTCTCTTCAATATTCCTTTGGTTACTAGCCCTAAAATGCTAGTTGTGACATCATCCCCCCGTTAGAGAGAATTTCATCTCGAAATTCTTTTGAAAGTTATTCTTAGAAACTAGAGAAAAGGCGAGGGAACTTTAGCATCATTTGATCTTCGTGTTCCGATGTGAATTCCGGTCCATGCTTTGCGTCCCATCAAACCTTCACAATCGGAATGTAGCTTTGTTTTGTACGCTTTACCTCTTTGTCCAGGATTTCAACTGGCACTTCGAAGAACAGGAGATTCTCGTTCACCTCAATCTCATCCAGGGGAGCAAAGAGGGTTTCATCTGATAGGCACTTTTTCAGATTTGACACGTGGAATACTGGGTGTACGTTGTTAAGTTTTGGGGGTAGTTGTAGTCTATAGGCCATCAGACCAATCCGGGCAAGAATCTCGAATGGCCCGATGTATCATGGGTTTAGCTTGCCCCGCTTTCCAAATCATACCATCCCCTTCCAGGGAGAGACTTTCAGTAGTACGCGATCACCTACTTGGAATTCCAGAGGCTTTCGCCTTTTATCAACATAGCTCTTTTGTTGGTCTCACGATGTTTGGAGTTGTGCCCTGATTTGAACTATTTTCTCCTTTATTTCCCGAATGATCTCAGGTCCTGTAAGAGTGTTGTTGGGTGTTTGCCCTCATGTCAGTTGAGTGTTTCCCACCTCACCCCAACAAATAGTTGATCTTCAGTTCCGGCCATACAAAAGCTTTGAAAGGATCCACCTTAATGCTCGAGTGATAGTTGTTGTTGTACGAGAACTCAATTAGGGGAGAACTCAATTAGGGGAAAGTGAGTATCCCATGCCTTGCCAAAATCTATTACACAAGCTCGAAGCATATCTTCTAACGTTTGAATGTTTCCCTCGCTATGGCCATCCGTCTAGGGGCGGTATGAAGTACTCATATCGAGCTGAGTCCACAGTGCCTTCTAGAGCGACTGCCAAAAACGAGAGGTGAATCTACTATCTTGATCAGAGATAATAGATATCGGCACCACATGCAGCCTTACCACTTCTTTTATGTAGATTCGCGGTAACCTTTCTATCTTGAATGTCTCTTTTATTGGTAGGAAATGGGAGGATTTGGTTAACCGATCGGCAATCACCCAGATAACATCCAATCCGTCTGCTGTCTTGGGTAATTTGGTTATGAAATCCATAGTAATCCTTTCTCATTTCCACTTGGGTATTACTGGATGTCGTAACAATCTCGAGGGCTTATGATATTCCACTTTAACTTTGGCACAAGTGAGACATTTGCCCACATAAGTGGCAATCTCTGCTTTCATGTTTGGCCACCAATAATGTTGTTTAATGTTCAGGTACATCTTATCGGAACCTAGATGGACAGAGTATCGTGTTTGTGTGCTTCGTTCATGATCATGTCTCTATATCCTCCAAATTTTAGAATCCATATTCAATTCATGAAATAGTAAGCTTTGCCTTCCTTGACTTCAAGAATCTTATCCATTCCCCGCAGTGCTTCATTTGCGGCATTCTCCGGCTTTAATGCCTCCAATTGAGCTTCCTTGATTTTTGAAGTTAAGTGAGAATGGATGGTCATTGTTAATGTTTTTTCTCGGTGGTCTGAGTATTCCTTTCTGCTTAAGGCGTCGGCCACCACGTTAGCCTTGCCTGGATGTACTTGATCTCGCATTCATAGTCATTCAACAGCTCGACCCATCGTCGTTGCCTCATGTTCAGCTCTTTCTGATTCCGAATATGCTAGAGGCTTTTGTGGTCCGTGAAAATGGTGCACTTTGTACCGTAGAGGTAGTGCCTCTATATTTTTAGGGCGAAGACCATCGGTACTAGCTCGAGATCATGGGCGGTATAGCTTAATTTGTGGGTCTTTAATTGTCTGGACGCGTATGCTATCACTTTTCCACGCTGCATCAGCACACAACCTAAACCTTGGTTTGATGCGTCACAATACACCACAAAATCTTCTGTTCCCTCTGGCAGAGACAATACCGGAGCACTACAAAGGGATCGCTTCAGAGTTTGAAAAGCAACTTCCTGTTTGTCACTCCAGTTAAAGGGTACGCCCTTCTGGGTTAGAGTAGTGAGAGGCTTGGCAATCTTGGAGAAATTCTGAATGAACCTTCTATAATAACCGGCAAGGCCAAAGAATTGCCTGATCTCTGTTGGTGATTTCGGAATTGCCCAGCCTTCAATAGATTTGATCTTGGAAGGATCCACATGAATTCCTTCCTCGCTGACTACATGACCCAAGAAATTCACACTACGAATCTAGAATTTAGATTTGGAGAGTTTTGCATATAGCTTTTCAGCTTTAAGAGTTTCCAAGATTTGACGTAGGTGTTGACCACGCTCCTCCTTACTTCGAGAGTATATGAGTATGTCATCAACGAAAATGATTACAAAATTATCGAGGAATGGACGGAAGACTCGATTCATGAGGTCCATAAATGTTGCAGGAGCATTTGTCAGACCGAAAGGGCATAACAACGAATTTGTAATGGCTGTATCGAGTTTGGAAAGCAATTTTGGGGATATATTCTTCCCGAACTCGCAACTGATGATAACCGGACATTAGATCTATTTTAGAAAAATAACTAGCTCCTTTTAGCTAGTTGAATAGATCATCAATCCGAGCGAGTGGATCTCGGTTCTTGATAGTGAGCTTGTTCAATTCCCGATAGTCGATGCACATTCTAAAGGATTCGTCCTTCTTCTTGACAAACAAGATCGGAGCTCCCCAGGGTGAGAAACTCGGCCTGATGAATCCTTTGTCTAAGAGTTCACTCAATTGGCCAGATAACTCCTGCATTTCGGCGGGAGCTAACCTGTAGGGTGATTTGGCAATTGATGTGGCTCCCGGTATTAGGTCGATTCAAAATTCAACCTGTCTTTTTGGGGGTATTCGCAAAAGGTATTCGGGAAATATGTCCGGAAAGTCACATGCCACTGGGATATATTTGATGTTATTTCCTATTTTGTTTTATCCACAACATGGGCGAGGAATGCATAATTTTTCTTGTGTAGGCATTTTTGTGCCTTGATGCACGAGATAAGATGGAGATTGGCGTCAGGTTTATCACCATAGATTATTAGGGTTTCGTGGTTGGGGAGGTGAAGGCGAACGACCTTCTCGTGGAACATAATGTCGGCATGATGGGGGCTTAACCGATCCATGCCTATAATCACATCAAAACTCCTAATATCCACTGACATCTAATTTATTTGAAACGAATGATTATTTAGCGTTAGAGTGCAACCTATGAATATATCTTTGGTTGTTTCAGTTTTCCCATTGGCTATCTCCACCAAAAAGGCTTCGCTTAGCTTTTGGGGTTGTTGGTTTAGTAAGTGTTTGAATTTATTACTCATGAAACTCCGCTCAGCCCCACTATCAAATAAAATGCATGCGCAAGTGTTGTTGAGGGGAAACGTACCTGTGACTACGGTTGGGTCTTGAACTGCCTCCCCTTGTCCCAAAGTTAGGATCCTGCCTGATCCTCTTGCACCCTGAGTTGTTGGCTTTGGGGCAGTTTCGCCTAATGTGGCCAGTTCCTCCACATCTATAACAAGTATAACTGGCCCCAACGTTACTGTTGTTGTTGTTGTTGGTTCAATTGGGGTTGAGATCTGCAGTACCGGGCGGTATTCCCCTTGAGGTTGCAGTTGGTACACTGCATTTCTCTGCACTCACCATTGTGGTGGTAGTTGCATTTGTTACATTTCAGTAAGGTTCCTGAGTAAGGCTTGGTAGCAGTTTGCGAGGATGGGATTGGAGCAGCTGGGGCTAGTGCAACTTGAGCGGTAGCAGCATGGACTGCTACGGTTCGCTGCTTTTTAGAGGATCCCTGGTTTTTTCACCCCTTTCATTTATTTTCCCCATTATTCTTGTTATTCCCTTCCTTCTTGGCCTCAGTCTCAGCAGTTTTGGTACCTTTCTTGTTGTCGTGATCATAAAGCTTCTAAGCTAGCTATTTTGCACTGTCAAAAGTCTCATGGTTTGATGCAATCACGTTTCCTTGAATTGGAGGTGTTAACCCCCAAATGAATCATTTGATCTTCTTTCCCTCTGAAGTGATCATACTCGGGCACAACAGTACTGTAACACCCGATTCCTGGTATGCAGTTAATTCAAGCATTTCTTGTGCTTTTCTATGGGACTCGACGATTTAGAGGCCCAACTCGTCGAGTAGAGTCGAGATACGCGGACAGTTTAAGTGACCTACTCGACGAGTCGGAAGACGGACACATTGAGTAGGCGCTGTTTGGGTGAAACCATAAATTGAGGGTTTTCACTCTATTTAAACACCTTATATCAGCCTCTATCATCCCTTATGCTCCCAGAAGACATCATATCGAAACCCTGTCCGTTTTTGTGTGTTCTAAGGCCATTTTGGTGGATTATGAAGCTTGAAAAGAGGAAGGAAGCTTGAGAGTTTGAGTTGGGGCTTGGAGATCCAGAGATTTTGTTCCATTTCCAGCTCATTCAAGGTAAAATGCCCCTATCTTGGTCTTCAATGTGTTTATTTATCCTTAGGGCTTGGATTTTGAGTATCTTTAGGGCTTTTTAAGCCATTTTCGGAATTGTGAAGGGTCATTTGGGGTTTTGACTTCAGATCTGGGAAATTGGAGGGGTCTCATGGCATAAAGGTGCCAACTCTATGGCCATGAGATCCCCATGCATCTTGTAGAGCACATTTTATGGCTTATTGAGCCAAAGACCCCATGCATGTGCACCAAGTTTGGAACTTTATGTATAAAATGGACTTTAGGAGGCCAGATCTATGGTTTTGGTGTGTTAAAACCTATTTAAATCGATTGTATAATGTTGGTCAAGGATGAACTCACTGAGTTGTTCTTGGGACTCGGCGAGTCGCGACGTATTGACCACCAAATCCTTTCTGTGGATGGACCAATTGTAAGGGAGGAAAGTCCCGTAGTTGTTTGGGCACTAAAAGGGACCTGGGAATCATGGGACTCGACGAGTGTATGAGAAGACTCGGCGAGTCCAAGGCAATCTCCCAATCTTTGAAGATGAACTCGACGAGTTGTTCATACAACTCGGCGAGTCGTAGACCGGACGCATTCTTATGAAGGAGATGAACTCACCGAGTTCAAGGAAGAACTTGACGAGTCGAATGAAGATGGTCCTGATGGTTTGAATAAAGGAGAACTCGTTGAGTTCTTGCTAGACTTGACGAGTGGAGTCGGGGTTGGATCGGGTTAGTGGAGTATGGACTCGACGACTTGGTAGACCAACGCGGCGAGTCAGGTCAACTGGGTGTTGACTTTGACCAAGCTGACTTTGCCTAGTTTTGGTATTGACCCTGGTTAGGGTTGTATGTTCTGTTTGATGACTTGAGGGTTTTCGTGTAGGGATTGAGCAGTCGAGGAGATCCGACCTTCACGCCGAGGAAGTTCAGACACTACACAACATCGAGGTGAGTTACCCTCCAGTAGAAGTGGGTCTAAGGCACCAAGGCCAGCCCACTAGTAATTGTTAGTTGGGATGATTATCTTTGTGATAATTGTCTGGTTTGTTATTGTTGGATATGTGAGTATTCTAGATTGCTAGATATGTGAGTATGCTATGTGAGATAGTATCAGTAGAAGGGGGACTAGTCCCCGATTCGGTCGCTAGGACCAATGGGTAGGTCAGACACCCCAGATATGTCTCACAACGTGATTATGATATGATCTTATGTGCTAGTAGTAGGGGTGAAATAGTCCCCGTGTTCGGTTGAGATAGATCGGAGGGTAGGTCAGCACCCCATAATGACTTGACATGAGTAGGACGGGCGCCCCAGAATTGCCGGGAAGTATGTATGCTATGTGATTTTATGGTATGTGGTATGATGGAGGAACTCACTAAGCTTCGTGCTTACAGTTTTAGTTTTTGGTTTCAGGTACCTCTTCGTCTAAGGGGAAGGAGCCGGCGGTGTAGCAGCGCATCACACACACATGGTTTCCGCTTAGAGTTTTCTGGGATTGTACCCTGATATTTTGTTATTTCAAGATGATTTGGTTTCGGGATATGATATTATGGTTCTATGTATTGGCATGATCTTGGCAATGTCTTGCTAAAATGTTTTATAAAATATTAACTTGGAAATGAAATTTTAGGCCTCAAATTTTTGGATGTTACAAGTGCTAACTCACTGAATCTGGAAATGTAAACCTCAATATCTGAGTTTTGCATTGTGAGATTCCATAACTCTTGTTCTAGTTTCTGTACTTCCCCATGGGGACATTATTCTGCCATCAACATCTCTTTAAGTTCTCCCCAAGGCATAACGTTTGCAACCGGCAAAGTCATGGCCTTCACATGACCATTCCACCAGGATAGGGCTTTGTCAAAAAATGTGCAGACTACGAACTTCACCTTGCTTTATTCCAGACATTCGTATATTTCAAAGACAGTCTCGGTCTTTTCAATCTAGCGCTTCAAAGCTATCTCGCCACTAGTTCCATTGAATGTTCGAGGTTTAGCATTTGAGAAATCTTTGTAGGTGCAGACTTTTGCAGGTCCTTGGTTCATTCCTTAGTTTGAGCTTCCAGTACCTTCACCATTTCCTCCGTCATTGTTTCCATTATGAATATGAGCCAATGGTGCAGTGAACGCAGCCGATACTGCTACCTGGAATGCAGAAGAGTTTACCTCCGATAGAGGTGGCGGTGGTGGTGTTGCCGTGTTGTTGTTTCCGCGTATTGGTCTTTATGGCATCTTTTGTCAGGAAACAGAAAGATGGTGAGTACATAGCAGTCTATGGTTTCGGGTTATCTCGGGATATAGTGGTTTCAGCTGTGCATATATGTGAATTCATACAATATCATGAAATAAGGAAAATAGAACACATAACAGATAACAACATCACAAATAAAACGTAGAACCGTTTCATTAATGATAAACGTCGTAGAATAATGCATGAAAATTTGCCTTTGTAAGGCGTATAATACATAGTGAAAGTAAAATCCGTCAGCATAATGGCTCTATGAGTAGTGTAGTCACTTAATCATAGAGTCGGTCCTACATACCAAGTACATGAAAAGAGAGAGTCCTATCGATAAGGGCAGAGATACTCAGATGCTGAAGTGACGCACCAGAAGCTTGGCCAGTTCACTCATCTCACGAGTGATCTCATCCTCTTTTTGCTCTGCTCGAATTGCCCTAGCTTCAGCCGCAAAGAGTCGTTGCTTCAGGTTGGCTACTTCTTCCTCTAGAGAGCGTATACGATCAGTAGTGCTCCCCTGCCCTATGTGCTGGTCTGGTATGATTCCCGAAGGGTAGAGTTCACTAGGGATTTCCTTAATGTCTTCTCCTTTCTCTGACTCCTCGTCAGATTCGCTATCCTCATATTCCAGTTCCATATACTCTTCGAGTCTCACTTATGGATTTTCTTCTTGAACCATTTTTGGTTCTCCTTCAATCCATCCATTGGCCACTAAGGCATGGTAGTAGAGGTCGCCTTGTGGAATTTCAGCCATGGTGCCTGTGCGAATATGGAGGAGTAAGAAGCGTGTAGAAGGTGTATGTGTGACGGTTATATGATATCCCAAAATGCTCCTATAGTATTTTAATTGTTTTTGTTTGAGTTCCTTAAAACTTTTTGGATACGAGGTTGGTAAGTTTCTAGATTCATTGCTCACCATGATCACTCCCAAACACATGTTGGTCGTAATTTGAATAAATATAGTTGATCAGACTATATTTACCCCCAATACGACTACATAACTGTTCGGGTTTAACCACGACGTTCAATTCCACCAAAGACTTCTATTGTTTCTTATCGTGATAGTACCCTAAAATGCACACATATGTATGTATTTTATTTTTGTTCAGAGTATTTTAGTCCCAATGTATTTATAGTTGCATATCTTGTATGATTAGATATGCCAGTTCACTATAAACATTGCTCTAATACCAATCTGTCACACCCCCAAACCAGACGGCGAAAACGTCCGGGGGCGGGTGACTTCATCTTGTAATATCATCACAGTATACATAATTGAATCAAAGATAACATCATCATCATCACACATGAAATATAACAACCATCATAGTTTACATAAGTGTGTTGGTTTATAACTTACATTCCAAATGTTAAATGTATGATGATAACAAAAATACAACAAAATCCACACGTTCTTGATGACCAACCTGCTTAACGATTCCCTAAGAATACAAGTTATTTTGAAAACGTCAACATATATAATGTTGATGAGTTCATAAGTATGTTTGTATGAAAAAAATTTGTATCATTTTGTAAACACCAGAAAATCCGATATTTTCCGTTAAAAATGGTTTGAGAGTTTGTTTCAAATCTAATATTATAGTATGTGTGTTCATATTTTTGAAAATGTATAAAGAGAGAGTTCCAGAAAATCCTATATTTTCTGTTGTAAGTAAAATGTAAGGTATAGTGTTTGTTTCCCAGAAAATCCGATATTTTATGTCTGTAAAAGAGTTGTAGTCATTAAACCATAAGACCCGAGTGTTGTAGAAATGAATAACTCGTACGTGTTACAAAAGTATAGTATATGTATTCCGTAAATTTTACAGTGTTTGTTAATCTCTATATGAGTCGTTATAACCATGCTTGATGTGACTGATATGTCTGTCATGACGTTCTTCAGGCATTGCTTGCTTAAAGTAAGATATTTGTTACCCTAGACTGGCCTAGTCTAGCTGTAGCGAACAGCTCAGGTGTGGGGTTGTCAACCCCGTATAGATATATACACAAACTCTCGCTCCCCTCCAGGAGACTCTGGTTATAACTACATGACTTAAGGTTGTACACTAGGTAGGTACGGATGAAAACGCGTCCCATATGAGCCTTAACTAAATTTACGCGAACAACTTATCACATTATTTACCGCTTTAAAATAATGTTTCGAGTATGTGTTTGATTACAAAACATTGGTGATAAAATTTCATTTGTTTTTATCAAAATGTCAAGTATTTAATGTTATTAACTCGATTAGTATAAAATGTGTCGTAAGGCCCAATAAACATGTAAATAGGTGTTTAAGGCCCAATAAACATGAAATGAATATACAAGGCCCAATAAGCATGTGAATAGATGTTTAAGGCCCAATAAACATGAAATGAATATACAAGGCCCATTAAGCATGTAAATGGGTAATTGAGGCCCAATAAACATGTAAATAGGTATTTAAGGCCCAATAAACGTGTAAATAGGTATTTGAGGCCTATTTTGATAAAATGACATTTTCGGCCCATTTTTGATAGAAATGACATTTTCGGCCCATTTTGATAAAAATGACATTTTCGGCCCATTTTTGATAAAATGATATTTTCGGCCCATTAAACCGAGAATTTACATTTTAGGTCCATCTTTATTCAAAATGACAATTTAAGTCCATAAAGACCAAAAATTACATTTTAGGCCCATGAAACCGTGAATTTCTAAATAAGGCCCATTTTTATGAAAAATGACCATTTTAGCCCATTAAAACCGAGAAGGCCCAAAAGAAGCCCATTTTGTCAAAAATAACTCTTTTGACCCCTACAAACCGTGAATGTCATAAAAATCCATTTTTATCCAAAGATGACTCTTTTGGCCCCTTTAAAACCGTGAATGTCATAAAAATCCATTTTTATCCAAAAATAACTCTTTTGGCCCCTTTAAAACCGTGAGTCTCATAACAAGGCTCACTTATTGCCTATTTGTCATATTTGGCCCCTCATGAGATTTTATTTAGTTTTCAAGTATCCCTTAACATGTTTTATCCTTTCAACAATCATAAAAGAGTTACATAAAGTAACTTGTTTTGCTAATACTTTCAAGTCTTAAAGGATATATCGAGTTTATGAGGGTTTTACACATATTCATAACATATGTGCACAACATATTATGAAAATACACACAAGCATGCATAAACACTTAGATTTAACACAAAACCAACTTGTATTCTCTCCCAAAACAAAGTAAAACCGAAAAAAGGGGGTATAAAGCTCACCTTGGGTGATGGATCCGTTTTGATGAAGAAATGAAAGAGAATGAAGGTGTTTTCGGCCTTGTAGTGTTCCTTTGGGAAGAGTTTCGAACTTAGGAAGTTCTAGGAAGATTAAACACGAAATGAAGGTAGTTATGAGAGTAAATCCTTAACACAAAATGGAATAATTCAACTTGAGTTTATATGATCTTACCACAAGTGTGAAGATTGAAGTGATCTTCTTGAACACACACAAACTCACGAATTTGAAGAGGTAAAAGTGAGAGAGTTCTTAAGAGTTTAGATAGAATTTAGAAATGAAATGAAGTTTGAAATGAGAGGGTGGAAGGGCCGAGAGTTTAAGGAGAGGAAAGAGAGTGTTTAGCTTGGTCATTACATGGAGGATTAGAAGGCTAGAACTTAGAAATATGCGATACCATTAGCATGGATTACCACCATGTAATAATGAGGTGTCACAAGCTTAAATAATCCATGTCTCTTTTTTTATTATTATTATCTAAACCAAGAATAGAGAGGGGATGAAAGAAGAGAGTATTGGGCTTAGGCTGAAGATGCAACTGACAACACATTGGTCCAATAGAGGTTTTTCGGCCCATTAGGCCCACATATGTGTTTACGGCCCAAAATGACAAAAGGAATGGGTTTTCGGCCCATATATTTAGGAAAGATGGTTTTCGGCCCAATAGGGAACATGATGAGTCTTATGGCCCAAAATGCTATTGCTTATTGAATATGGGTCCAACTAGGGCTCAAATGAGGTTTCTTAGCCCAAAAAAAAAATCAAATTGAGGGTTTATTGGTCCATTAGGCCCAATAAGAGGATACTGGTCCAATAAGTGTTCGAACCGGGAAGTTAGGGTTACAACCCAAAGTTGAGTGAATGTAGTGCATTGAATTAGGTTTGGAGCTTCACGAGTGAGTTTTGATTCGAATAGTTGTTTTTAAATGAATAACATGTATACATCAAACTTAGGGTTACAAGATACATCGAAAGTTACTTACACATGAAAAGAATTTCCTATCCCTAAAATGCTAGTTGTGATCGAACATCGTCAATCGGAAGGGTATATTGGTTGATCTGACCAAGATCGAAGTAGTGATGCAATGGGAGATTTCGATGACACCATTGGAGGTTCGAAGTTTCCTTGGGCTCGTAGGATATTAACGGAGATTCATTCAGGAATTCTCCAAGATTGATGTTCCATTAACCCAATTGAAGAAGAAGAATATTACTTTTCGATGGGGGCCTGAGCAGCAGGTAGCATTTGAGACCTTGAGGCAAATGTTATGCGAGGCTCAGATTATGAACCTTCCCGAGGGTATGGATGACTTTTTTGTTTATTGCGACGCGTCAATTTTGGGTTTGGGTGCAGTACTTATGCAGACGGGTCATTTTATTTCTTATGTATTTCTTTTAGTTTAATTATTAGCATTATTATCTTGATTAGAATATTGTTCCCTATGATCGACTGTGGATATCAAGTTGAATAACTGGGATATAAATTTAAGGCTTTTTAATTGATTATATAAAACACGTCATATATGTACGACTGTGGATATCAAGTTGACATGTATACTTTGTGGGCTCACATAAATCTACACACGTATTCATTGATTACATAATTTCAGGGTAAGAATGGTAGAACTGGAATATGTTGGTATTGATTTAAGTTGTAAAATTTACAATGGTCTAAACTATGGGTTAAAGAGTAGGATTGCAAATATTTTGTTTGAATAGACTTATATTACTCAACAAGTGGTACAAAGACAAAATGTTAGAATTGCCCAACATTGGAAATGATGATAAAAATGAAATGTTTATAGAATTTGTAGAAGAAGAAGTCGTAGTGGAATATATATCTATGCAAGAAGATCACATAATTACACTCGTAAGTTGGAATATTTGGTTTTGAGTGTGTTTGGTTCTTATTTTAATGTGTGTATATGGTAAGAAGATGTATTGAATGGTAGGATGACCTTTAGTTAGATATTTTTTAGAGCAACATTAGTTATAACTGGTTGTTATATCTAGTATTGATGTAATGTTTTTCTTATTCATTGTTATAATTTGGTGTTAATTAATTAAGGTATGTAGATTTTGTCTTAAATCTTTATATATATATATATATATATATATATGTGTGTGTGTGTGTGTGTGTGTGTGTGTGTATGTGTGTGTGTGCGCCTACAAAATGTATGAATACAAATGACTTGACGAAACAACATGCCTAAGATGAGTTGAGCAAAATGGATTTGACCAAATATCCACAGACCAAAAGTACTTTATCAAATGACACATTAAGGGGTCGTTTGATAGAGGCTAATTGAATTAGAAGTTGTATGGGTTAGAGGATTAGACCGAGTCAGAAGCAAAAATGGATACCAAACACTTGGACTGCGGACCGAGTTCGACACTAAAGAGTAAAACTAGGTTTGAAGCTTTTTTGTCGGACCATATCAAGAGAAAAATGATGGAGTCGGTCAAAAAGTAGGACCAAATCAGGAGGTCTCGAAGTAAATCAAACATACTGATTAGAAAATATGGACCAAGTCCTAGCTTTGGACCCAGTCAGAATCCTCATCAAACAACCACTAAATAACATAAATTCACCAATAATTTGGTTCCGGGACTGATTCCAAACATTTAAGAACCACCTAGAGAGGTTCCGGTTCCGGTTCTAACTTTCTAGGAACCGTCGGTTCCGGTTCTCGCCAAATGAGGCGGGTACCCGCCTATGCTCATCCCTAGTTTATACTTTTTTTTTACTTTTTAAGTTATTGTATGAAAAGGTTTTAAATGCATGCCCTAACCTCTCTAGTTTTGCCATGTTAAATACCGTTTAAGTATAAGTTTATTTATCATGTCATTTGCTATTTAACTTGTAGAACTTTTTTATTTTGTTATTTTTTAATTGAAGATGCACGTATCGTAATCTAAATTTATAGTCGACGAATCTTTTTCAAAATTCGATATGCATATATGATACATACTAAGTCTTAACTCTTAAAAAACTCAATTGGTTCATAATATAAAAAGATATACATCATGATATAACTAGTAATTAATGAAATTTTATCGGGTTGAATGGATTTGGTGGTGAAAGACTGAAAGTTGAAGGGATAATAAGACTAAAACGCCAACGATGGGGGAGCTGGAAGCGTCGTGCTCCAACGTGGCTCACCAAAATGTAATAACATGCATATTAGTGGTGGTAAGTACACATTTTTCTACTTTAATATTCACCCCAAACACAATTCCCAATGGAAGTGTCTCTATTGTTTAATATCGGATTTATATTGAGTTCATCAATTAGTTTTTAGTTTGTCAAACTTTATCAATAATAATAATAATAATAATAATAATAATAATAATAATAATAATAATAATAATAATAATAGTATAAGCTATATGTTTTGATCCAAATGTAGTTGTAACGAATCAACGTAACCTATATAAGCTATATGTTTTTACCCAAAATCATTTGATCCATTCTACCCTTTTCATTTTATCAACTCTAATTATAACCAAACTAATAATTACATTGCAATAATGGCTAATAAACATAGCAACAGTTTTTCTTTAATTAAAAATAACAAATGTTCCAAATTTTGCAATTACACGGGGACAAAACCTGCCATAGATCGATTCTTTATTCTCAAAACAGTACATATTTATCCGTTTGGTTTATTATTACTTAAATAATCTATTTCAATCTACCTTAATGAATGGGTAATTTTAATTTTATCATCACACATTCGTACAATGTTTGGTGTATGGTAATAAGATAAGTTAAAAAGGACAACTCAAATGAATCGAAGTAAAACTAGAAATTTTAATTAGATAAATAGAGTGTAATGATTGTATTATTAATTAGATAAATAGAGTGTAATGATTGTATTATTAATTAGCTAACAGTTGAAAGCAGTAGCAAAATTTATTGTATTGTTATATTTTCAGTTTATCAGTTATATTCTTGTATTTTCATAAAAGTACAAATTATAGTTAAAATTACAATTGAACAAATATTTTTAGACTACAAGCATATAAAAGAATATCTAAACTATATTACTAGTTTACTTAGAATGAAGAAAGTAAATTTCCTAAACATACAGGAATAATATTATGTTGTCATCATACTAAAAAAGTACATTGTCAAAATGGAAATCAGCCAAAAGAATGTTGTTATTCAATGAATTTACGCCTCTCTATAGACCATAATGATTTTTGAAAACGAAAGATTCTTATAAATGGTACGAAAAGTTGAATAATTTTGATTTTGATTATCAAGGTTACGTTATGGAATAGAAAATGAAGCAAAAAATGTTTTGCCATTTATAACATTTTGCCATTTTAAAGAGCAAAATACATGTAAAAGAAACATGGATTCTTTGAAGTTGTGAATGTGTAAATAGTAAATCTAAAGGTTAATAATTGTCGGTTTTTGAGGAATGATTTAAGCCCATGGGGCTTTGGGTAGGTCTGTCTCTTGGTGGATGCTTTGCCCTTTTCTTTTGCTAACCTTTAATTGACCATCTATCTGTTTCAATTACTATTTATTATTATTATTATTATTATTTTAATTTACAATTAGAATGTTTGTATCGTATATAAATTTTTTTTTTGCTCTACACAACAAATAATGTTCTTTTTCATATTATACAGTCATTCTAAAACATAAATTATTATATATGACAAAAAAATCATTTACATTTAACTTTCAAAATTATTATATGCTATCGTTTAATTAAAATTAAATAATTTAATCATAATCAATCAGCTTCATATCACACATTTAAATATCCAGACAAATTGTACAAAGAATAAATCAAAATAACCCTACTTTGTCTCTCGACGTATACAATTTCAAAGGATTGTATATGCATATTTTTTGATATTATTTTATGTAAATTAAATATTAAACTTTATTTGATAATTATTAATATCTTTAGCAATGGATTTTGTTTAAAGTAAAGGAAAATTTAAATGTAAAAGGAGGGAACAACTTTACATAAGTAGCAAGTGATGTGTAATTAAATTTATTTATCTATTACATTTATTTATTTTTAATCTTTGAAGCAGGTTAGATGATGCATTGATGCTTTAAATTTTACACTTCCTAGTTCCTTTCCTTATATAAATTTACATTTTCACCCCTTCACTCTCATCTCCTCAAAAAGCCCCCAACTTCCTTTCAGCTTTGTCCTCGTGTCTTCATCAAACGCAATTCCTATCCCTAGTTTCCTACCCTCTTTTCTCTATTTCTCTCTGCAAACATTCACACGTTTATGGCGATGGAGGAACCGAATTTCTTCATGGGGGATTACTTCGGCGCCGGAGAATGCTCCTTTGGACACCAGAAAACCACCGACATGATCAACAATAACAACAATCAGTTCATAATCGATGACCTACTCGTCGATTTTCCTAACCATGACGATGTTGTTTTGAATGATGCGTTTTTTGACAATGTGATTGGGAATTCAGCTGATTCATCGACGGTGACAGCTGTCGATAGCTGTAACTCCTCAGTTTCCGGTAGTGAAGCTCCGTTTTCCGGTAATCCGAGCTCTCGTAGCTTTTCTGAGTCGAAATTCTCCGGTGATGAACTTTGTTTACCGGTAATTACGACTGGATCACGTCATGAAACTTGTTTTAATTTTCGATTTAGTTGATTCTGGTAGATAATTGTGAATTTTGGATTGAATTGTCAATTTGTTATACAGTATGATGACTTGGCGGAATTAGAATGGCTTTCGAGTTTCACAAAGGAATCATTCCCAACCGATGACTTTCAAAATCTGCAAATCGTCTCCACTGAGAACATAAATCCGGCCACCGACACATCGTCCTCTGCTTTCTCGCCTGAATTCCAACGGATACCAGTAGTCGGAAACAGAGTAAACTCGCAGATATTTAAGAGAGACGTTTTCGTCCCTGGTAAAGCTCGCAGCAAACTCTCACGAGCACCTCCCTGTGATTGGACCTCACGGATCATCCACTTGAAGCAATTATCATCGTCAAACACGGAGATCAGATTGCAGAAAATGTTGCCGACGAAGAGACGTCAACGTGAGATTCCTGAAAGTTCGATCACGAGATGCCTGCATTGCGGTTCCGACAAGACGCCGCAGTGGCGGACGGGACCGATGGGACCCAAGACACTCTGCAACGCATGTGGAGTCCGTTTCAAATCAGGTCGGTTGGTACCGGAATACCGACCCGCTGCCAGCCCGACGTATGTGTCGGCAAAGCACTCCAATTCACACCGGAAAGTAATGGAGATCCGACGTCAAAAGGAGCTCCGAAATGCAGAACATCAGTTCATCAATCGGAGCCCCATTTCAATCGAATCCAACGGTGTCGATGATTGCTTGATTTATCGTCAAAGTGGGTCCAGTTTTATGCACATGATATAGTACGGAAAGGAGCATTAAATTAGCGTGAAGCAGTTTACTAAAAAAAACAATTTAGCATTACAATTAGAGACCCATCTAAGAAGGATTAAAAACAAGTCGGTAATAATTTTTCATTAATGTAATCAAATTATTTCTTGCATTTTGTAAAAGTTTTAAGACCTTTGTTACTTAATAGTCTACAACCGATTTTATTGTAACAGTTAAAGACATGCCAAATACATCAACAAGAGCTGACTTTTTGGTATGAAAAAAATAAAAAACTAAATATTGTAATCATGTTTACATTAAAAAGTAGTTATCATATTATATCCCAAAAAGACTATTGCACGCCAATATTTTCCTTATAAAGCCTACTATAAAAAAGTTTGCAGTGTAATACTGATACTTTTTTTTTATTGTAGTTTATACTACAAGTTATAGACGTCTTTGTACATAAATCTAAATGTAATATCAAAAGGCTTTATATATATATATATATATATATATATATATATATATATATATATATATATATATATATATATAAACAACTTTGTAAGTACATAAAAATGACTTTTAAAAAAAAAATCTTTCAATGAACCATTAATTTCCTTTTCATTTGAGGATTAGTATTTTAATTTAGGAAAAATAAAATAAAACTAGCTTACAAACAAAGTAAAGGGAAAATGATAATCAAGCAAATGGTGCATCTTTTCATAAAATATATGGACCGCAAACTTAAAGGGCCAGCGTACCCTCATTGACCCACTGCTCGGGCCTTCCTAATCATTTTGTTCAAGATCAAATCTCGATCATTATTACTTGCATAATCTTAAAATCTCCCAAATCATAATGTAATTAGTTAATAACAATGAACACCAATGTGATGCTAGTTTATTTGATAGAGGCTTTGTTTTTTGAGTTGGAGTTCTCGGGTTTTAATTCGGACGTTGACTAAAAACAGTCAAATACGGATCACTTTTACTTCTAAATTTCTTTTAAGAGCAATTTTTTTTTATGTTATTTCTGTTTACTTCCCAGTTTTTAGTTTATAAACAAATCCCTTATGTTGTTATTTGTATATGATGTTGGACAAGTTTGACTTATGCAAAAAGATATAGACCATTACTTCTTGTCCATGAGTATCAACATGACTTATCTTATACTACTCTTTTGTTCAAGAAATAATTATTATTTTGTATCCTATTTATTTGTTGGGCCCGATACCCCCAACATTACGTAGAAGTTCTTGTTGGATTATTAGGATCTTGTTGGAAAGCAGTAACAATGGTGAAGGAAATATCGAAAGGCTTTTTGTGATATATGCATTCACCTAGAGTAATTTTTATTAGACATAAGTGAAAATTGTTATTTATAAAATAATTTTAATTTTATTTTATAGTTTTTTATGTGCCACTCATGGCATGGAATAACAACATACTTGGTGTGGTGTTCGTGTCCTAGTCAGCAAACCATGGTCATTCCCCTCACCGTATCTTTCAGTCTTAGAATTAATAGCAACACACTTGTTCTTTTACGGATAATAAGAATGTACGTAGAATTCTACATATAAAAGTAATATCCTTACATTTATTTAAATATATAGACGATAAATTTTACATGTTTTTTTTTACATAAATCACTTATATGTGAAATTTGCATAAATGATGATTAGTTCGCATAAATTGATAATTATTTTGTACGACGAGATCATTGTACTAGTCTAATTTAGTATTGATTGTTAAATATTTTAGTTGCGAATTGAATGTTTAAATACTTATACTAATTGTTGATTATAATTACCCGTTGCAGCATTGTTTTATTACTATAATTTTATAGCTAAACTTTTTTCTTTTTTCTAAAGTTAAGATGTTACAAGATATTAGAACTTTATATTGTACTAGTTTATAACCCGTGAGAACCATGGTTATAAAATTAATTAAAATTTTATATTAAAAAATCAAATTTATTAATCAATTATTTTAAAAAAGTTATTATTTAAGAAATATTTTTTTAGTTATATAAAGGGAATTATAATCAACGATTTAAATAAATACGTGAAGTTATATCACCTTATAATCTATATTAATTTTATTTTATTTTTCAATCTAATGTTATTAATTTAATATAATTAAAGTGAGAAAATTAAAATTTTGAAATTTAAAATGAGGAATCAATTATTAATTTAATGTAATTAGAGTGGAAATTTAAAATTTGAAATTTAAAATTGATAATTAATAGATTGACAAGTGACATGATAGATGATATATAACATTAATGAAGAGTCCTAATTGTATGACATTTGTCAATAGGAGATTAAACTATTTTTTTATTAGAATAAAGATTTAATCAACCGAATAAGAAGATTAAACTATTCTTTTATTATAATAAGGATTTAATCAACCGAATAAGAGTTTATAAAATACAACATGCACACATTTTTTTTTAATAATGTGGTGGTATGTTTGGCTTTTGTGGAATTCAATTGTTTTTGCTCTTTATCTCTAAAAAAGAAGGATATGTGGGATAATATGGTTATTTAATCCTTTTTGTGAATTAGTAACAAATATTGGAAGAAAAAAGTTATTTGGGTAGGAAGGTTGTATAAGCCTAGTTGTTTGATCCCAGTCTTATGTGTTTTTGTGAACCGTTTTGCATTTTTGGTTGTTTTATTTTCGTTAGCTCTTTGCTAACGGGTTCTTAACAAAATTATTGCCGTTCTAAAAAAACATGCACACACATTGATAAACATGTGGTTATATTACTTATTTGTGCGATTTCCTAGTCAGTGGCGAATCTAGAGCCGAAAACCACATGGTTCCTTATGTAAATGAAACTGAAAAAAATGAAAGTGTAATAAATACTAGTGGTTGCGAGTCGAGCCATATGACTTAAAATATTTAAACATAACTTCAATAGTTATAATAAAGTTCTTATAATTGAACTTACGAGGTCTTATATTTTGAAATATATTCATAATTATATCATTATCGATACTTCTAAAATATTTTTTTTCAATATACGACACTAAACTATCGTTCAAAATTGATCACTTGTTTTGTTGTGTATAAGGCATGAGGGCAGAGGAGGTGACGCCTTCCTGTGGGGCGACGGTGGCTAGTGGACAGCGGGAATGATCGGCCAGGCAAGAAACCACATCAAGCATTCAATGTTAAGAGATGTCGATCACGATCAAGGTTCAAGCATCTCTTAAGAGCTTTTTTCGATTTTTTTTATTTAATTTTACATGGGTTAGGCTATTGGGTAATGAATAACTTTTAAGTGGATTGATTCATTGGGCTACACTAAGTGGACTAGATTATATAAAATATGAGCTTCATACATTCCTAAACATTATAAGGTAGGTCTTTTATAAATTATAAGATAGTTCTTATTTTTTTTAATATAATTCTTCTATTATTATTAAGAAAAATAGGTGGGTCCTAAGACCCACCTTCAATCAACATAGCTACGCCTCTGGTCCTAGTTGAGTTTACAGAGTAAAAGATAAATAACCAAGAAATAATAAATATCCAATATAAGAAGTGAAACCCTACATGACCATGCCTTGGTGTTCATGTTTCGGGATCTTGGCATGTTACTAATATTCTTTATTTCACTACTCCCCCATCACTTTGACTTCATTCTCTTCCTCTCATCTTTTGGAATATATAAATCGAGGTATGGGAAGACCGATACTTGTCACAAATTTAGATAGGTTTATACATTCAAAACTTATTTATAATCAAATATATCTTAATGTTCTTATTCATTTCATTATTATCATTTAAGGGAAGTGGCCGAACCAATAATTTTGATACGAAGATACAAATATTGTTAAGATTCAAAAAAGTAAATGTAAAAAGTTTTTTAATATTTAAAGTTGTAAATTGAAAAAAATATATATAGTTTAAGCAAAATTTACAATTAATCATCTTAGTTATCATGTATTGAAATCGATCAATGATATCATCATCAAAAACTTGTAGAAACAAATCATTCTCAATGAAAAAGTGACTAAACAATCGTTTAAAACTTGATCATTCATACGATTCCGCAACTTATTCTTTCTATACTTGTTGTAGCAACTGAAAAAGATATATTTTACGTAGTTTTCCTATCTCGGTCATGAAAACATGATATAATCCCTTATTTGAGGGTGCAATAACATAAAACGTATTTACAAATATCTTTTTTATATATGTAAGAAATTTTTTGGGGACTCTATGGTACCCCCACTGCCCCATGTAGCTCCATCACTGTTTAAGAGTATGTAATACACTTGTAGAACCGGTTTAAAATCTAAATTTCTAAACTAAAAATCAAATTACCGTTAACTATAACACCAATACATTAATTGATTTATATCATTATTTTGTTTTTATCGATAATTCATAAATAATCAATTATTTACTTATTGATCAAATGCAAAATGTGATAACTCAATAATGTATCAAATACAAAGTGTGTATGCAAACCTCGCTGCCTGGAGCCACTCTCTCCCCTCCAACATCGCACACAACAACTCTTCCTCCATCTGTTTCTATTCTCTCACAAATCAGTAATGCTATTAATTTGGAGATGTTTTCTTTTGATGTATGGTTTTTTGAAAAAAATAATCTTTTTGATGTTCTTGCCGAAATGCATATGAAAACTTGCTTCTAATGTTGTTGAATTTTGATGTTATTACTGAAATGCATATGAAAATTTTATTGTTCTTGCTTCTGATGTTGTTGAATTTTGATGTTCTTGCCACCAATGTTAATGAATTTTGTTGAATTTTAATTGATGTTCTTGCTTCTAATGTTGCTTATTTTTAATGTTCTTGTTGAAATTAGTAACATGTTGTATGAATTGCTTAAAAGTTTTGATGGTTTTTTGGTATACAATATTATTTTAAACAAAAAGGTAAAATGATAATTTTATCATTAAGGACAACCATTTACATGTTTAAACAAACAATATGTTTTAAGTTAGAGGGAGATTTTTCAGAGTCTAAATGTCTAATTCATGCTTTTGACTGATTTAGATTGTACTGAGAAATATTCTATCAAGCAACCCCTTGGGCAAGTGTGAGGCCTCATGGTCGAGACTTGCTCGTTCATTACTCTTGGATGCGAAATTTTAGAATTAGTCCATATAGTTTTGATATCATGGTACTTCCAATTTATCTAAAACTAGAAATTGCCCTCCTTGTAACACCGTGATTTTTTACATCATTTTTTAAAAAAAATATTGTAACGTTCCAATTTCACAACAAAAAATTAGGGAAAAACTGCTCATTTTCAGAATACAAGACGAGAAAACCAATAGTTCCAAAGTACATTGTTTAAAAATCAGAGTGTTATAGCAAATGCAGAATCTTCATTGATGCCAATGAATGTGTACAATCACGTATTTGCCTTTACACAATTACTGAATAAGCTTAACGAGTTTCCCCAAAATACCCCATACAACACAACATAATAATCAACTAAAGGTTATCAACATCCTTGTGACTATTAACAGTCCTGAATAACACATACAACACAACAATATAAACAACTATGAGTTATCAATAACCATGAAGACTAGCAGCGCTTCCATTGGGCTAACAATACGCCCTGTAGATTAACATGGGAAGCCATTACAAGAATTGGTTTTTCACCCACGAACAACCCCATAAGATCAAAAAAGTGACAACATTTTTCAAACATCGTGATTGTCTTTGGGGCCTAACTACAAAAATTAGCTTTACTCATGAACCAAAATAATTATTTCCTACATGAACCGAGGCAAAAAAATTTACAATTGCCTAAAATAAAGACAAAATAGTTATTTCACTATAATCTTAAAAACCATGATCCTGATGCTACATGATTAGGTTTATTTTGATTGATTGATTTTGTCTGTTTGAGCTGATATGTGAAGAGATTTTTCAATTTATTTCATTTGCAACGTATGCATGACCACATGATAAAGTACCAAAATTTATTAAATATTTGGTTACTTTGTGTAATTTGAGATAATTTTAATTCCTTTTAAAATTGTATGATTAACAAAGTGCTATAATATATGCATATGGTTGTAGGTAATTGCAAGTGAGCTTCCTTCTACTACATTGAAATTTGATCAAATTACTAGAATGCCCGTTACCGTATTATGTAATATTAGACTAAAACTTCACTTGATTAGTAAAATTGAACTGATTTTTTAGAATGCAACAAACCTACACATTTTTTTTACCAAAATATGCACATTTTTTTCTACCATTTTTTTTTGTTTTGTAGATTACTGCAGATAGTGAAAAAACCAGACTTCATTATTTTAAGTCTATCAGACCTTTGGGAAGTGGAGATACTCGCAGGTGCATTGTCTGAATGTGATCATTGACTTTTCCAATGAACGCATTAATTCTATCCTATCATTGCAAAATAATCGAAAAGGAAAAAATAGAATTACGATTTCTATTTTCTAAAGGTCCTCACCATGAATAACTAAATTGCCCGGTTGTAATATTCATTTGGTTGAACTAAAAGCTAGCGATCAACTTTTTTCCATGAAAGCAATGGATAAAGTCGTAATAATGAACCGAATCAAAGGAGCACAATGCTATGTTTCCATTGTTTGCATTTTTAATTTGTCTCCATGATTTTTTACATCCGAGTATGTATTTAGATCTATAAACCTTATACCAATAATCAATTTTTTTCCTCTGGAGCAGATTCCGTTCTCATACGACTGCAAAAAAGGTTAGGGACACTATTTTCATTTGCTGAAAATGCAGTCTTAAATGAAAAAATTATGATTATGGGTTTATGTGTATCAATATGTATGACCGATTGGAAGTTATAAATCACATTTTTATATCTCTTTTATTAGATAAAGATTCCATCTAACATTACAAAAAACAGTCACGGGCATTACTTTCATTTTATGAAAATGCATTCTACAATCACAAAAAATGATTACTTTATTTACTAAATTGGAAAAGTTTCAGTTCAATTTTACTAATCAAGTACAGTTTTAGTTTAATATTACATAATATGGTTACGGGCATTTTAGTAATTTGACCAAATTTCAGTGTAATGTATTACAATATTACATAATACGGTTACAAACATTTTAGTCAGGAACATCACTTGTACTTACCTGCTCTCCAGCCCTCCAAACATTGGCCAAGAAGTATAGTATAATATTACTAAATTTCTAAAAAAAACTACTTATAGGAATCTATGAAAATGGTTCTGAAAGGCCTTCCCCTATAAAAGAAGAAAGCATCCTTATTGCTTTAACCGATAGTCATATTCTTGCTATTTTTACATATATTTCAACCATTCTACATCTATTTTTACACATGTTTTAGTTTGCTCATCTGTTTATAATTTTTTTAGAAATATTTTCTTTATAAGATAAATGAGCTTGTAGGTAAATAATGCCAAAGGAGGATTTAGCATGCTTTATAATTTTACTTGTTTTCTATTCTTTTCAGGCTGTTTGTAAATGATTATACCATATGGTTGAGTAACAACTTGGCAGTGCTACCGGAGTGATGGGTTAAAATACAATCATCCTATGCAGTCAAATGGTTAGGTCTAAATTCCAGTCAATCCAACACAAGATTGTCAGCCTCCCAAAAACATTCTTATAAATGTAAGCAAGACATCTTCCAAAATACATTTTTTTTTTCTTCAACTTTGTGCTTATTTTTTTATGAATGGAAATATATGTGCTATATTTTTGAATTTTCAATATTCTTTATGGATGAATCTGTAATTTTTATCTGGGGTCGACTTTACATTATAAAGTTCATTTCATATGGAAAGTTGACTTATGTGATGTTTTAGTCTTTTTGGTGCTAAGTTTAGTTAAAGTTGAGTTTATTCACCTACAGGAAATGTTTTGACTAAAAATCATTTTCTATTTACATTTTTTTCATAAGCATAGTGTTTATTTTTAATATAATACCAAATACTCGATCAAACAGGGAAAGGTTGTTCTAACGGAACCATAAAAATTTGGCTTTCTAATGTAATTTAACCATACATATTATCATACGACCAAAGTTTGTTATGAAAATCAGAATCATATACACCAAAAAAGAAGCATGAGTCTCTTTTCTAGTTAATGATATAAAACTTCACGTTTTTCGGAAACAAAGCTCATCATTTTTGTACTTTTAAAATAATATTCGTTCGATATTAAGAAATAATTAGATAATATTTTTTTTTTAGTTTCCATGTTCTCACGAATCTTTCCCGATGCTATGAAACATCAAAATATTCTTTTTGGTACACCACCTTGTAACGTTCATGTATTTTCTGACATTTAAGCTACAGTTAAGGCTTCTCAAAATCTGATACTTGTACTTCTAGATGTTGGATTTTGATATAGGAATTTGTATGTGGCACATGAATACCGATATTTTAACCTACAAATCTATAGTATATTAGTATTCTATATACCTAAGCACCAAAGAGTTTTTAGTATATCGGTATCTGATGCCTTCTCCTTTTTAAGGTTGAGGGTTTAAATACCATTATACATATAAATGAAATTAGGTGTTAAAATATTAGAAATATACTTCCCTTAGAAACCTCTAGTTATCTTTTATTCTTGAAAAAAGTTCTACTCAAATAATCTACGAATATACGTTTTTAGTGAATCAAATTTTCTTTGATCAAACAGTTAGAAGAAAAAAAGCCAGGTCTAGTTTAACGGGCTTCCTGTTGCAGCCCAACCCATTACTATACTGTCTCGTGTAAAAAGAGTATTGTCTCAATATTCATAAATCTTCTTCATTTCTACAATGAAAACTTAAAAAAAAAAATATTTGTAATGTACTTGATCGTCAAAACAATTTCAATCACACCTCCGAAACTAAGAGATCTAAATTTCGAACAATTCTTTGTAAGAAATTCGATTTAATCAAAATAAAAATCAAACACTCCAAAAAAAAAAGATTATAATAAAATCAACAAACCCAACAAAATAAACCTAAATATACATATTAGAATGGATATAAAGCAACCCGGATGTGGTAGATTATGTAATATTTGCAAATATATATTAGTATGGAATGGAGACTCAATTTACAAGTTAGTGATTGGTCTAGAAATAGAATAAGAGACATGATATTTATAATGAATTAGAAGTGTTAGCTTAAAAATAGATTATAATTAGGTGAATCCTTGCGCGTTGCGCGAGAATATAATTATATAGTTAAAATAATAATTTTTATCAAATTATTATTTAATATTTCTACTTTGAAACAAAATGTTAGTAGTAAAGTAAACATATATTTAACATATTAGTTTTATTAAACATTATGGTTTAATTTTTAAGTCATTGTGATATATACAATTACTTGATAATTTTATAAACCGTTTAAAATTATAAATTATATATTAAATAAATGATAATATAGCGGGTAACAAAACGAATGAACAAAAATAAGAACTCCAACTTTTAGTAACATAAAAATAGAAAAACATCTATTATAACATTTATATTAAAAAGGATATATATACAACGAATAATAAAAAATATGAAAAATAAACACTATAACTTTTAATAACATAAAAACACTAAAACATCTATTATAACATTTATATTAACTCTTCATATTTAAATAAAAAATCTCTTCAAATACATTAATGTTTTTAATGAGCAAAACTTTACAACCTTATAAAAAAAAGGAAAATAAAAAAGTTATTAGTGATTACTAATTAATAATCATAATTTAAAAACTCTTCAGTTGTAACTAATGAATATATATAAATTAGAAAACTCTTGAGTTATAGTATGAGTTTCAAATGAATGTGGTACTTGGAAATTATTATTATTATTATTATTATTATTATTATTATTATTATTATATTCTTCTAAATAATCGGTTTTGATGCATCATTTTAATCCCTTCAATTATTAAACATAAAGATATTTAATTTTAAATTTATAACATACATATGTGCATATACATGTTAAACAAATCACATTATATATATATATATATATATATATATATATATATATATATATATATATATATATATATATAGGTAAATGTCATATGTAATTCTTGTCGTAGTAAAATGAATAAATTACTTTCATATGAAGAACATATCATGATATGTCTATCATAATTACATATCAAATGTTCAAAATTATGTTATCTTTTAAATATTGTCTTTTAAATATGTTGTGTAGGATAACCCAACAAAAAAATAATAGAAAACAAATATAATCAAAATAGAAAAACTACAATCAAATAAATAAGAGCATTGGGTGGTTGAATATAAAAATAAAGATGTTACATAAACATACATTTAAATCAAAAGAAAAAACTAACATTCGTCAACTTTGCTCAAACAAGAAACCTATATCCATTTTATGAATCTTCTTTCTTCATTTAACACCATTCAACCATAGAAACTTGATGACAATTCTTTACTAACTTGCAATCAAAATATTATTCTTGAAAAAGAAGAAGCAGAAAGATATTCCAAGCAAAACATTGATGTTTGGAGAGTCACATTCAAGATTGAGTAATACACACAAATCACATATAAAGATTAAATGAGAAACTGAATATAAAGAAATAATAGAAAAGCTTCATTTGTTTTGGTTGAAAGAAAAAAATCATATTACAATTACCATCGATGCGACATAAACCCATTTCTTCAAATCAGCATATTTGGATCGTGAATGCTTCAACTATTGGAAAACTTTTGAATCACAATATCTTGAAATCCTTCTTACATGTAAGATTTTATATAACACAAAAGACACTAAAGATTGGCCTTTTTATAGTAAACTTTTCACTAAATGCTAATTAAACATAATATAAGTTATAAAACTTTTGAGTGTTAAATCATAATTAAGAAAACTTTTGAGTTGCATTAGTTAAAAAAGGGGGTTTCAAATGAATGTAGTTTGAGAAAGTTAAAAAAAAAGGGGTTTCAAATGCATGAGATTCAAGAAAAAAAATGCTAGCTTTATAAGTATGTATGATTGGTGGTTCAAAAAATTGTTTTACAACAAAACGGGTGAAGAAGGTAACTGGCAACGTATCCCTTGGAGCACGTCCAATAAATAACGGCTAATAACATGCTCGGTGGGTTATCAGTAACCCTAGGGACTATCAACAATCTCAATGGGCTAACAACACGACCTTGAGCTATTAGCAGCTCAATAACACATAACAACAACAACAACAACAACAACAACAAATAAGACCCATCTGGTCAGCATGCACACACATTATGATATGAGTAATACAGTGGGAAGACTCGCATCGCAGATACCAGCTAAACACAATAGCTCTCACACAGTGCAGACTGGTACCACGAGACACCTAACAACAATAAGGAAGTACCCTATCAGTCTACTGATGTGTGCAAAAGATACCACCTTATCTAGCTTTAAATTTATAACCTAACTTCTTATCTATTGTTGCACCTATATGCAATGTACCTAATTAGTGTATATCATAGTAAAGTAAGTTGGGGTCGAATATAGAGAACATATTTAATTAATTAACCTAATCACTAAAAATTAATCTAAACAAGAAAAAGTTAAACTGGTTTTATCTGATTTTGCAAGTTCGAACAAACTTAATCTCTTAACAAACAATTTCAATTAAATACTAAAAACACTTCCATTTATTTCAAATCCACTTCTCCTCTATGGTTAGCTACTAATTATAGATTATTAATATTGGTTATCAAATATTATATTATTAGCAATTCAAGTCCAAATTTACTAATGTTTTCATTAATTCATGTAAAACTATGTATGGTCATACAGTAGCAAACATAAAATTAATTATAAGATGTAGATAAGATATGTAAGATTGATCTAAGTAAACACAATTGTGGTCACAATCTATGTTCTCCAGCACAACTAAATTGGCTACTTTTATCACTTATCTAAGATTGGGTCGATCCAAGCTCTAGGAATTTAATGGTCAAAAAACTACTAGGTAACAAGTTCATGTAATTTAATCTTTACTAAGCTACACAGAAACTGAATTCAAGCAATTGAAGTATCAAATATTAGCATGCTAGGTCGAGATAAGCAAACACAAGCTCATAACCAACAATTAAAATCCATAAATAAATAAACTAAACCATAGGATTAAAGCTTCATCTAGCTAAATAAAAGCTACTAGATTCAACTACTCATGGCTGATAACATAAACACAAATCCAAAAGTAAAAGACATAATCATAGTGTACCGAACTAGGATGATGAATATATTCTTCAATCTCTTGATCTTCAATTAAATCTCCTTCGATGAATGTTAAGTCTCGGTTTTTATGAACAATTATTCTCGAGAAATCTCTCTGAAAATCTTCCAAGCCACCTCCAATCGTGAAAGTGAATGAGTATTTATAATTTTGGGAATTTTCGCGCTTCATGTCATGAACAAGGATTTCACGTCGTGTATTGAGATAAGTCCTTATCGGGCAAGGATTCTGACTTCTCGTGCACTTATCTTCTAGAACACTCACTCCACGTCGTGTAAGTGATGGCCACGTCATGATTTGGGCTTTTCATATAGATTTTTATTCTTTTAATTATTCAATCCTCCAAATTTCCACTTCTTGTCAATAATGGTCCTTATTCTTCAAGATTGTTCCTTTTGGCTGCAAAATACAATTTAATCTCATAAGTATCGTATATCTTTGCAAATATCCAAAATATTAATAATAATGTATTAAAATATTGCCTAAAATGTGCATAAATATGGCGATATCAAATACCCCGCACTTATTCTTTGCTTACCCTTAATCAAAACTAATTCATTTTAAGTCAAACTTCCATTACCAACATCACATATGACAATCCATTTTGAACTCAGCCATTATACCAAGACCTCAATGCGTATATTTGTGTCTAAAATCCTAATAACTTCCCCAATCCAAGCTACTCACAATCCTTATGAACCTTCACCCCTTAGCTTATACGACACTCATTTTTGCAACCCTCCAAATCCATCCTCATAAATCTTTCTAACCTCAATGTATTTTTGGTTAAGCTACCCAAACATACATAATCTAGAAATTACAACTTTTTGATACCACAATTGAGCTCTTTGGAATTCTTCATTTATTTGAATAATTGATCTTTGATTTCTTTGAATTCACCACTTTTATTGTTTGATTTTTGGTATCTTCACTTTTTTTTATTCTTCAGAATTTTGATCTTTTGATCTTCGTATTTGATAGCCCCTCTAGTTTAATTAATTACATTTGATCACAAAATTAATTCTTAATTAATTATTGACCAATATTAATTAAACAAATATGATTTCTCCTTTAATAAATTATTCTTATAGTATATTAATAAATCATAATAACCTCTTTCTCTATTATTTCTCCAGTCAAGTTGCTTTGGTGAAGGCAACCCAAAAGGACCATGCATAACCGGGTCACGTACTTACCAAATATGGTTACGGGCTTAGACACTAATCCAACAGTCTCCCACTTGGATAAGTCTAGTAACCACAAATGCAAGTATAAAATGATTAGCAATCTTAGCTCTCAAAGACGTTGTCGAACTTTGATCTTATCAGTAACATGTCCTTTAGATAGGGGATCGTACAGTCCTCTGTTTTAGATATCGTGCGGACAATCTCATGAAACATAGTCATACTTATTGTCCAACAGTTTGTTTCTCGATCTCAGATTCATTTGACATAGAACTTAATTGAACACATCAATTCAGTCCTGACCGAGCCCGGCACATAAGTCAAATCAAATCATCGAGGGGCCCTGATATCTCTTTTACCCTCTTAGGATAAAAGAAACAGATAAACTTCGACTTATATGCATTTACTACTCACTAATCAAATTATACACAACAATACGTTTTATGACATCAGTTTACTGATGCAGTTTTATCAATGTACAATCAATTAGCAAACAATAAACCATATATCTTGGTTTTAAGACTATATGATATTATCGTCTTGCGATCGCTCGTGGTAAATTCCATGAAGTGATTCCAGCAAGCGCGGGTTTATTCCACTGCTCAAAACTCATTCTCAAGCACTCATGAGCGTTGTAACAAACCTTTGTTATGTCTAATACCTTTCAGAAAATCTACACACCAATTCATGACAGTCTTCATTCATACCTACTTCCAACATATGAACGATCGTGGACCGTTTGAGTAATTCGATTATTCTTAATTAACTCAATTATTCAGGAAGTCAAAACATGCAAAGTAAAATAATAGTTAAACAATCAACATAAGACAGTGATTGTACTAATAAATAATTCCCCTTTATTTAATCATCAAATGTCAATTACATTTATCAATTACATGTTTCTAAACTATCTAATCCAAACTAACATCGTCCTTCAGCCCAATGCTCCTAGCGTGCTGCAAGTGCTTAACCCTACTTAGTCCCTTCGTAAGCGGATATGCTGGGTTATCCTTTGATGATATCCTCTTAACTAAGAGGAGTCCTTTTTCTACCCGATGTCTAATAAAGTGATATTTTCTGTCGATATGTCGAGATCTACCATGATCCCTCGGTTCCTTGGTCAAGGCAACCGCTCCTTCATTATCACAAAAAAATTCCATAGGCTCCTTTATGGCAGGTACAACTCCAAGGTCTCCAATGAAGTTCTTCAACCATATTGCCTCCTTTGACGCTTCGCTCGCTGCAATGTACTCTGATTCGCACGTTGAATCAGCTACGGTTTCTTGCTTGGAACTTTTCCAAGTCGCTGCTCCTCTATTAAGGGTAAAGACCCAGCCCGACTGTGAACGATAGTTTTCCCTGTCGGTCTGGAAGCTGGCGTCACTATACTCTCGCACCTTTAAGTCATCACTCCCACCGAGGACTAGAAACCATTCCTTGGTCCTCTAAAGGTACTTAAGGATATTCTTGACCGCGGTCCAATGTGCTTTGCCAGGGTTCCCTTGATATCTAATGACCATGCTCAAAGCAAAGGCCACATCAGGGCGAATACAAGTCACAGCATACATGATTGAGCCAACTGCGGAAGCATAAGGTACTCGGCTCATCTCTGCTATCTCGGCTTCGGTACTCGGACTTTGAGTCTTACTTAACTTGGCATTACTTTGTATCGGTAATTCTCCCTTCTTCGAGTTTTCCATACTAAAACGTTTTAGCACCTTGTCCAAGTAAGTATTCTGACTAAGTCCTATTAGTCTCTTACTTCTCTCTCTCTCTCTCTCTCTCACTATCCTTATTCCCAAAATATAGGAAGCCTCTCCGAGGTCCTTTATAGCGAAGCAATTCTCGAGCCAGGACTTAACCTCCTGCAGAGTCGGGATGTCGTTTCCTATGAGTAGTATGTCATCGACATACAAAACGAGGAAGCTAACTATACTCCCACTAGACTTGACATACACACATGATTCATCTTCACTTTGTACAAATCCAAACTCTTTGACTTTCTCATCGAAGCAAAGATTCCATCTGCGAGATGCTTGCTTAAGTCCATAAATGGACTTCTCAAGTTTGCACACTTTATTGGGATGCTTCGTATCGACAAAAACCTCTGGCTGAGCCATGTAAACATCCTCAGCCAACTTCCCATTAAGGAAAGCGGTTTTGACATCCATTTGCCATATTTCATAATCATGAAATGCAGCAATGACTAGCATCACCCTAATAGACTTTATTTTAGCAAATGGTGAGAAGGTCTCATCATAGTTAACTCTAGAAGTTTGAGTAAAGCCCTTCGCCACCAATCGCGCCTTATAGGTGTGCACATTCCCATCCATGTCGGTCTTCTTCTTGAAGATCCACTTGCACCCAACCGTCTTACGTCCGGGCACATGGTCAACCAAATTCCAAACTTGGTTGTCATACATGGACTGAATCTCGCTGTCCATCGCCTCTTTCCATTTTGTAGACTTCGGGCCTGCCATAGCTTCCTTATAGCTGTTAGGTTCATCTAGATTTACTAGTGTACTATCACTAATATACGTGTCCCCTTCAGTAGTAATATGAAAACCATACAATTGGGGTTGAACTCTAACTCTTTTGGAACGTCTAAGAGGTAAGGACTCGTCAATTGGTTCAACCGGAGTTTCCTCCTCGGGTTGAGCACCAGCGTTAGAGGTTCCTTCATCACTTGACTCTTGAATCTCTTCAAGATCGATTTTCCTCCCATTGTCTCCTTGGCTTATGAGTTCTCGCTCTCGGAAAACCCCTCTCCTCGCAATGAAGACAACATTGTCACTCGGTCTATAGAAGAGATATCCAAAGGATTTCTGCGGGTAGCCAATGAAAATACATCGCTCACTACGAGGTTCGAGCTTGTCGTGAGTCTCTCGTCTAACGAAAGCCTCGCAACCTGAAACCTTGATATGTGCCAACGAGGGAGCTTTCCCTGTCCACATTTCGTGAGGTGTTTTGGCAACCTTCTTTGTATGGACTAAGTTAAGGATATGGGCGACAGTCTCTAAGGCATACCCCCAGAATGAGATAGGTAGTGAAGCACGACTCATCATGGAACGAACCATGTCCAAAAGGGTTCGATTACGCCTCTCAGCCACACCATTCAACTTTGGTGTCCTAGGCGGCATCAATTGCGAAACTATTCCGCATTCCTTGAGATAGTCGTGGAATTCAAGACTTAGGTACTCTCCTCCTCGATCGAATCGAAGCATCTTGATTTTCCTGCCCAATTGATTCTCCACTTCTTGTTTAAACTCTTTGAACTTTTCAAAGGTTTCTGACATGTGCTTGATTAAGTAAATATACCCATATCTACTATAATCATCGGTGAAAGTCACATAGAAGCAGTTCGCGTCCCTTGTGGTGGATCTAAAGGGCTCACACACATCGGTGTGTTTGAGATCCAATAAACTCTCACCCCTCTCACAAGTGCCAGTGAAGGGTGACTTGGTCATCTTTCCAAGTAAACAAGACTCACACACATCATCGTCCCTAAGGTCGAATGACTCCAACACTCCATCCTTTTGGAGTTGGGCTATGCGTTTCTTGTTGACATGTCAAAGACGACAATGCCACAAGCATGCTTTATCCATACTATTGGAAGAATCCACACACAATACATCATTTCCTAGGTTATCTACAACCATAACAGTTTCATAAATTCCATTACAAGGCAATGCTTCTGATAACTTATTTTATTTCCTTATTTTTATTAGTTTATTTTATATTTTTAGCTCTTTTTATTAGTATTACATTGTATATTCTTTAATTTCTTTATCATGGATTTTATCGGGGACTTGTTATGTTGCATGAGGAATTTTGCAGGGTTTTGGAGCTTTTTGTGATTGTGGATTAGAGTGAAGACGGCTTAGTGGGCTCTCGAGGCATTGTTCGGCTTGGCGGAATCAAAGAAGAAGAATTGGGCTTTTAAAGTTGATGGCTTGGATTATTTGGGCTTGTGAAGATGGATCATAAATTTCTAATTTTGGGTTTGGAGCATCCATTTGGTAGCTAAATGATGATTAGTGGATTCAAATTAAATGGACAAGGGGTGACCAAAGGAATCTTTGGTAGTGGAAGGGTGGAGTGGTGGAATGAAGGACCAATAGCATTATATCAACATTTGCGCAGGTGGAATTTTCGTCGCGCGGGTACCCGTGCAACTGCCCAGTTTGGGCATTTTGGTCATTTGGCTTGCCATTAACTTGGGGAATCAGACCTAGCAACCATATTGACGATTTTTCACCATTGGAGACCTGCAAGAGGCGATTTTGGGAGCTAGAAACCATTTCTTTTCATCTTTCCAAATCTTAGGTAGTTTCTTTATGCAATTAGATTATTGTTCTTGTTACTTTGTTGCCATGAGTGGCTAAACTCTTATTTGGTTGACTTTGGTTGAAAACCAATGAATGTTTGTGGGTTTTGAAGGATTTATGTTGATTATCAATTTATTCCATGTTTATGATTCTAGTTTGCAATTCTTATGCTTATTTGATGCTTTGATCATGAGCTTAGTAATTGAATAAGAAATTGTTGATTTGTTTCTTTGATTTTGCATTGGATCATTGAATTTATCTAGAACAAAAGCTTTATGATGGTAGAAATCATCTCTAGCTTATGAATCATAACTCCTTTATGGATGTGTAAGCATTTGACATCCTCTAGGAATTGGGGATTCCTTCATTCTTAAGGCTAGTTGATTTCTTGGGATCAATTGTTTCAGTTGACCCTTGATCTTAATTAAGAAGGTGTGTTGTGGGCTTCCCCAACCTCCATACTACCTATGAGGAATCTTGGCATCTCATGATTCATGATGACTATAACCAATTTGGGATGAAGGATAAGCTTTGTATTCGATCCTAATGATAAACATATAAATGTTCATTGTGTTGAATTGCCATAGTTAACCAATTATTCCCAACCTTTGAGCATCTCATCAACTTGCTTAATTGCAAGATTTTTAATTATTCAAGTTTTTTTAGTTTTCAAGTAATCAAACACCCCCTTTTTAGTTTAATTGTAGTTAGTTAGTTTATTTACAATAGTTCTTTTAGATTGCATTGGTGATTGAATACAACCATTTCCCTGAGGATCGATACCCCTTTTTACCATTATATTACATTTTATTAGCAAACAAAAGGGTGTAATTAGCTTGGTGGGCTTGACATCCCACCAAATTTTGGCGCCGTTGCCGGGGAAATTGGTTATTGTTATTTGATTGTTTATGCCCAGGTCTACAAGAACCGGTGAACTACTCTACAATCCGGAAATTGAAAAAGAAGCAAAAAGATTGAAAAAGTTAGCCAAACAAGCAAAGCAACAACAACTTATTCAAGCTTCTTCATCATTTCCACTAATCAACATAGAAGATCAAGTTCATACTTCAAGTGATACCGACACCGAACCGAGTTCTCCAATTTTTGGTCAATCCTTTGAAGACATTCCTTTTGAAAACTACATCGCCAGGAACCACACTCCACCTCAAAATCCCAACCCAAACCCAAATAATCAAGATACTAATACTCCACCCCATCAACCAAGACAACAAACACAAGAACCTCTCATTGATATGCCACCTTGGAATCAAGCCCCTCCTCAAAACCAACCCAATTATCAACCACCACCACAACCACAAAATCAACACTTCCACCAAATCAACCAACCTCAAAACAATGCTTTTCAAGTTAAACAAGTACATTACCCAAATCAACCCAATTACTAACACCCTCCAATGTACCAAAACCCAATGTACCCACAACAACAACCTCCTTACAACCAATACCCTAACTACCAACCTTATCCACCACCAATCTACAATCCCCAAAAATACCTATATCCACCTTACCAACAATATCCCAATTACATGCAACAATATCCCAATCACCCCAACGTACCCAATCCCCCTCAAGAGTTGACACTTAGACAAATGATGGAAACAGATGTTACTCATACACCTCTTGGTATTGTTTATCCCGCAAACCGCCGGGGAATTGAATTGAAGTCAAGTTTCATACATAAACTTACCAAGTTCCATGGTTTGGATAGAGAAGATCCTCAAAGGCATTTGAAGTCCTTTCACTTGATATGTGTTAGCATGTTGCCCGAAAATGTGACATTGGATGATTTCAAGCTAACCACCTCCCACTCACCTTGGAAGATAAAGCTAGAGAATGGTTATTCAACTTTCCACCGGGATCTATTCACACATGGGAAGAGTTACTCAAGGCATTAAATAGCAAGTTCTATCCTACCTCCCGGATATCAAGTCAAAGAAGTGACATTTTGGGGATTCGTCATGTGGAGAATGAGACTTTTCATGATTTTTGGGAGCGATTCAACAACTTGTGTACAAGTTGCCCTCAACACAACATTCCCGAACAACTACTTCTTCATCAATTTTATGAGGGAATGAATGACAAAGATAGGAGGATGATTGATGCTTCAAGTGGTGGTGACATCTTCAACAAGACACCCCAAGAGATAATATCCCTTTTTGGAACCATTTCTCAAAATCAACGAAACTTTGCAACCCGAAATGAAATGAAGAGAAGTTCTCCACAAATGGTTGGTGAAATTAGCAACACTCAACACTTGGAATCAAAGCTCTTGGATTTGACTAATGTGCTAAGTCAAATGGTGGTGGGAAGTGGTCAACAATTGATGGTGTGTGGCATTTGTGCAATGACGGGGCATTATACGGATAAGTGTCCCTCACTTAGTAACGAACCGGAAGATGTGAATGCAATGGGAGGATATCAAGATCAACCAAGACCCATGGGATTTCAAAACAATTTCAACCCAAATTGGAGGAACAACCCACACAATCCATATCCACCAAAGCAAAACCCACCAAATATTTTGATGAGACCTCAACATCCACAACACCCCTCTCAAAAACCTCCATATCCACAACCTTCTTTTCACCCTCCAAACTACCAACAACCTCCACAACAAGGCCAATAAAGTGGTAACCATCAAATGAGCCTTCAAGAACTTGTTACTTCTCTTGCTCAAAGTCAAACCCAATTTCAACAAGAAACCAAGAACACCTTCTCCAACATTTAAGCACAAATTGGAGACTTGGCCACCGCTCTCAACAAGATGGAACAAATGGGTAAACTTCCATTTCAAACCGAGAAGAACCCCAATGTGAGTGCAATAAATTTGCGAAGTGGGAAAACACTTGGAGAAAGTCACCCTAAGAGAGTCTCAAGAGAAGAAGAAGATGAGGTTTTTGTTGTTGAGCCTCCGAAGGCTGAAGCTACTCCAAAGGAACCGGTTGTGCCAAACGTTGATCAACCCGAATCTTCCAACAAGAATGTCAAGCCATTGGTTATACCACCACCATTCCCATCCCGTTTGGCTTCATCAAAGAAAAAGGAGGATGGAAACGAATTTCTTGAAACCTTCCGCAAAGTCCAAATCAACATTCCCTTATTGGATGCAATCAAGCAAATACCACGCTATGCCAAATTCCTTAAGGATTTATGCACCAATAAGAGGACATTTAAGGCGAATGAAAAGATTCAAGTCAATGCAAATGTGTCTGCGGTTATCCAAAAGAAGTTACCACCCATATGCAAGGACCCGGGAATGTTCACTATTCCGTGCACAATTGGTGATTTACATGTTGAAAGTGCAATGCTAGATCTTGGAGCTTCAATAAATGTGATGCCCTACTTGGTTTTTCAATCTCTCAATGTTGGACCTTTGGAAGAAAACGGAGTGATAATTCAATTAGCAGACAAGTCAAGTGTATTTCCAAGAGGCGTGTTAGAAGATGTACTAGTGCAAGTCAATCAACTAGTATTTCCCGCGGACTTCTATGTTATTGACCTTGAAGAGAAGACTCCGTCCAAGTCATCTATGATTCTCCTTGGAAGACCCTTCATGAATACCGCTCACACGATTATTGATGTTCATAAAGGGAAGATCACCATGGAGTTCGATGGCGAGACCATTCACTTCTTCATCTTTGAAGCCATGAGGTATCCTAGCAATATTTCTCCATTGTATCGGGTCGATGTGATTGAACCAATCACCCAACAACTATTTGAGTTATCATATGGAGATATTTTGAAGATGGTGCTCAACTTGAGTCTTGATTGTGAAAGTTCGAAGAAAACATTGGATATGTACACATTGGACTCCGAAGTTGAAGAGATTGTGAAGATTTTAGAAGTTAACAATTCCACAAAGAAGGATGTTTCTCAAGTTTCCTTATCTCATTCTCCAAACAAGAGGCCCTTTTCAATAATCCAACCACCCACACTTGAATTGAAAGTTTTGCCTAGCCATTTGAAGTACGTTTATCTAGGTCAAGACAAATCTCTTCCGGTGATCATCTCCTCTCAATTGAAAGACTTTGAAGAAAATCAATTGGTTGAAGTATTGAAGGAACATAAAGAAGCAATGAGATGGACGATAGCGGATATCAAGGGGATAAGTCCTAATATTTGCACTCACAAGATCCTCATGGAAGATGATTGTAAACCTAGAAGAGAAGCTCAACGACGATTAAATCCTCCCATGATGGAAGTTGTTAACAAAGAAATCATCAAACTCCTTGATGTGGACGTGAGTTACCCGATTTCCGACTCCAAATGGGTTAGTCCGGTCCAAGTGGTTCCCAAGAAAACGGGAATCACAGTTGTAGAGAATAACAAGGGCGTAATGGTACCCACTCGAGTTCAAAATGGATGGAGGGTATGCATTAATTATAGAAAGTTAAATTCAAGCACACGAAAAGATCATTTCCCTCTTCCTTTCATCGACCAAATGCTCGAGAGATTGGTGGGAAAATCGCATCATTGTTGCCTCGATGGATACTTGGGTTTTCATCAAATATCCGTTGCACCCGAAGATCAAGACAAGACGACCTTCACATGCCCCTTTGGTATGTTTGCCTACAAGCTGATGCCATTTGGATTATACAATGCCCCCGCCACATTCCAAAGATGCATGGTGAGCATTTTTTCCGAGTATGTAGAGAATATAATTGAGGTATTTATGGACGACTTCACGGTGTATGGAAATTCGTTTGACGAATGCTTGGATAATCTTAAGAAGATTTTGAAAAGGTGCATTGAGAAAAAGTTAGTGTTAAACTTTGAGAAATGTCACTTTATGGTCAATCAAGGCATCATCTTGAGTCATATTGTCTCCAAAAAGGGAATTAAAGTTGATAAAGCCAAAATTGATGTCATCCAAACCCTTCCTTACCCAACATGTGTTAGAGAAGTGCGATCTTTCTTGGGCCATGCGGGATTCTATAGAAGATTTATCAAAGATTTCTCGAAGATCACGCGACCGATGTGCCTCCTTCTCTAAAAGGATGTTGACTTTGACTTCAATGTTGCATGCCAAGAAGCCTTTGAAAAACTAAAAGACTTGCTCACCTCCGCCCCTATAATCCAACCTCCAAATTGGGAGCTTCCATTTGAAATTATGTGCGATGCGAGCAATTTCGCAATTGGAGCGGTCTTAGGTCAAAAGGAGGGCAAAGCATCACATGTTATCTACTATGCCTCCAAAACCTTGGATAATGCTCAAGCCAACTATTCCACCACCGAGAAAGAACTTCTAGCTATTGTCTTCGCATTGGAGAAATTTCGGCAATACCTTCTAGGGACAAAAGTAATTGTGTACTCCGATCATGCCGCCTTGAAATACCTCATGACCAAGAAAGATGCTAAGCCACGGTTGATTCGGTGGATTCTTCTCTTACAAGAATTGATCTTGAGATAAAAGAAAAAAGTGGTGTCGAAAACCTAGTTGCGGATCACTTAAGTCGGTTAATACTCCCATCCTTGATGAATTCCCAGGTGAACACCTCCTCTACATTTTAAACACTATTCCATGGTATGCGGATATTGTGAATTACTTAATTGGTTACAAAAGAAATTCCCCACTCGTTTAGCAAGCACCAAAAGGCCAAGTTAAAGAGTGATTCCAAATACTACGTATGGGACGACCCTTATCTTTGGAAGCATTGTCCGGATCAACTAATACGGAGGTGTGTTCACTAAAATGAGGTCGAGTCTATCTTGAAGTTTTGCCACGAGTATGCATGCGGAGGACATTTTGGTCAAAACAAAACCATGCGAAAGGTGCTCGAATGCGGACTCTTTTGGCCCACAATGTCAAGAGATACTTATCTATTTTGCAAGAGTTGTGATAGATGTCAAAGAATGGGAACAATATCCATGAAGAATGAAATGACTCAAAACCCCATCCTCATTTGTGAGATCTTTGATGTATGGGGAATCGATTTCATGGGCCCATTCCCCGTTTCTTTTGGATATACTTATCTACTCTTGGCGGTTGATTACGTCTCAAAGTGGGTGGAAGCAAAGCCAACACGACATGATGATTCTAAAACGGTAATTGAATTCTTGAAATCCAACATTTTAACAAGATATGGTGTACCATGAGCTTTGGTGAGTGATAGGGGCACTCATTTTTGCAATAAAATGATGGAAGCCATGACAAAGAGATATGGTGTCACACACCGGATATCGACCGCTTATCATCCACAAACAAATGGCCAAGCCGAAGTGTCAAATCGAGAAGTCAAACAAATTCTTGAGAAGACGGTCAACACTACACAAAAGATTGGAGCTTGAAGTTAGAAGATGCATTGTGGGCGTATCGGACCGCCTACAAAACTCCAATTGGTATGTCTCCATTCCGCCTCGTCTATGGAAAGTCTTGTCATTTACCAGTGGAATTGGAACACAAGGCATATTGGGCTGTTAAAAAGTGCAATTTCAATCTTGAAGAAAGTGGAAAGCACCGAAAAAATGCAACTTCAAGAAATCGAGGAGTTGAGGAACGAGTCTTATGAAAATGCAAGCATCTACAAAGATAAGACAAAAGCGTTTCACGACAAACACATCACTCGTAAGCATTTTATTCCGGGCCAAAAAGTTCTTCTTTATCATTCACGCTTAAAGCTATTCCCGGGAAAGTTGCGATCTCGATGGCACGGACCTTTTATTGTTATAAAAATGTTTGATCATGGTGCGGTTGAAATTAAGAGTTGGGACACGAATCAAATATTCAAAGTGAATAGGCACTGCTTGAAACCGTTCTATGAAGGCTTCGACACGGGAGAATTCGACAAAGTAACATTGGAAAACCCGAATTACGAAGATTGACGGAGGCAGGGCTATGTCTTGGCAAAGACGTTAAATAAATGCATTGTGAATAAATAATCTCCGCTTGAAGTTTTGGGTGTTTCTAAACTTGAAGTTGGCCTAAAAATAAGCATATAGAAGTCTTCGAGTGATTTTGGTGAAGTTTGAAAAATTCCAAAAATTTGACTTTTCCGCGGGTACCCGCGCAACTTCTGCGCGACCGACCCCAGCCGCGCAGGTTCCGAGTTCCAAATTGCACCAACATGGGATGCAAACTGTGAGTTGCACGTGGCCGAAATCCACCCTCGCAGATGTTTGCGCGGCCAAGAACCAAATGCTACCTTTTCTTTGCGCGGCCTGCCAATATCACCCAAATTGCAAAAATCCACCCGGTATCCGCTCCATACCCGCTCCAGACCCGCTATCCGACCCATTTCTAACCCACCCTTATAACCCCTTAATCCGTCGGACACCCCTTCCCCCTTGTGCCTCCCGTCCACAAACTCCGACGAACTCCTCACGCCGCTGCCGTTTCCGATCAGCTTCCTCCGCTGCCACCGCTTCCAAGCCCCACCACCGGTTGCCCCTTCTCCTACAACGACACTCCATCTGCTCCCCGATTTTGCCGATCCTAACATCGCCGCTGGAAAAATCGCAAATCAACAAACACCGCCTCAACGCTGCTTGTTTCGTCGGCGCTCTACCCCAGCTCTACTCCCCACCTAATTCCGACCAAACCCTACCCATCTATTCGCCGGTAAACCGCTCGACGCCACCATTATCAACCTTGCCGGGAAAACTGTTAAGGCCTGATTCCGACACCACTTGCCACACAATTCCAAAATTTTTTGGGGCATTATTCACCAAACACTCCACCACACACCGATCTACTATTAATTTGGGAAAATCTCATCGCCAGAAAACCTAGCTCCGCGCCGGCCGCCGCCACTGATTTTGACCAAAAATTTAAAAATTTTTGTTTCTCGCCGGAGTTTCAAAAGATTCAACCTTATGGGTCAAATTCAAGCTTGGGGTGCGGTTTTAGCGGATTTCTTTTCAGGTTTCGACACTCGAAATTGGTACATTTCTTTTAAGTCCATTGCATTCCAATTCTAATTTCATAGACTTGTGCTATGCATTAGGTTAAATAGAACTCGTCTTAGCTTGCCTTGAATTGATTGAGTTGAATTGCATTGTGCCAAATTGCCAATTTGGAATATTGCCCGATTTTAATTATTTGATTTGATTGGATTGGTGTGAGGCGAGTGTGAGGGATAATTTTGCCCAAGTTTTTGTCTTTGCTAGGTTTATTCACCGGTACAATGGCACGGGACAAGACCATTCACGCATCTCATGGTTCATCTCGTGAAGCTCAATCCTCGGGGTCATCCAAGAAAATGTCCACCGACCATGTTGATCGTGATGGGAACCTTACCCTCACGAGTGCCCAAAGCCGAGAGTTCAAATCCAACCTTCAAAAGCATGCAATCCGTGCCACAAAATTTTATCACCAAGATTCTATGGAGCACCTCGGCCTTGACAGCCACTTGCGACAACTATTTTTCAACATTGGTTGGCACGAGTTTCTCGCTCTTTCTGCACGCACCTACAAACAGCCCACACTCGACTTCCTCTCCACCTATGCCCGCAATGACACGATGAGGGTACTCACTTTCAAACTCCAGGGTCGGCAGCACCGACTCAAGTACAAAACCCTCAACAAGATCATGGGCACATATGACATCAACAACTCCGATTTACAGCTACTAATGGACTCAATTTAAAAGCTTGCCCAAAGTAGACTTTTGGACCCAAATCATGAGCCTTTCCAAGTTCAATCCCAGTCGCCAAAAAGACCCCTTTATCATCCATCCTTGCTGGAGAATTGCCCACCGGATCCTATCCACTTCTATCTTTGCTCGTCACGAGCCGGGACAAATCAACACCGATGAGTTGTATTTTCTCTACTTCATGTCGAGCCGACGTTGGTCTTTACCCGATTTCGCCACTTTCTTTTTAGACAAATGTGACAGCATCAGGACGAAGACCACTGGTGACATTTGTATTGGAGGTCTCATTACCCTCATTGGTTTGGGTATGGGCCTTCAATTTCCAGAGTCTGAATATGTACCAGTGGATGATCCACCTCTCTACCTTCTTGATTGCATAACTGTCATCCGAATGGAATTACTGCTACCTCATCCTACTCTTCCTGGACATTACTCTTGGATCAACCATGTCAAGGACCCAGTTTACATCTTGCCCAATCCAAGTATCTCCGCCTTCACCACCAATGACCCCGAAACATGGTTCTTGCCTCAAGAGTTGACAGACGATGATGATGCAGCAACGGATGATGACATGAAGGTGGACCCTGACAATGCTGATAGCCCATTCGAGGCTGAAGATCATTATGATCTCCCAATCCACCAGTTTCCACCACCTTATCCAGGTCAACCCTCCGGGTCACACTTTCAGCCCTCAGGAGAACACTTCCAACCACAACATGATTACCATTCATACCAGCAACACAATGAGCCCGACCCAGCACACGAGTTTCCTCTCGATATTTACAGCCAGTTTGCTACCTTGCGCCTCCAAGGCAATAGGAACACTGCAGCCATCCACCGCATAGAGGAACAACAAGCACGCACCAACACTTACATGGAGGACCTTTGGTATCATTTTCGGCCCGAAGGCGATTATCCCCCTCGAGGGCCTCCTCCACCTTGATCTCGGTACGATCCTTCCTTACTCTTATCCTAAGCATTGAGGACAATGCTTCATTTTAAGCTTAGGGCGAGGTATTCTTTATCTTTTATTTTTTTATTGCATTTAGGTTGTATATTGTTGCATTTAGAGTAAGTCATTTAGGTCATTCATAAAAATTGCATAAAAAATTCAAAAAAATTGCATATTTTGTTTCTTTCTTTTCTAATTTTCATACTTTTTAGATGCATTCTAGTTTAAGTTCATGAATTTTTGTTCTCTCTTGTCTTCTCATCCCTACAGGTACCATAGCGCCGAGTCATAAGTATTGAATCATCGATTGGTCCTGGGTCTTGATATGGAATTCCTTGTATTTGATGAATGGGACACGTTTTGAGCCTCACAAACCACTTTGAGACCGCTTGTGTGGGGGTCAGATGCAGGTAGCTTGATTGGGTCTAGGTGCGGAGGGATGTGGTTGGTCATGCCAATGTGTACGAGCAAAGACTAGCCCGGTAAGGTATTTTGAAGACATTGAAAATATTGAAGACTAGCATCTTGGTTTTGGAGGGAGTACCCCTTAGTACTCCCGAGTCTCGTCCGAGCCTTGCTTAGTTAGATTCTCACAACCTTTTTAGGATAGGTTATCATTTTTTCTAGGGGTCTAGAGTAGATAGCTAGATAGATTTTGTTTATCACACCTTGCATTGAGGTGCTTGATGAACTTTGAAGTGAGTCCCCCAATTCACATCTTTTGGGACCAAGTTTTTTCGGTAACACCCATTTTTGAGTCATATCCGACCCCTTTTTAGTTGATCTTGGCGCATTGTCAATGATTATTAGGTGTTCATGTTAGCCTCCATCCTATCTTACATGGTGACATTCCTTAGACCTTCCAAGAAGAAACACAAAAAAAATTGAAGAAATTTGAAAAAGTGAAGACAATAAGAGCCTATAAAAGATGATTCAAGAAAAGCAACAAAAACAAAGAAGAAAAGTGAAGAAAAAGAGCAACACAAAAAGAAGATCAAGGTTCCACGTTCAAGACTTATGTTATATATATAATTCCAAAAAAAACGAGAAGATTTAAGAAGACTGAATATCAAGCATCAAAGAGGTTGAAGACCAAATAACGAAAGTTCAAGATTGAAGAATTAGGTTGTTAGGTTTAGATTTAGGTTAAGTAGAATATTTTTACTATTTTATTTTATTTTTGATTTTTGATTTTGGTGAGAAAAGGCCCCGACGATGGGACGATAGACTGTAAAGGACAGTACAAGGGAGAAGCCTCTGAAACCGGATGTTTGCTCGGAGGCCGCACTGCAAAACCTTATTTCGTACTATACACTTTAGCCTGAAAAATGTAGGAATCATAGTGTGTGAAGAGGCGCCTTTCCTTCATGCACTATGGTCTACATTGGTGATTTAAAGTGCCCCCACTGGGCGCATCTCTGTTTCCTTTGTCTTGCACACCACGACCGCATCCAGCCATGATCTATTCGCCCATCAAGTGGTTAAGAATGTGGTTTATGGTTCTAAAGTGGGGAACATTTTGAAGATGCGTAGGGTCCATTGAAGGACTAATTCTGACCATGTTGACCAAGTTCTATGGTATCTTTATTTTTCTCTTTTTAGTTTAGCTCATCCCGAGCTCATTTTAGTCTTGTTTTAACTTGGGGACAAGTTAGGTTTAAGCTTGGGGTGATTTGATAGCTTATTTTATTTCCTTATTTTTATTAGTTTATTTTAGATTTTTAGCTCTTTTTATTAGTATTGCATTGTATATTCTTTAATTTCTTTATTATGGATCGTATCGGGGACTTGTTATGTTGCATGAGGAATTTTGCAGGGTTTTGGAGCTTTTTGTGATTCTGGATTAGAGTGAAGACAACTTAGTGGGCTCTCGAGGCATTATTGGGCTTGACGGAAGCAAAGAAGAATAATTGGGCTTTTAAAGTTGATGGATTGGATTATTTGGGCTTGTGAAGATGGATCATAAATTTCTAATTTTGGGTTTGGAGCATCCATTTGGTAGCTAAATGATGATTGGTGGATTCAAATTACATGGACAAGGGGGGGACCAAAGGAATCTTTGGTAGTGGAAGGGTGGAGTGGTGGAATGAAGGACCAATAGCATTACAACAACATCTGCGCGGGTAGAATTTTCGTCGCGCGGGTACCCGCGCAACTGCCCAGTTTGGGCATTTTGGTCATTTGGCTTGCATTAACTTGGGGAATCAGACCTAGCAGCCATATTGATGATTTTTCACCATTGGAGACCTGCAAGAGGCAATTTTGGGAGCTAGAAACCATTTCCTTTCATCTTTCCAAATCTTAGGTAGTTTCTTTATGCAATTAGATTATTGTTCTTGTTACTTTGTTGCCATGAGTGGCTAAACTCTTATTTGGTTGACTTTGGTTGAAAACCAATGAATATTTGTGGGGTTTGAAGGATTTATGTTGATTATCAATTTATTTCATGTTTATGATTCTAGTTTGCAATTCTTATGCTTATTTGATGCTTTGATCATGAGCTTAGTAATTGAATGAGCAATTGTTGATTTGTTTCTTTGATTTTGCATTGGATCATTGAATTTATCTAGAACAAAAGCTTTATGATGGTAGAAATCATCTCTAGCTTATGAATCATAACTCCTTTATGGATGTGTAAGCATTTGACATCCTCTAGGAATTGGGGATTCCTTCATTCTTAAGGCTAATTGATTTCTTGGAAACAATTGCTTCAGTTGACCCTTGATCTTAATTAAGAAAGTGTGTTGTGGGTTTCCCCAACCTTCATACTACCTACGAGGAATCTTGGCATCTCATGCTTCATGATTGCTATAACCAATTTGGGATGAAGGATAAGCTTTGTATTAGATCCTAATGATAAACACATAAATATTCATTGTGTTGAATTACCATACTTAACCAATTATTGCCAACCTTTGAGCATCTCAACAACTTGCTTAATTGCAAGATTTTTAATTATTCAAGTTTTTTTAGTTTTCAAGTAATCAAACACCCCCCTTTTAGTTTAATTGTAGTTAGTTTATTTACAATAGTTCTTTTAGATTGCATTGGTGATTGAATACAACCATTTCCCTGAGGATCGATACCCCTTTTTACCATTATATTACATTTTATTAACAAACAAAAGGGTGTAATTAGCTTGGTGGGCTTGACATCCCACCAAGTTTTGGCACCGTTGCCGGGGAAATTGGTTATTATTATTTGATTGTTTATGCCCAGGTCTACAAGAACCGGTGAACTACTCTACAATCCGGAAATTGAAAAAGAAGCAAAAAGATTGAAAAAGTTAGCCAAACAAGCTAAGCAACAACAACTTATTCAAGCTTCTTCATCATTTCCACTAATCAACATAAAAGATCAAGTTCATACTTACAAATATGATTTCTCCTTTAATAAATTATTCTTATAATATATTAATAAATCATAATAACCTCTTTCTCTATCAGTTCTCCAGTCAAGTTGCTTTGGTGAAGGCAACCCAAAAGGACCATGCACAACCGGGTCAAGTACTTACCAAATATGGTTACGGGCTTAGACACTAATCCAACACTATGCACCATAATCAACCAGGCAACCCATGGACGAGTCGATGGAGAGATATACTTGCGAGCTTAAAACACTAATTTACCCGACACACCTTATAAAACCACATTATATACAAAAAAACACCCGACTTATAATAAAGAAACAATAAATCAAAGCTCAAAAAGTAATTAGTTTAAGAAATGTCAAATTATAGTTTGATAATTTAGATTTTTTTATATATCCAAAAAGTTCCCTTCAACTTTTCTTTAATTCTACGCGCATTAATATCATTACAAAAAGCATAATATAGCATTTTTCAGGATTTCGAGGAAAATAAAAAAAAAATAAACTTTATTGTACCTATGGCGGTACGTCAGCGATGTCAATTTGATAATTGTAAGTTACAAGTATCGGGATGATTTATCTCTGAAACATTTTAGCAAACATGTTATCAGTAACATAAACTTATGGTAGAAGATGACGATTTTGTATAATTTCATCACCAAAACAACTTTTGATAACATCTAATCTCAAAGAGTTCCATTCTGTAAATAGAAAAGAAACTTAACAATATTGATGTTGTCGCTTCGAGGATGTTGGGTAGCCGGTGACTTTAGCAAAATTAGCTTCAAACCGAATAAAATTTTAGGGAGAAGAGAAGGTAACTGAATGAGTTGAGCGTGGTAAAGTCATACAGTGGAGGATGAGGTTTATAATCAATTTCAAGTTCATACAATCTAAGGCAATTTGAAGTTCAAATCGATTTCAAAAAATCAGAAAACCAAATTTGAAAGTTAAAAAATCGATTTTAGAAAATCAAAAAAGCATACCCTTTTAGAGGCAATTTGAAGTTTATATAGATTTTAGTGGCAATTTCAAGCTGAAATCGATTTCAGATAATCAGAAGAGAAACTTACCAAGGAAGACACTAGTGGAGGGCGACAGTGGAGGTAGGTGTTGTTGGAGGTGGGGCAGGGCGGTGTTGGACATGGGCTTCGTGTGTTGTTTACTACACTTTCGGAGGGAAGAAGATATCCAAGACCTTGATTTACTTCAAAAGTTTGTCATATATGGTGGGAGAAAAAAAAAAACAAGAAGAGCAGGAGAGGTGTCGATGAGGAAAATCAGTAGAGGGTGTGGTGGGTGCTAAGTCGTTGAAATGTTGATAGTGGGTGTAGCGGAAGCGAGAGCAAGGTAGAGACCAAAACTGACAGTCTCAACAAAATATTGTGGCAAAACTCTAAAGTACAATAGATACATTGTTCCTAAAGGGCATGTAAATTAAGATTATATATAATTAAAATGCTTTCTAACTATGAAATAGAGACTAATCAGTGACGAGCTCGTGTGGTTGTACAATCCGTTGGAAATTTGTTAAAAAACCATAAAAGTTGGTATGCCGGAAACGTTTTCCACATCTTTTACCACAAATTTTTTATCAGAAATTTGTTGGAAAAGTGTTTTCCGACAAAATTTTACCATCGGAAAATTCATTTTTGCATAACATCTGGATATTTTTTAACAAAATTTTGTTTCGGAAAATATATTCTAAAACAGCAGTCTTTAAAACTTTCATCTTAAATTTATAATTAAATAAACTATTTGATTAAATTAGACTATAAATGACTACTTATGATCATAACCTATATCTAATAGCATGGTTTTCAACTTGATTAAGTTATCCCATAAATCTTTTAAGTATTAATTTTCAAAGTACTTTGCTTATATTAATTCTTTTTGCTAAAAGTAATATCCTTTTACATGGAATATACAATATATATTTCGACTTATATACTTGATTTTTAATCCGTATCTCCCTATCTAATAAACAAAACATGTTGTCCACGTGTCCTGTCAAAATTTCAGTTTTCTACCCATGTTAAATCTCACTTTTACCCCTAAATCGTTTGACATAGCATTACATATGAAAATTAGATATGGAAATATGGCAATTTGAAATTTAGAATTTAGAATATGGAATATGGATGGATATCGAATGAAATTTTGGAATCCATATAACGCTATATTTTTGTTTCAATTATTATTGCTCATAAAACTTGTACACATTAACTTAATTTTGTTATATGCCCGATTAAGAGCATCTTATTATGGTATCCATATCAATCGTATCGACTACATTTAATTTTGATTATTATGTCCATTTGATGGTATTATGTTTCAATATATACTTGAAACATACGATATGAATCATTCTTTACAACATCGTCTTCCAACAATCAAGCATCATCGACACTTCGGTTATCGGACATTCAATCAGCAACTTCAATCATTTGGTAAGTTTCTGCTTCTCAATTATGCTTCTCATTGTGTATATGTAAGCCCCTGCTTCTCAATGTCTGTGTTAATCATAATTGAAAATTATTTTTGCTACTTAATGTGTATGCGTGTGTGTGACAATTTACCTGATACCTTATTCGTATTTCACTATGAGATACTGTACTAAATAAGAACGATCAGAAACTTATTTGACAATCATAATTCGTCTTAATATGGTTCTGCTACTTAATGTGTATGCCAGTTTTTTAATTCCCAAAGTACATACAAACACGACCTAAATAAGAACTATCAAAAACTTAATATGTATGCGTGTGTGTGATAGAACCATATTTATAGTTATGATTGTCAAATAGGTAATACGATCAAAAACTTATTTGAAAAACAGAAACATATTTATAAACATCACAAACAATTTTTATTTGCTTTGTTATGAAGTTATATTATAAGTTTCATTTTTTTCTTCTGGCAAATAGGTACGAATTCTCGGGAAAAATCAGTAAGACACAACAAAATTGTATACATTCTCATGAAAAAATAGTTAAAATTAAAAAAAAATTATAACGTACAATTTTTTATGTAGGGGCAAAATAGTCAAATCGATTGTAATTTGACTAGAACAAAGATGTCCGTGATCATATTTTAGATTAAAGAGGTTGAAAATAAAATAAATCTGTTTATGTGTTAAAGAATAATAAAAAGTTTAGAATTTTCAAATATTTTTTATTAACGGAACCGGACAATTCTGCCATTTTTTGTTATCTTATTCCTAATAATGGCATTCATAATATGACATCCTACTTATGTTATTAGGAATCCACATGTTTTGGTGCTTAAACATGAAATTCAGATTGTTGGTGTTATTTTGTGCTATTTGTGTTTTACCGGTTTTACCCCTTCTTTGTTTCACTTGTAATTATCGGTTTTACCCCTTCTTTCTTTCACTTATCATTATTATTTTTAATTATGAATGATGTACAGGGGTATATAGTTTCTGTTAGCCTGTTGTTTCACTTATCATTATTATTTTTAATCATGAATGATGTACAGGGGTATATAGTTTCTGTTAGCATGTTTATTTCAAATTTTGTTTTCTTTGTAAGAATGTTTGAATATAACCATATTGCATTATTCTGCAAATGTAAATTACCGGTTTTGCCCCTTCTTTGTTTCACTTATAATTACCAGTTTTACCCATTCTTTGTTTCACTTATCATTATTATTTTTAATTATGAATGATGTACAGGGGTATATAGTTTCAGTTAGCATGTTTCTTTCAGTTTTTTTTTCTTTGTAAGAATGTTTGAATATAACCATATTGCATTATTCTGCAAATGTAAATTACCGATTTTATCCCTTCTTTGTTTCACTTATAATTACCGGTTTTACCCCTTCTTTGTTTCACTTATCATTATTATTTTTAATTATGAATGATGTACAGCGGTATATAGTTTCAGTTAGCATTTTTCTTTCAGTTTTTGTTTTCTTTGTAAGAATATTTGAATATAACCATATTGCATTATTCTGCAAATGTAAATTACCGGTTTTACCCCTTCTTTGTTTCACTTATAATTATCGGTTTTACCCCTTCTTTGTTTCACTTATCATTATTATTTTAATTATGAATGATGTACAGGGGTATATAGTTTCTGTTAGCATATTGTCTCACTTATCATTATTACATTTATTTATGAATGATGTACACGGGTATATAGTTTCTGTTACCATGTTTATTTCAGTTTTTGTTTTCTTTGTAAGAATGTTTGAATATAACCATAATGCATTATTGAGTTTGTTCTTATATTATTAATACTCCATGGACATAATGGTAATTTTATTTCTGTTTATAATTTATGTGTGTACTTTTCTATTATAGTGACAATGACAGATAGAAACATCACTTTGATTAAAGACTTGGACAATATGAAGGATGATTACACACTAAAAGTGTCTATCATCCGGCTGTAGACATCACTTTCAGATGGCAACCCCACTATTGTCAAATCAATTGAGATGATACTCATGGATGTAATGGTAAAATCTACTATTCCAATAACATTATTTAAAATCATTTTTTTTATTTTATCATTCCAATAATATTATTCAAAATCTTTCATGGTCGAATAACATCTTCAATGTTGACCAATTTATATTTATTAAAACTTTTTATCATTATATAATATTCTTACTCTATGTGAATAGTGTACAAAAATCCGATCAAGTGTGTATCCAAGAGATTTTCAAAGGTTTGAGTACAAACTGAAAGAAGATCAAGCTGTTTATATCCGATCCCCCACTATTGCTCCTAACAGATACACTTTTAAAATAAGTGATGTAACCTCCAAGTTAAATTTGCACGGAAGAACAATTGTGAATGAGTGTCTACACTTTCAACCCAAAACAACATATGGCTTTTCTTGTGTTTCTTTTGAAATAATAATCTCTACAACAGCTACCTCTAATGACTCAATTGGTAATTTTCCCCCCTTCTTGATTATATATTATATTTAATTCTTTAATTTTACATCGTTTTGACATCAGTATTATCATTTTGTAGATATTATTGGTGAAGTTGTTTCATTAGGAAAGTTTGATTCCCGTGATGTCAGCAAATCTCTACATAGGCTACCTTTACAAATTAGAAACTTAGAGTAACCAAAACTTTTCTTATATTATATCTTATATTATATTCATTACTTTACAACTAGCATGTGTTCTTTTAGTATTATATATTCATTTAACCATTATTATTTTTGCAGAGGTTTGCAAGTTAACATGACATTGTTTGGAGATATTGCATACCAGTTGATTTCTTATCTTGAAGCTCATAAACAAGTTGGTCGTGTGATTGTCCTTTTGCAGTTTGCAAAACTTAATGTCTATAACGATACATTTTTTATACAAACCAACCTTATTTTAGTCTTTTATATTACTCATTCTTTTGACTATTTTATTTTGTTTCATCAGGAACATCTTCCGTTAACAGTTATTTTGAACAAACACGGATGTTCATAAATGTTAATCTTCCCGACATTGTTACCTTCACAGATAGGTAACAAACTATTTTAATAATTCATCGTTTTTTTGTTTCTTTTTAATAATTTTACTAATTTTATTTTTAATCTCCTATATTAAAAACAGCTTGGTTGGATTACGAGTACTTCAAAACCCTTCTTTTTCTTTGACTGTTGATAACTCTCATTCATATTCGGAATATGATGACTTTTTGAATAATTACAAAGTTAAAAATGTTGTCGATTTGATAGAACCACAAGAGTTATGTGAATATTTTAGCTGTCTTGATGTGATATTGTTTTCTATTTGACAGATAACCTAATTGTATTGTTTTTATGATCCTTTTGATATTTTTTTATTTTTTTTAGGTCGGCCAATATATCATTGTTGGGACCATTAATGGTATTCGCCAAGATATTGATTGGTATTATGATGCGTGTACAAACTGTGGAAAGAAAGTTGAAACAAGAGATGTGTTCAGCGGTCCAGATAGTGGTGATGCAAGTGTGGTTGTAAAATGCTATGGTGATAAGTGTATCAATAAGAAGATCTCTTCTGTTCCAAGGTTTTTTACATTTAAGAAAATATCAAATGGACAACTTAAATACATTATTAAACATTAAACATATTTAATATTTATTTATGTGGGAATGTTTTATAGGTATAAAATACCTATTCGTGTATGATTCTGGAACAATCACTCTAACTTTCTTTGATAGAGATGCTTATAGACTCGTCAAAAAACGTGCACGTGATCTTTTAGAGAAAATCAAACAGGTATAACATAATTATAATATTCGTTTTATTAATTGTGTTTCTCTTTAACATATATTCAAATTTATAAACTTTTATACAAATTTATATTAATATTAATTTTAAATTTTAAATAATCAATACAACGAATGCTAAACAAACTTAACTCTTATTAATAATGTAATTTTTTTTCTTAATTTTTAACTCGTGGTTTTCACGGGTTGTAAAAGATAACGCAAAATGAAATAAAGCTTCATAGTCGAAGTAAAAACAGGTCTAACGACGTGCATGGTACTCTTGTTGTTGATAGCTGTCTGTCCAAAATCGATTTTATTCGAGATCCTTATGTAATCAACAAATCACTTACTTTGGAGTTCAAAACTCTTGTTGTATATTGCGTCTCCAATTGTTAAAGCCTTTCAAGTAAATGGAGTTTGTTTGTGCAAAAGGGGGGGCAGCTGGTTTATTTCCTTTTCAATGCTACCTTTTCCTCTACGCTTGATCCAAGTATAATGTTGATGCTCGATATGAAGCGGTAAAAACATTAGCATAAATATTTTAATAATACCAATATCTCCAAAAGTTTTTAAAATCTAAAGATGCATCTCCCCTAAGATTTTGAAAAGTTGTCTTCTCCCTTAAGCGGTTAAAATATACATGTCTCGTTATTGTGGATAAATATGAATGATTTAGGGTAAAGATTTAGAGTGTACATGTTTTAGCCGTTAAAAAAATAATGGTTTACCAAAGGGTTTGTAGCCCAGCAGTATGAGGTGGTGTCTTCCCTCTTTGAGGTCGAGGGTTCAAGTCCCGTCGTGGACATAGGTGAAATAGGTGTTGTTAGCTTATGAGTAAATTAGAATTGCCGGTTCAAAAAAAAAATGGTTTAATGGTTCTTAAATATGATGATTTTACTGAGTTGATCCATGATCTTTCTTCAAATTCTTGGTCTTGCAGGTTGGTGTCCGATCAATCAGTCTCTACGACCGGATCCAGTCTGAGAGACACAATTATTTTTATTTCCATGTATTCTCACTAATTCTTATTTATTTTCGTTCTTACGCATCATTTTTCACTCATTTTCATTCTTACAGAATACGACTCAATAAAATCATGACAACATTCTAACAGAATGAGAATAATAAAAAAAGTATATAATAACCTTATAGATGATTTAATTGGTGAGAATGCGTGATAATGACAATAGTTATGTAAGATTGAACGTATTCACATTATCAAACAACATATATTTTTCTTTGTCATTCTCATAGAATAACATTGTCCACACGTCCACACAATAGATATCAATCCACATTTGAACCTCTCTCTCTCTCTCTCTCTCTCTCTCTCTCTATATATATATATATATATATATATATATATATATATATATATATATATATATATATATATAGGTTCCGTTGACATTCTGAAAAAAAAAAAATTAATATTCAACATCAGCCACGTATTTCTGATTAGCCGCTCTAGCGCTCCGGCGTACCTGCGCGGCAGGAGAGTTATAATCATAAATGATTATTCAGTGATGTTCGTTCCTTTTTCCTCTACCACCACAACTACCACCGTCATCACAACTACAACTACCTTTACTGCCACCAACCACTATAATCATATATGATTACTCAATCTGTGAATAGACATATATATAATCATTTATGATTATATATATATATATATATATATATATATATATATATATATATATATATATATATATGACTATACATCTCTGCCATATAATCATTTATGATTAGGCATACACCGCTGATGTCGGTATGTTGGAGCGCTAGAGTGGCAAATGTGTAACACCCAGAATCAGAAAGACCAAGAAAAGAAAGGAAAAGCTCTAAGTCAAGAGTCAACTCGTCGAGTCCAGGGAGGAACTCGACGAGTCGGAGTGGGATCCGGGGCATAGAGTAAGTGACAGATTCGGCGAGTCGGCTATTGGACTCGGCGAGTCTGGTCTGGACGAGAAAAACCCTAATCCCGGGGGTCGTGCCCTATTTAAAAAAACATTACATCCCTTCCTCAGCCTCTTTACCACCTTTTGAGATCCAGAAACCCTAAATCATGAGTGAGAGTCCTTGCAGGCAATTTGGAGTTTAGATAAGTGGTTTTTGTGAAGAGATCTATAGGATCAAGAAGCTTGGATCAATGGGGTTTACAAAGATTTGGATTATTCTTCAGTGGGAGGTCATCTTGGAGGTAATAAGCTGTTACCTTCACCCTTTTTGCATCTAGATCTATTCTTGAATGAGATTTTGGGGCTATTTTGGCAAGATTGAGGTCTATTTCGGGTTTGGGGCTTATATCTAAGGTTTCTACTTCAGATCTAGGGTTGTGATGGTCCAGAATGTCTTAAAGCTTCTGTCTAAGAGTTGTTGGTGAAGTCCTCTAGTCCTTAACCCTAGCCCTAGAGTGTTTTGGGCCTATATCTCCTTGGTTTCATGTAAAGTTTGCAACTTTATGTGAGGGTTAGACTGTAGAAGAGTGGATCTATGGATTGGATCCCCTGCATGATTCGGAAAGCCACTGTATGGATTGAAAACTAGAGAGACTCGGAGAGTCACATTGGTGTACTCGGCGAGTTGTATGAACATGTGCATGGACTCGACAAGTTGGAGGAACAACTCGGCGAGTCTGTTGAAGATTGCCAAGGACTCGGCGAGTCTGTTCTTGGACTCGACAAGTCAGGTCGCAGAACCCCCAACCTCTTCTGGTTAAGACACAAATCAGTGAGTTGAGTGGTGACTCAGTGAGTTGGACAGGATGGGACGCAGAAATCGTTGAACTCGACGAGTCTTGGGGTGACTCGGCGATTTGGGTCGTATTTTGAGAGTTTCTGAGTTTAAGAACTCGATGAGTCTATGGGTTGACTAGGCGAGTCGAGTCAACTGGAAGGTTGACTTTGTCCAGGACTTTGACTTTAACTAGAGTTGGCTTAGTTTGACTTCTATAGTTCTGTTTGGAACTAAGTGTTATATTGATATTAATAGCTCGGGGAGCTAGTGGAGCAGCGGTTCAGAGAGTTGTCGGACAGAAGCTATAGGGTTATCAGCAAAGTTCAGCAGTGCGAGGTGAGTCTCCTTACTATTTGTATGGGTCTACGACCACAATGCCGACCCATTTAGTCTATGTATGATAGGAGGACCCGGGGGTTAGCCTTAGGCATAATGCATGAAAGACTAGGAGGCGGATCCTGGCACACAATATGTTATTATGTATGATAGGAAGACCCTGGGGTTAGCCCTAGGAAATATGTATGAAAGACCAGGAGGTGGCTCCTGGCGCACTGCATGCCATTGTGCATGAAAGACCAGGAGGTGGCTCCTGGGACACTATATGAGGAGTAGCCTAGTAGAGTAGTATGTATAGTTGTCTTTGTGATACTTGTATGAAAGACCAGGGGGTGACCCTTGGCACTTTTCTGTAACACCCAGGGAGTGGCCCCAGGCATGACCAGGAAGACCATGTGCGGCCCGTGGCATAACCGCAAGACTATGTTGGCACATAACACCTTACTTGATTATGGATATGTTGGTTATGTATGGCTTTTGGTTATGTATGGCATGTATGGATCAGTTGGTTTATATGGTATGTGGTATCTGGGGAGCTCAGTAAGCTTCGTGCTTACGGTTTTCAGTTTTGGTTTCAGGTTATTTGTTTTAAAGGAAAGGAGCCGTCTCGATCGCAGCGCATCACACTATTTTTTCCGCAGATGAGATCTTTGGGATTACGCTCTGATATCTTTTATGATAAGATGTTTTGATTCCGACACTTTGATTTGACACGCGATATTATTATGAATGTTTTTATACTGATGGCTTTATGTAATAACTTATTTAAAAATGAAATATTTGGCCTTGAATTTTGGGGATGTTACAAGTTGGTATCAGAGCCTTGGTTTGAGGGATTCGGACATACTCTTAGGTGTTTCTGAACTCACACTAAGGGCTTGGTATGAAAATTTTCAAAAGGAAAACCATTTTTATAAAAATGAGTTTGAAAAGAATCTGAAAAGAGAAAAGAACTTTGAGAAGAACAAAGTGTGTGATGCGTGCAATCAGCCGAGCTCAAGTAAGTTTTCCCCCAAGATACCCATACAAGTTTATGTCATTATATGATTATGTGATCATCATGCTAGATTTAGGGCTAAGGATCTAGGAGGATGCCTTATATGCCTATTATATGGTTTGTGAACTGCATGCTAGTGTCGGTTAGACAGCGGTAGGATAGCCTGTTTAGGTTGTGCCTGATTATATGAGCTTAGCATCGCATGATAGTACATATTCTTGTTGTGTGGATAGAATCGTTTGATTATGTTCTGGTTAGATTTCCCTTTTTGTCTGAATGCTACTTGCTTTGTGCTTTGTGGGACTCTGAGTGATGAGAGTTAGCCATTAGGTGAATACGTCAAGTCACATGTGATCAGGGTTGAATAATCTCAGAGTGTTGGATTTGGCCCTATTTCGCAGCTCTCATATGAGTCTAACCGTTGTAGGGACGCGTCCTTTACCCGAAGGATTATCTGAGCCTCGTCACATGTGATGGCATCCAGGTAGTGGCTAATTGGAATTATAAAGATGCCTTTAGTAGCTGAGGACTGGGTGCGGGTTGGAGGTTACCCTAGGGGACTTAGTGAAGTTGAAGCAACCCTTGAGGAAAGTACGGATAGATGTGGAAGGTAGTATGGGCCTGTACTACTGGAAGCAGAGGATCCGTACTTGAGTCAAGGAGGGTCGAGATGGAACCAGGAATCTTGGATAATATGTGAGACCTCTTGGGGTATGTTTTGATCCTTTATGTGTTTATTTCCAGTATGGTGACCACGCGACATGGAGCAGGAGGCTCAGGATCGGGCTCGGGCACGGGATCCGAGCAAGTTGATGATGGGTTACGCGAATTCATCGCGTTTGAGATTACGAGAGGCATCATTGAGGCGACCCCGGTCATTTTCGGGTCGATCAAGGAGAGGATCATTGAGCTGATGGAGGATCGCCTCCGAGCATTCAGGAGTGATTTGGCTTCTGGCCAAGCGAGTATGCGCACACTGTCCTTCAAGGACTTTAGAGGGAGTGGTGAGATGGATTTTCACGGGGTGAAGGACCCCATTGCTTCCAGGAGATGGATCACAGACATTGAGTCTACGCAGTTGATGAGCTTCTGCCCGAGGGGTCGATGGTCCGCTTTGCGGCGGGATGTTTGAGAGACAGAGCTAGAGATTGGTGGGAGTCAGTTAGTGACTCATTGGGAGCCTTGGTCGTCGAGGCTATGACCTGGTCAGACTTTGTGACCAAGTTTAGGGCGGAGTTTGCACCGGCGGTGGAGCTTCAACAGTTGGCCAGAGAGTTCCTAGACATGAGACAGGCGACGAAGTCGGTGGCGGGTATTACCGCCAAGTTTCAGGAGAGGGCCTTACTGGTGCCTCAGTATGCAGGGGATGATGAGATGCATAGGAACCGCTATCATGACATGTTGAGAGCTGATATCCGGGAGCATGTCAGCTTCTCAGCATGCTTGACCCTGGACTCTATGATTGCCAGGGCGCGGGAAAGGGAGATTGATTTGGAGCACATTGCGAAGAGGAGGTCGGATCAAATGTATACTTTGGAGGGTCCCGGGAAGAGACCCAAGACTTCATATCAGCAATTAGTAGGTCGGCAGGTCCGAAGTCAGTGCAACACGTGCAGGAAACCACACGAGGGAGTTTGTCATTCCAGGTGTTCAGGCTGCTACAAGTATGGCAATGATGGTCACGTCAGTAAGGACTGCCTACAGGGGGAAAGCATAATAGGCTTTCACTACAATCAGGTGGGCCACAAGAAGGCCGACTGCCCGACGATGAGGGGAGGAGAAGGGATTGCGTCTTCCCCGACAACTTCAAGGATTACGGATGGGTTAGAGGGTAGGGCCTTGCAGTGACAGATGAGGGAGATCTGGATTACAGCAGGGAATGTTGCAGGTGTGTATCTATGGCTATTTTTCGATTCTATGCGTATTAGGGTTGTTCTTACCCCGGACTCTGGTGATAGTATGTATGAGTTGTCTCTCTGCTTGTATTCAGATTGTACTTTTAGAATTGTCATATGCCCATTGCATAACAGGAACTATTAGTAGCTAGTGTAGGTTCATCTCTCACTTCGGGTTCGAAGTGTCCAGTATTATCTCGATTATTACCAAAAGCGGTTCAGGAGCGTTGCGTGGAGGTTGGTGGACAGGGTCCATGGAGTAGCCCTCCACCATCATTAGGGTTTGGTAGTTCTAGTCTTGGTGCTTGGGATAAATTTTGGAAGCATCAAGGGAAGTGGTCTATCACTGACGAGGTTGCTCTGAGCATTAGTTACTCGGACCTTAAGGATTCTAGTTTGAGCTTAGGGGATTATCAGTATCGGGGATGCAGGAAGTGTTCATCTAATATTCAGTAATCGTACGGTATTTGGAGTGGGCTAGTGATGGATCACTAGCAACGCCAAGGCGATGGTAGTTATCATGCCTACTGTGCAAGGGAGGAAGGAATGGAAGTCCTCGGATTTTTGCATGCCGTAAAGACTTAGCCGAAGCTAAGTGGGGGAAAAACAATCATGTTATGGGAGCAGAAGTGGTTTTGAAACTAGGCTAAGTTTCGCTCTCCTGTTAGGAAGAAAGACGACCCAGGTGGCTGTATGAATTGAGGACAGTGTGAATTGGAAGTTCGGAAAACTTGCCAATTGTGAGACCTCATTCTCGGGATGTCTAGTAGCAGATTGCAGAGGAATCGGTTGGGAGTTCCAGTTGGGACATGAGTACCACTTGGGGGTACTAGATTGTGCTTGTATGCTTTATTATGGGTTAGCCGTAGCATTCACCAGTGGTCAGATAGTAAGAGTAGTATGGTAAGACTGCGGTGTGGCTCGTAGCATTAGTATATTAAGACTGCGGGTTGGCCCGTAGCATTAGTCTATATATAGCATAGAAGTGTGGTGAGACTGTGGTGTGGCCCGTAGCATTAGTATAGTAAGACTGCGGGGTGGCCCGTAGCATTAGTCGACAGATAGCTTAGAAGTGTGGTAAGACTACGGTGTGGCCCATAGCATTAGTATAGTAAGAATGCGGGGTAGACCATAGCATTAGTCGGAAGATAGCTTAGTAGTGTGGTGAGACTGCGGGGTGGCCCGTAGCGTTAGTTGGCTGGTAACGCATAAGTGTTGTAAGACTATGGGGTGGCCCGTAGCATTCACTAGTTGGCAGAATGAGTATAGTAAGACTACGGGGTGGCCATAGCATTCGTCGGTCCCTATTCGACAATACAAATGTATCAGAATCACGATTCGTTAGCAGGGTTTTCATATAGTTTAAGATAGGGCGGGGCAGCCACCCGGATATGAGTGGGCCCAAGTTCTTTTAGCAACAGGTGAGACCTAGTAAGGACCTTAGGTTCAAAATGGGGGATCAAGGATCCCAAGACTTGTGGCGCGAGAGTGGCAGAGTAGATAGAGCAGCTTAGATAGCCGAAGTTTCTCCAGAAGTCGTTGGGAGCGACTAAGAGATTGTGCTGGATGTAGCAACCGGTGGAAGTCCGGTAACCCAGATATTGACAGATTAGTTGGGACCAGGGTGGTCTCAGTTCATTCGGAAGGCGGATAAGGGACAACAAAATTTACAGTTAATGGTGGTAATGATAAGAGAAGTATGGTATGAAACAGCTGGTGGACCAAGGAGTGCTACGCCTCTCACAGCAGGGTTGAATAATCTCAAAGGGAAGGATTTGACCCTGTTGCGCAACTCTCGTATAAGTCTAACCAGTGCAAGGATGAATCTTTTACTCAAAGGATTATCTGATCCATTCGTTGGGATGGGTACTCAACACTAAGTTATAGTAGTAAGAAGTATTCAGTGTGTATCGGCAGTAGTGACCAACACCGAGAGTGACTGGAGTAATGGATACCGCGAAGGATATGTCCTTCATAGTGATGGAGGAAATGGTTACTTATGGAATGTTGCGTTGGGAAGGCCAGTAAATGCACAAGGAAAAAAAGGGGGGGTGAACCCCTAGGGTGTCCAACATAGGTACTCGGGGATTACCGGAAGGATTGTCAGTTGAGTAAGTTGTGTTCTCAGGATTAACGGGATCAGAGTGCACTTGAGGATTGTTATTTGCAAGGACTAGTGTTAGTAAGTGGTCGGCCGGAGTTATGTTCATCAGGCACCGGTGATGCGAGCGAATTACAGATCAGATGGCCGTAGTAGACTTCGAGGAAGAATTCTAGTTTAAGTAGGGGAGAGTTGTAACACCCATAATAAAAAAGACCTAGAAAAGAAAGGAAAAGCTCTAAGTCAAGAGTCAACTCGTCGAGTCCAGGGAGGAACTCGATGAGTCTGAGCGGGATCCGGGGCATAGAGTAAGTGACAGACTCGGCGAGTCTGGTCTGAACGAGAAAAACCCTAATCACAGGGGTTGTGCCCTATTTAAAGAACATTACATTCCTTCCACAGCCTCTTTACCACCCTTTTAAGATCCAGAAACCCTAAATCGTGAGTGAGAGTCCTTGGAGGCAATTTGGAGTTTAGATAAGTGGTTTTTGTGAAGAGATCTTGAAGATCAAGAAGCTTGGATCAAGGGGATTTACAAAGATTTGGATTATTCTTTAGTGGGAGGTCATCTTGGAGGTAATAAGCTGTTACCTTCACCCTTTTTGCATCTAGATCTATTCATGAATGAGATTTTGGGGCTATTTTGGCAAGATTGAGGTATATTTTGGGTTTGGGGCTTAGATATGAGGTTGCTACTTCAGATCTAGGGTTGTGATGGTCCAGAATGTCTTAAAGCTTCTGTCTAAGAGTTGTTGGTGAAGCCCCTAGTCCTTAACCCTAGCCCTAGAGTGTTTTGGGCCTATATCTCCTTGGTTTCACGTAAAGTTTACAACTTTATGTGAGGGTTATACTGTAGAAGAGTGGATATATGGATTGGAGCCCCTGCATGGCTCGAAAAGCCACTATATGGATTGAGAACCGGAGAGACTCGGCGAGTCACATGGGTGTACTCGACGAGTTGTATGAACACGCGCATGGACTCAGCGAGTTGGAAGAACAACTCGGTGAGTCTGTTGAAGATTGCCAAGGACTCGGCGAGTCTGTTCTTAGACTCGACGAGTCAGGTCGCAGAACCCCCCAACCTCTTCTGGTTAAGATGCAAATCAGTGAGTTGAGTGGTGACTCAGTGAGTTGGACAGGATGGGACTCAGAAATCGTTGAACTCGATGATTCTTGGGGTGACTCGGCGAGTTGGGTCGTATTTTGAGAGTTTCTGAGTTTAAGAACTCGACGAGTCTATGGGTTGACTCGGCGAGTCGAGTCAACTGGAAGGTTGACTTTGACCAGGACTTTAACTTTAACCAGAGTTGGCTTAGTTTGACTTCTAGAGTTTAATTTGGAACTAAGTGTTATATTGATATTAGTAACTCGAGGAGTTAGTGGAGCAGCGGTTCAGAGAGTTGTCGGACAGCTGCCAAAGGGTTATCAACAAAGTTCAGCAGTGCGAGGTGAGTCTCCTCACTATTTGTATGGGTCTACGACCACAATGCCGACCCATTTAGTCTATGTATGATAGGGAGACCCGGGGATTAGCCCTAGGCATAATGCATGAAAGACCAGGAGGCGGCTCTTGGCACACAGTATGTTATTATGTATTATATGAAGACCCAGGGGTTAGACCTAGGCAATATGTATGAAAGATTAGGAGGTGGCTCGTGGCGCACTGTATGTCATTGTGTATGAAAGACCAGGAGGTGGTTCCTGACACACTATATGCGGAGTAGCCTAGTAGAGTAGTATGTATAGTTGTCTTTGTGATACTTGCATGAAAGACCAGGGAGTGGCCCTTGGCACTTGTCTGTAAGTCCCAGGGAGTGGCCCCAGGCTTGACTAGGAAGACCACGTGCGGCCCGTGGCATAACCGCAAGACTATGCTGGCACATAGCACCTTAGCAAGACTATGTTTGGCATATAGCACCTTAATTGATTATGGATATGTTGGTTATGTATGAGTTTTGGTTATGTGTGGCATGTATGGATCAGTTGGTTTGCATGGTATGTGGTATGTGGGGAACTCACTAAGCTTAGTGTTTACGGTTTTCAGTTTTGGTTTCAGGTACTTTGTTTTAAAGGAAAGGAGTCGGATCGATCGCAACGCATCACACTATGTTTTTCTCATATGAGATCTTTGGGATTATGCTCTGATATGTTTTATGATAATATGTTTTGATTCTGACACTTTGATTTGACATGAGATATTATTATGAATGTGTTTATACTGATGGCTTTATGTAATAACTTATTTAAAAATGAAATTTTTGGTCTTGAATTTTGGGGATGTTACAATATGAGAAATATATGGCTGATGTTGCATCTCAAGATTTCTATTTTTTTTAGAATTTGAAGTGAACCATCCCTATATATATATATATATATACACACACACACACACACACACATATATATATATATATATATATATATATATATATATAATGACAACTTAAACAAAGTATTCTGTGTTTATAACCTTAATGAAGTTATTTTGTGTTCTAAATTGGCTATCACCAGTTATTGTGACTAAAATAAAAATAAATAAACACGTTCATTAACCAATGGCAACTTAAACAAAGTATAATGACTAAAATAAAACACTCAAAAATGTCCAGTGACTAAAAATGACTTAAACCCTATATATAATATAGCTTATACCTTTTACAGGTTGGACATATTTTGAACGACTAACACACACCCCCTCTAAAACCATATATCTTCCATATTCTTTATGTCCAACCTGCAACAATAATGTCGAGGGGTGGACCATAATTCTATGAAAATTGAAATGATTGTGTAACTTTTGGAGAGAATTGGCCGGTGGTTTGAAATGATCATTCGTATGTTTGAACGAGTTTGTGATTTTATCTTATGGCTAGATGCTTTACACTTTTCAAACAACAAACTAATTGTTGCAAATTTTAAATGAAGTGTAAGTTGGTAATTTCCTTTGTATCCAATATTGGTGGGTGAAGAAACCTACAATAGGATTTATATGTCGTCTCTCTGTAGGCATTCAAAAGATTTAGTGGATTAAGAGATGAGCCAATCTCATACACGTTTTCCTAGCCTGGCCTAGTCATGTTACTCCCCTAGAACTGTTTTTCATACACTAAAAGTCGATATCATTCCTATGTTTGATTGAGTTTGTGATTTTATATTATGGTTAAATGATTTACACTTGTCAAACAACAAACTAATTGTTGGAAATTATAAAGGAAGTGGAAGTTGGTAATTTCTTTTGTATCCCATATTGGTGGGTGAAGAAACTTACAGTAGGATTTATAAGCTTCTCTATGTAGGCCTTCAAAGGATTTAGTGGATTAAGAGACGAGCCAATCTCATACACGTGTACCTAGCCTAGCCTAGTCGTTGCTCCCCTAGAACTATTTTTTACACACTAAAAGTCAATATCTTCTCTTTTCTCTACCTTTATGATTTTTACAACTATAGAATCACAATTTCTTCTGTTCCCGATTAATCACTTTGTGTTTATCTCTTCTTCCATAGTTGTTCAAATGAAAAATATTATGCATTAAATTGTAGGTGTTAATGTTGAAGCTTACAACCTTAGAGCGACATAAAAACCTCTAAGGACAAGAACTTCGTCCGACAACAGAACATTCTTCCTTCTACCTTTCTTATAATCAAATTTGATCATAAATGGTTGATCTGGTTTGTGGACGAAACTTGGTACCAATAATAATAATAATGAATGGATTTATTATTCGCAACTAATCGACATATAACTCTCAATATTATTTTTCAGACTGATTTCTTGAATTTCTCTATTGATATTCAACATTAATGGTATTAGATGCAATATTATTGAGACTTTGGTGGAACATTTGGAAGTTAAGAAGTGCTTTACTATTGGCCTGTAAGTAAGCTAGATACCATTTTTATAGTATTTTAGCAATTTGTGTTATCTGGTATATACATATAAATCACGAACTTAAATTAGTTTGGTTTTTATTGGATTCTTAAGAAAATCCTTACAATCCCTTTATAATTATGCCATTTTCTTGAGATTGTTGCTAATGTAATATATTCTGACATTCCTAAAAAAAGTTATTTTTGACAATGTTTAAAATGGTGTCAACTAAGACACCATGGCATTTGTTTAGATATCATGACGTTTTCTTTCCAAATGATGATGAATTACTTCTGGATATGAGTCATCATTGTTATATGAATGTTATCGTGTGAGTCAAAAACAAGTGTGTAAAGCAGATCTTGGTCATCTTATATCATTATGTGTTTTGTTCTTTGTGATATGCATGTTTGAATATTTGTATTTAGTGTGTATGATCCCACATGTATAGCCTTTTATTTAGTGCAATCCATTTGACCAAATGGCCTTGTATGGATGTATATATTCATTCAATATGGTATCTTGCCAACTCTCCTAAAATCTCTCCATTATTCGCTCTCCTTCCATCTTCAAAGTGAGGGAACCATCTTCTTCATCTTGAAAAATGTAAATCCCCTCTCTAATCACCATGACATACAACAACTCTTATACTCAAAACAATTTCTCTCATAAAGTTTTTTGCATTTCCAACATCAAATATCACATTTCCTTTATTGTTGATCTTAGACAGTCAAATTATGATGCATGCCGCCAACTATTCATGAACCATTATGAAGTCTATGATGCTACTGAACACATAGATTAAACCTATGATGATCCTAACAAACCACCCACCAAACCTAAATGGAAGAAAGTGGATGCAATTGGCAAAGGATGGATCTACTCTATTCTATCCCAAAACCTACTTAATACAATGATAAAACACTAGGAAAATGCTTGAAAGGTATGACTCATATTGGATTGTCTCTTCTGTGACAACAAGGATACCAAGGAAATTCAATTAGACACAAAATCATAAGCATTACTATGAGAGACTTGAGTGTCGCTGCAAATTGCACGAAAATCCAATCAATCGTCGATCAATTGGAAAATTTATCTTCTGAAAACAAAATCTTAGACAAGAATATGTCATTTACATTATCAATGGACTCTCATCCTATTTGATAGTGTAAAAATCATGATCAAGCACTATAATCATTTCCCTACCTTTGATGGGACTCGATGCATCTTAAGCTCGGAGGAGCAACACATTTAATTGCATCAGATCTCTTTACCTTCAGCGCATAAAGATCACTATTTTCACCCACTCTCCTTCATCCTTCCAGGGGAGACAACACTCGCAACAACCACCACCTCCCATACTGTCTCTAGCAGCCCAATTATTGCCGACAATAGGATTACCACCAACATCCTGGAGCAACGACAACAACATCACAAAAACCGCTGCCCAATAATACAAGTGTGACTATATTTCCCCACCAATATTGCAATCGACATGCAACTACATACTTGCCTCTTATCAGTGGGATGACCCACAAATGGCATGTGCCTATGCTACGTCTCTCGTTGAGTTACTTGGGTCTCCCCCTGCTGGACCGAATTCTGCTCCACAGGCACATCTTAGTGCTACCAATCCATGCCAAATTCAACTCACTTCATCACAGATGACAACCCCATGGCGTGGTTTAGAAATGAACAACCAACTTTACTTCTGCAACTTTTTTCCATGATGTCACTTCAAAAATCGAGAAAATGGTGATGGATATGAGAGCTACGAACCACATACACAACAACCAATGTATACTTCATTTCCATCTTGATAATAATATCTCTCTCCATGTCCTAGTCGAGGATGGATCCAAAATACATGTAGTTGTGACCAAACTCACTCTTTTGCTTATTAAAAATTCTCATCGTCCTCTTTATTTAAACAATGTCCTTATCACTCCCAATATCATTCAAAATCTTATTTTCATTCGTAGATTTACTCATAATAACAAATGTTCCATTAAATTTGACAGATTTGGTTTTACTTTCAAGGATTACAGGACATGCCAACCCCTAATCCGATGTGACAGTGACAGTCCTCTCTACCCAGTTCTCCTAAAACCTCTTCAAGTCCTCTTATCCGCAAGCTCCACCATTTGGCACCAACATCACGGACATCCAAGAAACATGTTTTTTAATTTTTGGTTTTGAATAATTTGCTTCCATGTAATAAGACTATCTATGATGTTTTGAGTCAAGCTTATCACCTTGGCCAACATGTTAAGCTTCCTTTTGATATTTCCGATTCCATTGTTTCTAATGCTTTTAATATTATAAATTGTGATGTTTGGACATCCCCTATTACTAGTACTAGTGTTTTAAAATCTTATGTTATAATCCTTGATCACTAAATACATTATCTTTGGGTTGATCCGTTACGACACAAATTTAATGTTTACTCCAAATTTGTTAAATTCTCAAACTACGTCAAAAAACAGTTCAAAACAAACAATCAAATCCCTTCAATGTGACAATGGTGGTGAATACAAAAATAAACAATTTCATGACTGCTTTTCAACAAACGACATTAAATTTTGTTTCTCATGCCTTCACACGTCCCAAAAAAATAGAAAATCCAAATACATTCTCCGCACCATCAACAACATAATTCGTAATCTTCTCTTTCATGCCCACATCCCTCCCACCTATTGTAACGCCCACACTTTTCGTTAGACAAAATTTTCTCATGTATGTTAACAAATTAATGTAAACTTTTATTACAAATAAACAAATAAGAAATATTCTTACATGTTGTGTGCTTACAAAAGTGTTCTTTGTATATGATAATGTATTTATGTTATATGGACAATTATTATAATGATATATTATTTGTATAAAAATACGGTTAGAAACGTAACGAAAAGCTAAAAATAAAAATTAAAAATAAAAGTGTATTTAGAATGAACCATCTAAACAAAATAGGTAGTAGTCGTGAATAAGAAAGTGTCGATATAAAGAACGTCAAAATCTGAATTCGAATGAGCAAGTTATGATTTTTCAAAGTTTCGTGTTCCACACAATACATCTAAGTGTTTCATAAACTTCAAATCAATTTTTTTTGCTCTTTGGACAAAACAATCTAAATGAAAGTTATAGCACTTATCAATACGGAAATAGGGATATAAAGAACTTTGATAACAAAGCTCGTATGAAGAAGTTACAAGTTTCACAACATTTATAGTGTAAGCCTTCTCGAACCGTAAAATGAAAAATAAAATCTGAATTAGCCAATGAGGTCTAAATCAAAGTTGTATTGCTTGTCGATACAAAAGTGGGGATATAAAGAAAGTCGAAAACGGAGCTTGTATGCGAAAATTACGATTTTTAGAAGATTTATAAATTTGTACCGACGAGATCTTGACACATGGCACCGAGGATGGTTGACACATGGTGCAACCATATTGATCCCTTCCTCCCCATGCATTTCAATCAAATGATGACATTTGTACAGGGTGCGACACGCCCACGAGAAAAATGAAATAAATAGTCGCGTGTTTTAGCTCATTTCACCACAAATCACTTCTAAACGTCTTCCAAACTCTCAAGGCCCAACTTTAGTAGTTCTTAGGTGTTAGTAGCGAAGCACTGAAGTGCCAGAGTGCTTGGGGAAATAGAGCTTTCGGTTTCGAAGTTCTTCCGGTGCAGTTTTCGGTTTATCGCTAAACAACATGTAACTTGAGTTATGCTTACCGTAATTTAAGTATAACTTATTTATGTATGTAATCATTATTATTAAATGAGTAGGCTACCGGATCCACTCTAGTAAGGATTTCAAAAGTTCCTATGTAACTTGGATTGATTTTTCCCCATTTCTCGAATCTTATTACTCCTTTCCAAGGAGATACTTTCAGTATGACCTTGTCTCCAACTTGGGGTTCACGGGATTTTCGTCGAAAGTCAACGTATTTCTTTTTGCAATCGTGAGAGTTCTTCAATCGCTCTCTGATCTAAACAATGTTTTTTTGTTTTCTCATGTATCCCCAATCATGTTAGTGAAGTATCCTAGTAAGTCCCTTTTCCAATTTCTTATCACCAACCTCCACCCATAATATCGGTGAACAACATTTCTTGCTATAAAGGGATTCGAATGGTGCAACCTTTATGCTAGTGTGATAGCTGTTATTATAGGAGAACTCAACCCATGGTAGGTGAGTATCCCAAGCATCTCTAAATTCGATCACACATGCTCAGATCATGTCCTCGAGCATTTGTATGGTCCTTTCACTCTAACCATCTATCTGGGATGGTAGGATGTGCTCATGTCGAGACACGTTCCTAATGCTTGCTATAACGATTCCCAAAATCGAGATGTAAATCTACTATCTCTGTATGAGATAATATATGTTTTCATGTCATGCAATTTGACTATCTCCTTGATGTATTTTCTAGCCACTCTTTCTATCTTATCCGTTTCTTTTATCGGTAAGAAGTGGGCAAATTTAGTTAGGCAGTCAACTACTACCCAAATAGTGCCATATCAACTGGGCATGTTGGGTAGTTTCGTGATGTAGTCCATGGCAATTTGTTCCCATTTCTACTCGGGTATTTCCAATTGTTTCAGTAGACCCGAGGGGTTTGATATTCTGCCTTGACCTTCGCATAGGTCAAGCATTTGTTTACGTAGGTGGCGATCGCTGCTTTCATGTTGGGCCACTAATATCTTATTTTCAAGTCCATGTACATCTTTTCAGATCTTGTGTGGAGTGAATATCTTGTCTATTGAGCTTCATCCAAGACCAGATTTCTGATGTCACCAAACTTCCTTGAAACATTATGTTCCGTCGTCCATGGACTTGAATTATTTGTCCATCCCTCACAGACACTCTTCTGCCATGTTTTCTTCCTTAGGAGCCTCTAGTTGGGATTCTATGATTTGGGTAGGTAGATTTGGTTGGATTGCCAATATGAGTGTCTTGAGTCTGTGTGGTTTGGTGCGCTCTTTTTCTGCTCAAGCCATCTGCCATAATCTTTTCCTTGCCTGGGTGGTAACAAACTTTGCACTCATAGTCATTCATCAATTATAGCCATCTTCATTGCCTCATATTGATTTCCTTCTAATTAAATATGTGCGGAAGACAATTTTCATCAGTGCATATAGTACACTTGGTACTTTAAAAGTAATGTCTCCAAATCTTTAGGGCAAACACCACGGGTCCTAGTGCTAAGTCATGGGTGGTGTATTTATACACATCCCAATCCCTGGTGTGATGCGTCACAATAGACAACAATGTGCTCAGTTTCTTCTAGGAGTGATAGGATTGGCGCACTACACATCATATGTTTCATTTTCTAAAATGCATACTCTTGTTTTTCTTCCCACTTAAACTTTGTTTCCTTCTACGTTAATGTTGTGAGGGGCTTAGCTATTTTGGATAATTTTTTTGATAAATCTTTGGTAATAGCCTGCCAATCCTAAGAACTGGCACACCTCAATCAGCATTGTAGATGCTTCTCAATTCTTTATCGCTTCTTTTGGAGGGGTCTACGTGTATTCCCTTGTTGTTGACCACATGCCCTACAAAGTGCACTTCTCTGATCTAGAATTCGCACTTTGAGATTTTGGCATACAAATTCTCTTTTCTCAGCAGCTCTATGAAGATTCGTAGATGTTGGTTGTGTTCTTCCTTGGTTTGTGAGTATATCTAAATAAGGTTTGAAAACACGGTTCATAAGATCCATAAAGCTTACTAGAGCATTGGTTAGTCCAAAAAGGCATAACCAGGAACTCATAGTGGCCATAGCGAGTCCTGGATGTTGTTTTTGGGATATCTTATCATTATACTTGAAGTCGGTGATATCCAAAAATTAAGTTGATCTTCAAGTAGAAGTTGGATCCTTGCAGTTGGTCAAACATATTGTCGATTCTCGGAAGCGGGTATCAATTCTTGATCGTCAGTTTGTTTAGCTCCCAATAGTCGATGCAGATTCGAAAGGACCCGTCATTCTTATTGACAAATAGTACTGGGGCTCCCCAAGTAGAGAAGCTTGGTCTAATGAAGCCTTTGTCAAGAAGCTCTTGGATTTGTCCTGATAATTCTTTCATTTTAGAGGAGGCTAATCTATAAGGAGATTTTGCTACTCAAGCTGCCCCTAGGACTAAGTCAATTCGGAATCCGACTTCTCGAACTAGGGGAAATATTAATAAATCCTCTGGAAATACATCAGGTAAATCACATACTTGAGGTATTTATTTGATCTCTCTCCATTTATCTATAACGTGGGCTAAGAAATCATAGTACTTCTTGTGAAGGTACTTCTGTGCTTTCATATAGGAGACGATTTGAACGTTTTTGCTAGGTTTTTCCCTGTAGATGATTAGGGATTCTCCATTGGGTAAGGAAATTTGTATGACTTTTTCATAGCACAATATTTAAGCTCAGTGAATGCATAGCTAATCCATGCCAATTACAACATCGAATCCTTAGATAGTCATGGACATGAGAATGATGTGAAAAGTGTGATTGTTTAGAGTTAGAAGGCAGTTTTCTAAGATTTCTTGGGTACTGCCAGATTCACTGCTAGACATTTCTACTAAGTAATGTTCATCTAGTTTTCTATACATATGGCTTAATATTGGTCTAAACTTAGGTATAATAAAACTTTTCGCAGTACCCGAATCGAAAAGTATAGTTGCATATAAACAGTTAAAAAGAAAAGTACCAATTACCACGGTTGTGTCCGAGATAGTGCCTCTTGCGTCGATCATGAATACCATACCTCTTGCATTCCCCATGTATTATTCAACTTCGGGAAATCCCTCTTCAAATGCCCAGTCTCACACACTCATATCAAGCTCAGTTTCTAGTAGCAGTAACCCCTATATTTGTCATGGCTGCCGATGCAGCTGTCGGTTGTCTATACTATCTAGTAGTGTGTGCTACCCTTCAACACCTATTGCAGGTCATTCAATTTCTAGTATGATGGAATTTGCACTGATTACACTTTGGGTGCTTGTCTCAATATTGTCCTTACGTGGTGGTGGTTGCTACTGTTGATGGAGCTGGAGTTGTGGTCGTGCAGGCTTTAACCGTATATTTCCTGTTTCCTAGGGTTCGCCTTAAGTTTACCTTGTACCCTTTCCCCTACTTGAGCTTGCTTTCTTTAGATCTTTGTGATGGGTTTTGAACATTACAACATTCCTATGGTACACATGCAACCCTAATGCTTTGCATCTTGGATTTTCTCAAATTATACATGCAAATTAACTATTCAAAGCAAAACCCTAGATCTAGCATACATAATTTCGAAATTCATATATATAAAAGGGTTGGAATATTACCTCACTTGTTATATTGTAATAAAAAGAACAATCATTGACCTTGATAGCTTAGTTCCCCAAGTGTTGCACCTCTAACGGAGTCACAAACACCCAATGCAGAGAATGACTTGGAGAGAGGTGGAAAATTGGCTAGGGAAACTCCTAGAAGCTTAGGCATGATTTCCTTAGGGTTTAAAGGGTTTATATAAGGTTAGGTTGCTTAGTCTTGAAGTTGGACTTGAACAAGGAAACCCTAGTTCCTAACTTAAGCCCAAAGCAACCGATAGACCTACATAAGATGCCTTGGACGAAATCTTATAAGCCCAAGCTATAATTTTCGTCCACTACCATCACGAAGTCCCTAGACCCAGTTTCACAAGTATCAATGATTTGCAAAACAACCCCTCCATTATTAATTAGGTCCTTTAATCCCAAAATTAATATAAAATTAATTTATGATTAATTACTAATTAATAATATGATTTCCAAATAATACATTAATCTTGTAATCTATTAATAAAATCATTTTGAGTACGAATTTATTATTCATATAATAAATCCTACTCTCTCTCCACTTGTCATCCTGTCAAGTTGCAAGAGTGAAGGCAACACAAAAGGACCATGCTACATATCAAATCAAGGACATACCAAATATAGTTATGGGCTTAGATACCTAATCCAACAGTCTCCCACTTGGGTAAGTCTAATAACTATTATTGCAAGTATGACTTCATAATCTGACTAGCAATCATAGCTTTCAAAAGCCGTTGTCGAACTCTGATCTTATTAGAAATGCTTCCTTTATATAAGGGATCAAATATTCCTCCTTTCTACAAGATATCATATGGACACAAGACATGGATTATAATCATTCTCTCTGTCCAAGGTTTGTTTCCTGACTTTAGATTGACGATGACTGACTCAGTCTACAAATGAACGCATCAACTTAGTCTAGGCTTGGCCAAGGGCTTAGGGTTTCATCACAAAATTATCGAGGGGCCCATATATATCGCTTTTATCCCATTTAGGGTAAAAGGAACGGAAAAACTTCAACACATATGCTTATACTATTTACTCATCAAATCACACACAACAATATGTTTTATAACACCAAGTTACTGATGCGTTTACGTATTATCAATGCACAACCGACTTGTAAACAACAACTATATGTCTCCGTTTCAAGAATATAAGATATTATCGTCTCACAATCACTCATGAAAAAATCCATGAAGTGATTCAAATGAGCATAGGTTTAATCCAATACTTAAATTCTTATTTCAAGAGTACTCATGAACACTGCAACAAACATTTGTTATGTCTAAGCACTTAGACAATCTACAGTCAGATTCATGATAGTCTTACCTCACTAATTACTTCCAAAGTATGATCGACTGTGGATGTTCGAATAATCTTATTATTCAGGAAGTAAAACATGTGGTATGAAACACAAGTATAATCTAATCCAATATGTTCTCAAAACTTTTCAATAGAAATAAAACACTTATTATTTAATCACCATATTAATTAGACCTTATTCATTGTTTACTGTTTTGACTAATCAACTCAATACTTGAATTAAAACAATAGTCATTCCATGCTCCAAGCATGCACACTATGTTTATCTATGGTCCTTCCTTTGTTAAATAAATCAATTGAACACTTTTCTAATGATGCTCATTTCACAATTCCTTAATCCTTATAAGTGTAAGAATACAAAATTCTTGTCACTAATAAAATGTGTTAGAGTCTAACCTTTCATGCAACGATCCTTTTGTAATGCCGAGGCTCCAAAGTCAGAGAGACTTAGCCAACAATATTACAAAGTGTTTCCATTGGAGATTGTTACAAGACAATTCCCCGGAAATGAAATCTCACATTCAAGGTACATTCCTTGAACATCCTTATTGCATAAATGTTTCTAACTTACACATAGATTCTTAAAATCCAACTCTCATTATGGAAATATTTCCATAATGCCATATAACTATCCATTCTCAATAGAATCCTATCTATTCAAAATTATATCAACATGGTCCATCCATTACTATACTTCCAACTATCTACAAGCAACCAATCTTAGGCAAACCTTAGATTGTTCTTTGATAGTTGTTTAACAACTTTAGTCATATTAGGTTCTATTCCTTTTTCCCTCTTAATGCTCTAGGCATTTGGAAAAGTCAGAACAACCAAATATTATGGTATATGTAATCGATCCTATACCCGAAGCATATGGGATACGATTCATAATGTCTTACATAAAAACTTGATACTTAACCAGTCTCTTGCTAAAATATTTTCATATATAGAATTTCCTATGTTGAAACATTTCAATATGATATTCATATATGACCATGACTAAGTTTGATTAAAATTTCAATCTAAACTTTTAGATTTGAAGTGAAGTATAAATATTCTCAACCTTAAATCTTTCTATAGCGAAACAACTTGCAAACCTTACAACTTTGCAAATTTGTAAGCTTTGTTTCCTACAACTAGTATTGTCTACTTGCAACACTCAGTACAATAATTATGCTCCCACTAGGATAACAATTATACCTTTTCCAGCATAAAAATTATGCTCCCACTATCTTTTACATGTACCCAGAAATCAGCTGGACATCTAGAAATCAGAACTTATTGACTTTCTTACCAAAGTTCATATTTCTGAAACGTGGTGCTTCAATAATTCTTTATCTAGACTTCTCAAGCTCACACACCTTTCATTATATAGCTTATGTGTGTGTAAACCTTTTCAGAACTTATTGCAGTAAGTCCCGAATGTTCAAACTATTTTCCATTTCTCACAATTCAAACTATGAAGAGCGATGCCGTAATCATACTCGAATTTGAGAACACAACTATTACAACTGCTAACTAAAATCTACTGGCAAAAGTGTTTCCTCATAATCATTTTTCATGAAGCACAGAGAAACCTATTGTCACCTAGATTTTATGGTGTATGTGTTCCTATCCATGTTAATTTTGTCATTTCAAACTACCATCATAAGATAGGGTTTATGAAAAACTCAAACTCATATGGACTGAACTTGCTTAATCTTCATTTCTTGTCATCCGGAAGCACAAGGGCCTACCAGTGCTTCCAGGTTATTGAGCAGCTTACCCATACAGATCAATGCACATTCACCAATCAGGTGCTTTGCCTTATGCAATCAATTAAGAACTCATAGAACTCACACACATAGCCAACTTTACTAGAATGGAAATAGAAACAAGAATATGTCAACACGATAGGTTATTAACCTCAAGTCGTGTGCTAGTGATAACTAAAAGGTTTATTCTTGATTAGTTCCTGAAACTATTCAAGAGCATTTAGACTCCCACTGACCTCTCGACATATAAGATTCTCTGTCAAGAAACATTTCTTGACAAACAAATATTCAAGAGTTAGTGTGAGTTCTTATCAAGAAAACATTTCATTTAATTGATCTTAGTTCATCTTTGTTTTAACTAAAACATCAAAACTACCAATTTCAAATGAGAAAGAGTAAGAAAATATTTCTACTCCACATTTCATGAGGCGTTATAAACCTACTTAAAACATGTCACTCAAGGTGCAACTTGGATTACCCAGAGTATGACTCTAAGACTCGATTTTGGAATGAAGTATGACTCATCCTTTTTTATTTAAACCCTTTCAACAATTGATTCATTTTTTTAGTTGGAACAATTTCACTAAGATTTCTTTAGAGGATTAATTATGACATGGTTCCATAATCATTAGGATGATCATAAAACTCGATACTAGAGTACTCTCCTTTCCTTTCAGATTGGAGAAACTTTTATCTTTCTGTCTAATTGATTCTTCTTATTTGTTCTACTATACTTTAAAACTTTTCAAGGTATCAAAATTATACTTAATCTTGTAAGTATAACCATATTCACTGAACCAACAGTAAATCATGATGAACAAACTTTATCATCCTTTGTGGTGGATCTGACCAGTCCACATCAATGTGTACTAGATCCTTTAGTCTTTCTTTTGACTCACACACACACACACACATATATATATATATATATATATATATATATATATATGTGTGTGTGTGTGTGTGTGTGTGTGTGAACAAGGAGTTAGTCTTAATTTCCCAAAGATCAAGATTCTCATTCATCACACAATTCATATCGCTTGATTCCAAGTTTTTGTCCAATTGAAACTTGGTGATGAAAATCTTTTCTTAATTGGTAAATTATGACACTACCACCAATGATATAACTAATAATCAAATCCATTTTCAACATTTCTAACATAAGAAATATGAAAACTAATTTTCATAAATGTCATTGCAAGGAAACATAAATAAAACAAACAATTCATTTTATTGATAACGTGTGGAAAACTTGTCCTTACAATGCAAGTACAAATGAAAACTATGTTACTAAATATTCCTAAAAATTCTATCATAACTCCTAAGTAGCAACCAAAAATCTGATCGTCGAACCATGCGACCGAAATCCATCGTTTCACGATCAGACTCAACTTACTCCTCTTTTAAGCTTCCTTACTTTTATTCGATCCTACAAAACATCAAAATGCAATGTTATCACATCATGTGTTAAGAATCTATAAATAGGAACTTAATAGAGTTAGATAGTGGATATACCTGAAGTAGAGTCATACAATTTGACTTTACCATCCTTGCAACCTTTCAGGTAGATACGACATCTTCGCATCCAATGCCCCTTCTCTTGGCAATAGAAACAAGTGGACTCTTTTGGAATTGTACATGGGACTATCTCAGAATTAGCCTTTCTCTTTCTACTGGGAAGAGAAAACTTTTCTGGACTTCCAATGTTGCCACTGCCAATGTCCATGGAACTTTGGAAGATTGATCCTTCAGAATCTTTTGCTTGACTAGTGCTCTTCAGCATTTCTGCTTCAGCAACAATAAGCAATTTTGTTAGATCAATAAGGGTCACAAAGCGATCTTTCATATAGTAGTCCTTAACAAACTAACCATGTGAATTGGGAAGTGACTAAAGAACCAAGTCAACTCAAGAGCCAGCTCCTTTAGGAAAACGACACCCAACATTCTCAGTCTGTCAACGTGCGACTTTATGTTTACAACATGTACACATACAGGGTTTCAATATTTATGTTTGGATGTGAATAGGGCTTGAGTAACCTTGAACTTTTCAAGTTGACGAAAACATGGGTCAGGGAGAATCACTGGGGGAGGCGGAGGAAGAGAAGTACGATTTTTGGTTCCACCAATGCACGAATAAGATATTGATCTTTCACTTTGATCGACACGTGGAAGATCATCATAAGAAGGAAAGCCTTTTCCAAAGGATTGAAAAAGACCATAGTTGTCAGAACTAGACATCTACAAAAGGGAGAAATTCAAGTTAGTTGATTTAATCATTAATATAACACCCAAATGAAATATTAAGGCTAGGACCCAACACGATAATTCACAACTTGGAAGAGGGATGCCATAATCCAGTTGTAAATTATTTGAAGGTAGGTAAATGACGATTTACCAATTCCACCATGAAAACGAAATTTTAAACGAATTAGGTTTTAAATCAAATTCCTATATCTTTTGAGATTCATTGAACATTTTAATGGCATATTTAATCTTGATTATGCCCTTCAAGTTTGTGACTGGGATACCGATGATCACAAACAAATAACCATGCAAATTAGCTTGGTACTCTCATTGTCATTTATCACCAAATTAACGTGCCGGTTAACCACACACGCTTCATTGATCTATGATAATTTACGAGAAGCCCATTTCCATCCTTTATTAGTCCACATTGGTGTGCCTCTTAACCACACACACTCCATCAACCGACCAATAAGGTGCAATGTGCAATTTCAAGGGATAGCATCCAATTCACATTTTCCTAAAGTAACTAAGATTTGGGAATTTATAAAAGGGTTTAGTTACTTTATAATTCATTATACTTTTAATGAGATTTTAATGTCCTATGTTCGGCTAACTACCCTTCACTAGTCAAGGGTGCGGTGAATAAGAGTGGATACCCAATGGCGGTCATTTTATAGGCCACTTCCTTAAACTCCTCTTATAAACCAGCTTTGTGAATGAGGCCGACCTACTAACGGTAAGACTGACCTTTTCTTATATATATATATATATATATATATATATATATATATATAACTTTTAATATTATAATAGTATAAGGGTGTAGTTTAAACTTTTAAAATACTAGGGTTTTAGAATCTAATATTTCAAAATTAAAACTTTTAATCAAATTTTAAATTCCAAAACTTGAGAGCAATTTTTGAAACTTTTCAAAAATTCTTGATCAAATTTAATTCAATTAAATTAATCATATAATTTTATCTTTATCATAAATTTGACCTTTCCTTTTATTTTTCAAGAAAATTCAAATCAAAATTTACAAATAATTAATTTATCACAAAATCTCATAATTATCTTGAAATTTGATAATTATCTTTCCGTTAGATGAGGATATTCATTAACATATCATAACATTCGAATTTAATTAGTAAAAACAACTTATGGTAATTATCCTAATCTAATCTAGGCCAAAAAACCGAAAAATTTGCCAACAGACGAGTCGCCACGTCATGTCATGCCATAACACGTTGTGTAAGACCAACACTCGTGTTCATTAGGCAGAGTCCAAAAATGATTTTATTCTCGCTTTGAACAAATTACAAATCATCAAATATAACAGAAAAACACCCTGGTCTCTGATACCACTGATGAGTTTTTAACATTACAACATTCCTATGGTGCACATGCAACCCTAATACTTTGGATCTAGGTTTTTCTCAAGTTATACATGCAAATTAATTATCCTAAGCAAAACCCTAGATCTAGCATACATAATTTTGAAATTCATATATATAAAAGGGTTGGAAGATTACCTCACTTGTTATATTGTAATAAAAAGAACAATCCATGACCTTGATAGCTTAGTGCCCCAAGTGTTGCACCTCTAATGGAGTCACAAACACCCAATGTAGAGAATGACTTGGAGAGAGGTGGAAAATCGGCTAGGGAAACTCCTAGAAGCTTAGTCATGATTTCCTTAGGGTTTAAAAGGTTTATATAAGGTTAGGTTGCTTAGTCTTGAAGCTAGACTTGAACAAGGAAACCCTAGTTCCTAACTTAAGCCCAAAGCAACCTATGGACCTACATAAGATGCCTTGGACAAAATCTTATAAGCCCAAACTATAAACTTCTTCCATTACCATCAAGAAGTCCCTAGGCCTAGTTTCACAACTATCAATGATTTGCAAAACAACCCCTCCATTATTAATTAGGTCCTTTAATCCCAAAATTAATATCAATTTAATTTATGATTAATTACTAATTAATAATATGATTTCCAAATAATATGTTAATCTTGTAATATATTAATAAAATCATTTTGAGTACGAATTTATTATTCATATAATAAATCCTACTCTCTCTCCACTTGTCATCCTGTCAAGTTACATGAGTGAAGGCAACCCAAAAGGACCATGCTACATATCAAATAAAGTGCATACCAAATACAGTTATGGGCTAAGACACCTAATCCAACACTTGGGAGGTCAACTTTCTAGACTATAGTGCCCTTTCATATCTCTTGCTTGGTTAGATTGAAAGCTAAATGTTTGGCACTATCGTAGGTGGATGGTCGAGAAGCAGTAACCTGGTATAACTAAACCCCATGCGTATCTCTCCACTTTCTTATATTCTGGAGTTACAAAGTGGGAACAGAGGGTTGCAAGATGGTTGAATCAGTTTGTAAAAGTCACGATGTTGGCGTCTATCATTGTCAGGTTCCATAACTCCTGCTCAATCTTTTTAATTTCTTCCCGAGGGCAGTATTCGTTGATCAACATCTGCTTTAGTTCTTCTCAAGACATGAAGTTCACGTTACTGATGCCAGTGTTTTGGTATGGCTGTCCCACTAAGACAAAGCAGCATTCGAGAAGGTGCAATTGCGAACTTCACCTTGCTGTCTTCGGTGCAAGAGCCGATCTCAAAATTCGATTATGTTTTCTTGATCCACCGGGTTAATCACACAAATCCCTCATTCTCGTAAAGCTTCTTGGTTTTTCAGTTCATGAAATCCTTGTATGTACAGACCCTGAGAGGGCCTCTGTTATCTCCATGGGAACTATCACCTCCCGTTCCCCCACCATGTTCCGACCTAGTGTGTCGGTTAGCTTTGAATTTTGCATTGCATCGGTGATGCATTGAGCTACTAAAGCTTTTATGGATACCAAATCCATAGGTATTGTGTTCTGATCTCAATGGGGCTCTTAGCTGGGCTGGTGTTACATCCCCATTTTCACGGCCAGAAAAGACCGATTTGTTTATGCTTTGTTTTATAAATCAGAGTGATCGTTTAAAGAGAACGGTTATGGAATTTGTTCCCAAAATAAAATATGATAACCATTTATCAAAACGTTTCTCAAAGAGAATGTATTTTCATTAAATAATAAAACCTCGGGATGTCATGTTCCGATACAGACCAAAAGCATAAACAATAATAAATAGACCTTACAACAGTTATTCATAACTACTGGCCTATAATCCAAAATCTCTCGTCAAGTCCACCAACTTATACTCTTGTGCCATTACCTGTAATGCAAAGAAAACTGAGTGGGTCAGGCTTGGGAGCCTGGTGAGCATATAGGGTTTTCAACCCACAATAATACAATTATTATATTCAACCATCAAACAATCAACTCAATTACTCATCCCTATTATGTTTCTTAGGATTTTACCCTAGGAATTCAACTACTCGTCATTCCTTCATTCCTAAGGATTGACCTAAGGAATTTACACAAACTTCCATTGCTACATAAGGCGCATCTGCCAACATTATCCTTTAAGCGCCTCTGCCAGGATTACGTCATACACTATGAGGCGCGACTGTCAGGTTTATGACATTCTCTTTTAGGCGCATCTGCCGACATTATCTTATAAGCGCATCTGCCAAGATTATCCTATAAGCGCATCTGCTATTGTTATGACAATCTCTATTTGGTGCATCTGCCAAGATCACGACATTCACTACTTGGTGCATCTACCAATATTATTCTCAAGCGCATCTGCTAGCATTATGGCATGCTCTTTTAGTTTCATCTACCAATACTATACTTAAGTGCATCTACTAGTATTATGTCACTTTCTCTTTGGTGCATTTACCAATACTATGCTTGAGCGCATCTGCTAGCATTATGACATTCTCTAATTGGTGCATCTGCCAGTATCATTCTTAATCATCTTACATACATCATCATTTTATCACATACCAACTATCTCATCTACCCATGTTCTACCCAACATATTTGTAGATATGGAATACATATACAGTTTAACTCATTTAAAAACTATATAAAACATTCATTCCGTACTCATTTCAAATAAACAATAATATATAAATACATAGCACGTATTTTATAACAAATCCTTCATATTTATGTGTTGGAAGAAAGTAACCACACACCCTCCCAAACATATACGTGATACATTCAAACAATACTTGTATTATACCCGTGTTTATGAAAGGGACTATACACCCACACATATAAACAACTTTATATCATACACATAGCACGTATTTTATAGAAAATACTTAATATTTATGGGTTAGAAGAAAGTAACTACACACTCACTCATATAAACAGCAATATACTTAATACACTCAAACCATACTTGTATTATTATCGTGTTTGTGAAAGGTAGTATACACTCACTTGATCAGAAGATGATCGGACAACACTACGACTTGCAGAAGTAGTATTCTTCGGTAGATCTGGAAGATCTCCACAAAAATCGAACTTCTCGTGGGCAGAGCTTCGGCTCGGGAACCGCACTTCTCGGGATCTTCGGGATCTCGGGACTTGCTTCGGGGCTCGTGAATAATACCGGGGCTTCGGGGTATTTCTGGCACGCAAATCGATGCAAAACGGGAGAGAGAAGAGAGAAAATAGCAAAAGAACTCGGCAGCCCTCGCATCCAATTTATAAGAGGCTGGAGCCTCGGAGTACGCGGGGCGTACGCCTGTACGCGGGGCGTACAGGTCCGAAATCGTCATGGCGTTCGTCATCCGAAGCCACTTGATGCGAGGGTCGTCATGCTTCGCTGTACGCGGGGCGTACTTCGGATCAGATCAGTGACTCCTTCGGATAATGCCGGATTTTTCAATTAAATTTAAATACAAAATATTTAATAAACTTCGGAAATTCATATCTTCTTCATACGAACTCCGTTTTCGACGTTCTTTATATCCATGCGAAGGTGAAACTACGATCTACAACTTTCGTTTAGACTTCGTCGGCTAATTTTGACTTTATTTTTATTATTTATTTTTAATAGGCCGCGACAAAAAAACTTCGTTATAAATTCATAACTTCTTCGTTTGACGTCCGTTCTCGCCTAACTTTTTATCGCTTTGATACCAAAAACGAGACCTTCGATCCTCGTTTAGATTGTTTCGACTAAAAACCGCTCGATCTCAAATCGAGTATTTCGGGCTGCACACCGCTAAGCCGAAACTTCGATAAATCATAACTTCCTCGTTATAACTCGGATTTTGGCGTTCTTTATATGCACGGAAACCTTGTGACATATACTACAACTTGGTTAAGATTAATCCTTCTAGATAATCTTCCATCAAAAAGTCATTTTTGACGCCTATCGTCTCTAAATTGACTAGCCCTGATGTACGGGCGTTACAGCTGGGGTCCTGGGTTAGATTGGGTAGTTCTTGTTGGTATCATTTTCTTGATCCTAAAGTTAGTATCATGGTATGTGTCAGTTATTTGTAGTCTTTTTTTAGTTGTTTGAACACATAGGGTACTTTATGATGGGATTTCTAGGTTACATTAATGTTGTACTTGCATAATTTCACTTAACACTTAAGGGTACATGCAACATCAAATGGATCCATGTCTTTTTCACATCTAATAACAACATACTTATGAAACACACAAACTAAAACCCTAGGAATAAAATTCATGGTTAGGGATACATACCTTTTTTTCTCCAATCACGCAAATCAAATCTGGTTGTCTCCTTGGAAAACCTAGCTCCAAAAATATGTGAGCCTCTAATGGTTCACACCCAAAACTCAGGAAACCCTAGGATTGCAAGAGAGAGGGGAGAGAGGAGTAAAATTCCATTCTCCACCTTTAGGTATATGAGAGTAACAAAATTAGATACCCCAAGGGTCCTATTTATAGTCTCGGTAACTTGCAGACAAAACCAAATTTGAATGATTTAAATAATATATTTAATCCTAATTCAAATCCTTTCCTTATCAAGAACCATGAGACCTCTGGAAACCCTAAGAAGACTCCCGAAACCATCCATTCCAAGGAGGGTTCTAGTATTTCCTTTTTTGTTCAACTATTGAACAATTACAATTTACCCCTTACACCTATAATTAATTTTAATTAATTCCAGATTAATTCTGATTAATAATTAATCAATTCTTACGATCTTTAATTAGTTCATATTAATTATTAACTATTTCTATTAATTTATTAATCACATACTAAATTAACAAATCATTTATCTCTCTCCTTTGATCAATCTAAGCCATTTCCTAGTTATGGGGAAACCTAAAAAGGACTTTACTTTTATTCAGTAACGTTATACTAATTTAGTTAGGACCTTAGACATTTAATCCAATAGTCTCCCACTTGGATAAGTCACTAACTACAATTGCAAGTACAACTGCAAATAACCAGTAAAGAGTGTTTTCCACCAAAGACACTGCCAAACTCAGATTAGACATTAGTTCAGGAGGCACCAGCAGAAACCCCAGACAACATGAACCTAATCCCGAACCTATTAATTTGGCCGAGATTGAGGCGATAGTTGCCTAATAGATTGTTGATGCAATAGAAAACCTAGAAACCAATAGGAATATACGTTCATGAGGCAATGGAGGTGAGAGTTCGCAAGGCGATAACCGAGGTCCAACCAGTGTCTGTTTTTTAGATAATCTTTTTTTCAGGGGACTGTAAGGTTAAGTTCGCCGCCTGCACCATGGCAGACGTTTCCCTAAGCTGGTGGACCAGTTATAAGAAGGCCATGGGCATTAATGTAGTAAACTCCATGGCTTGGGGTGAGTTAAAGAAGCTAATGATTGAAGAGTACAGCCCAAACGAAGAGATGCACAAACTGGAGCAGGAGATGTGGAATCTGACGATGAAGGAAGCTAACGTATCTACTTATACAAACTATTTCAATGAACTTGCTACCTTATATCCCGGGATGATCACCACGGAATATAAGATAGAAAGATATATTTGGTGTTTGCTTTAGCCTATCCAAGGTTTAGTCACTGCCTCAAAGCCATCCACCTTCAATATCGCTAAGGACTGGCCTTCAGTCTAACAAATCAAGAGATTTGTCACGGTACGATGGTCCAGAAGGATGGCCTTCCGAAGGTGGAGAATAAAAAGAGGAAGTTTGGAAAGGAACCCAAAGGGAAGGCTAGGAAACCAGTGGAGAAGAAGCGGGAAGCGATACATGCAATTGCAGTTACGACAACCTTGATAGGGACTATCACTAGAAGTAATCCAAGATGCAATGAGTGTGGGTATCATCACAATGGAGCGTGTTGGATTTGCACCAATTGCGGCAAGAAAGGTCATATTGAGACCAGGTGCAGAACCCCACCTAATCAAGGAACCGCAGCAACAAAAGGTCGAGCGTGCTATGAGTTCAAGGAAGTTAGAAACATCAAGAAGGATTGTCCAAAGTTGAAGGAACGAGGAGGTAATTTTTAGGAGTAGATCATTTGTGATAGGAGCCAAAGAAGCCATCCAAGATCTGACGGTAGTTACGGGTACGTTTCTAATCAATGATTTATATGCAAATATACTTTTTGATATCGATGCCGATAGAAGCTATATTACTCCCAAGTTTAGGAAGTTATTAAACCACTTATCTAGTAAACTGAAGGAAGCCTATAGAGTAGAAATGGATAACGGCCAAGTAGGTAGCACCCAAGAAATATTTAGGAATTATACCTTAACGTTAGATAATCATGATTTTCTCACCTTGAGGAACACCCATTCGATTTGTGAAAAAGAAATACGGATCTTTCCGAATGTACATCAACTATAGAGAGCTAAATAAGTTGACCATTAAGAATAGATATTCAGTTCCACGAATAGACGATCTATTTGATCAACTACAAGGATCCAGTTATTTCTTGATGATTGAACAGAGATCTGGATATCATCAACTCTGAGTATTGGAAGAGGACATTCCAAAGACTTCTTTCAGAATGTGATATGACCGTTACAAATTTTTGTTCATGCCCTTCAGATTGACCAGTGCCCCAAATTTTTTATAGATCTCATGAATCAAGTGTGTAAGTCCAAATTGGAAAAATTCATGATTTTATTCATCGATAATATTTTGGTATACTCACGAACCAAGGAAGAGTGTGGGAAACATCTCTGAGTGGCCCTAGAGCTTTTAAGGGAATAAAAGTTGTATGTAAAATTCTCAAAGTGCGAATTTTGGATAAAACAGGTACACTTTATCGGGCATGTGGTAAGCAGCAAAGGTATTCTTGTTGACCCTTCCAAGATTGAAGCGGTAAAGAATTTGGAAGCGCCTAAGACCCCATCAAAGGTTTTTTAATTTTTAGGACTAGTTGGCTATTATCGAAGATTTATAGAAATATTCTCTCGTATAGCCAAACCCCTCACAACAATGACCCAAAAATAAGTAAAATTCATTTGGGGAGACCAACAGGAAACATCTTTCCAAAAGCTGAAGGAAATGTTGTGTAGTGCACCGATATTGTCCCTTCCAAAAGGTACTGATGATTTCATAGTATAATGCGACATTTCACATCAGGAATTAGGATGTGTATTGACGCAAAGGGAGAAGGCCATTGCATACGCCTCATGACAACTCAAGGTACATGAGAACAAATACACCACCTACGACTTAGATTTGGGAGCGGTAGTTTTTGCCCTGAAAAATTGGCATTATTACCTTTACAGAACAAAGTGTATAGTCTACACCGACCACCAAAATCTACATCACATTTTTGAATAGAAAGAGCTCAACATGAGACAAAGGAGATGATTAGAGTTACTAAACGACTATGATTGTGAGATTCGTTATCATCTAGGCAAGGCTAACTTCATAGCTGACACCTTGAGTCGTAAAGAACGAGTTAAACCTCATAGAGTCCAAGCACTTACGATGACTATTCAGTTTAACCTAATCTCATAGATTAGAAGTGCTCAACTCGAGGCTTTAATGGAAGAAAATGTTAAAGAAGAAGGCCTCACATGAATGGAAACACAACTAGAGATTAAGGATGATGGAACAAGATATTTCATGAACTGAATATAGGTTCCGAAATTTAGAGAGGTCAAATAAATAGTTTTAAAGGAGGCCCATTAGACTAGATATTCCATTCATCATGGAGTAGAAAAGATGGATCTAAAATCTCTTTATTGGTGAGCAAACATGAAGGCTGAAGTTGCAACCTACACAGGCAAATGCCTAACATGTTCCAAGGTCAAGGCAGAACATCAACGACCCTCAGGATTATTGGAAAAACCGTAGATACCCGAGTGGAAATGGGAGCGGATTGCAATGGACTTTTTGACCAAATTGCTCAAGACTACTACTTGTTACGACACTATTTGGGTAGTTGTCGATAGATTAACCTATTATGCTCACTTTATACCAATAAAAGAGATGGATAAGACGGAGAAGCTGACCATGACATAACTTAGAGAGATATTTAGATTGCATGGGGTACCATTATCTATGATCTCTTACAGAGATAGCAGATTTACCTCCTACTTCTGGAAAAGTTTCCAAAAGTCCCTTGGTACTCACCTGGATATGAGTACAACCTATCATCCTCAAACTGATGTCTAAAGTGAAAGGACCATCTAAATGCTGGAATATATGCTCAGAGCATGTGTGATAGATTCAAAAATGCATGAGATGCTCACCTTCCACTGGTTGAGTTCTCATACAATAACAACTATCACACGAGCATTAAAGCAACACCGTTTGAGGCCCTATATGGCCGAAAATGTTGATATGCTATTTGTTGGATAGAATAGCTACGCTAATGTCAGGCACAAACCCCTAGAGTTATGAGTCAGAGATATGGTGATGCTTAAACTGAATCCGAGGTACATAGGAAAATTCAAAATTTTTCGACAGTATAGGTCCAATTGCCTATCGACTTAAGTTATCCCAAGAGCATAATAACGTGCATGATGTCTTCCATGTGTCTAATCTTAAAAAGTCTTTCCACCGATACATTTGTCATTTCACTTGATGAAATTCAGATTAACCCTGAACTGAACATCATCGAAGAGTTAGTCGAAATCATGGACAAAGAGGTCAAACAACTCAAGCAGAGTCGGATTCCCATTGTTAAGGTGTGATGGAACTATAAATGAGGACCATAGTACACATAGGAACGAGAGGACCAAATTAAGGACAAGTAGCCTCACTTGTTCAAAGGAAGCCCGACGATTAGGTAAAAATTTCGATACGAAATTTCCTAAACTGTGGGAGAATATGAAATCGATAGGATTCCATCACTGACCACCGCTAGAAGAATGTAGGAAAAAAATAGATGTAATAGCTTAAGATTATAATATTTGATTTATAAGATAATAAAAATCAAATGTTCCGTTACGTTTATTGTAAAATCGACTATTAGGCTCGGAAATAAGCGTCAAAACTAGCTAAAACAACATAAAGGAGAGTTGTAGTACTCCTTGAGATCATTACATAGATATAAAGAGGGCTTAGATCAGAGCTCGCATGAAAGAGTTCTGATTTTTACATAATCATTTCGTGCGTGCAAGGTACGCGCTTATGCTCGTCACACACCTAACATCGGATTTGAGTAGATGGTGAGTGACATGGCCAATTGGGGGACATGTGGCCATCTCTGGATGGAGCCACGATGATCATGCATAATGTGCAAGATACTTGTGTCGCGTGCACCAAAATTTCATGCCTATAAATAGAAGGCAGTGCAGAACCCATTCTTCATACTTTCTAAACATCTCTCTCTCAACTCTCGAAGCGGCTACCCCTTGGAGTGGTCCTCGGAGTCCCGAGCCCAATTCAACCACAACCCCTTTTCATTATTTTAACAGTTTTACGAGGTTAGATAAAGGATGAACAAAGTCTCATTTAACCATTGTGTTGTCATCATATCATGTGTGTGTATGTGTGTGTGTGTGTGTGTATATATATATATATATATATATATATATATATATTAGATTTATTTTAGTTTATTCTGGTAAGATATTCAGGCATAGTAACAACTAAGTACAATGCTATCACAAAAGTTGGTCAGAGTAATGACTAGGTATACTACTTTCCTAGTGAGTTGGCCAGTGTAACGACTAGGCACGATGTTATCTCAAAACGTTGACCAAGGTAACGACTAGGTATAATGTTTTCCTAGTGAGTTGGTCAGTAGAACGACTAGGCATAATATTGTCTATAACGGTTTTCGTAGGGTATCTACCAGACATAATATTATCCTAACGTTTTCTTGGTATACTTATATTGTTAATAATATATAATTAGCAATATTTATAAAACTGTTTAGTATTCTAACATGTATTCCCCACTAAAGTATTTGAAAATCGTAAAAGTGGGGCTATGAACTCACCATTGAAGCGTGCTTTGAATACCAAGGGCATGCTATTGGATCGTCGAAAGCCTGGGGACCGCTCGGGAGGTATGAAGGCTCAAGATTCAAGAGAGTACGTGTGGTGAAGGTGTACATAATGATCTGCTGGACCTTCCTATTTATAGGAGGTTTTGAGGCGTGCGTCACATATCGCACGCTACGCGCTGTACGTCGTGTGTTGTTCATGTGGCTCCATCAGGGAGCTGCCACATATTATCCCTACATCGTGCCACGTCATCCGTATCTTGGCGGATCTAGATGTCAGAAACGCATGCCGCACGTGACCCATGGGCATGCGTGTGTGACGATTTTTTTCTAAATTCTGTAACTCATGCATTCGAGCTCCGTTTTCGACGATTCTCATATCCCCGTGTACGTATTGGCGTGTCCTACAATTTTACTTTTAGTCATTTTGGATAATTCTAACTTTCATATTTAGTCTATTATTTATACCCGCAATGATTTTGAATATATATATATATATATATATATATATATATATATATATATATATATATATATATAAACTATTTGCTATCTTGTTTTTGTGATAATTTTATATACTCAATTGTAATAGTATCATATGATCAGAAAATTTTATTTGAAGTTGATTTCTTTTATTATAGTCTTGTTTAATCATAAATTAAGACTTTTAAAGGATGTTTTAGTTTGAAGTAAGTTGAATTACTTAATAGTCTCATAGTGGAGTAATGTGTCAGATTAAAGTGGAGCATAGTTATCCGCCTCTTTTTAGACAACCAGAAATGGTGTGCCTGATCCGGACAACTCACAAGTATGTCTGAGTCATCTTCCAGAGTAAGATGACAACATTTGAATATTCTAGACGGTCTTGTGAATGAAATTGTTAGTGTAGACTTATAACCCAGAGACATAGATAAAATGAGATACCATATTTATCAAATATTCTAAGCATTGGTTGCCTTTAAATGGATTACATTGGCCAATGACTCCCCTAGCTGTGTAGTCAAACAATTACTCAAACGATTCATCATGCAAGGTGATTCTTCCAGATAATCGTTGAGAGAAGAATTATGAGAATCGATTGGACTAGGTACATATAAGTAGAGTGTCTTATACATATTTACATTTGATTTAAATATCTATATTGTTTGGAAATGTTTGTTTTGTAGGGTTATTAATATAATTTAATATCATTAAATTATTATGGGCTTGTAAACATTATGTATCTCACCAAGTTTTCCCAAACCTGACTCACTCAATTTATATGCATCACATGTAGTGGAACTAAGGCTGACGAAAACTAATTAGAATACTGAGTAAAATAAGAGATGAGTTTGTAATAGTTTTTAGGACCTTTAGGTATTAACAATTAATCTATGTTAGATATTAATTATGACATCCTTGGATTTTCCACAACAAAGACAACTCAATATTTTAAAGATGTAAAGAAAAAGTTTTATTTGGTTCTGAAAAGCAGTGGATGTCACGGATGGTATCAGAACATATGTTTAAGTGAACTAGGAATTTTGATAATTTCTAGAATTAAACTTAGAAGCTAACTGTAAATGGCGAGGTGTGTGATAACATACTTTTGGATATATACCTAAGTTGCTATAATATAGACACAAACACTACCGTATTCTAGGAATATGCCTTAATTGCTATTATGTGTTGAATGTATATCCGTACTTAGTAAGCAAATTACTACTATTCTAAGCTACTCATATCTACGAGTAAAGAAAAAATGAAGAATACAAGGAGCGGTAGATTCGTCAATAATGATGGAGGTCCAACACCTCAAAACATCGGAGCTATAACTACTCCTTTCACTATAGACAAGGTTCAGTTGATGATGCAAAGTACGCTAGATCAATAACGGTGTGTGTTTAGGTAAATTCTGACTCGGGAGCTAGCAAATACTACAGGCGAAATGCCAGTGGTGAATGAACTAGTGATCAACAACTAAATAATCAACGAGTCGATAAACGATGAACCGACTCATACTCATGCAACATCGGTTCAGGAAGGAAATAATGACTCTGACAGTAATCAAGGACCACCTCCTCCTCCAAAAAGATCAGGGGATCAGATGAATGGCGATTTCATAAGACTATGAAAGTATATGGACTTTATAAATTGCAAATGAACATTATTTAACAGGAAGGAAAACCCACTTGCGGTTATGGACTGGATTTCTAAAATGGAGCTAGCCTTCATTATATGTGGTTACTGATGGATTTTATGCATAAGAACAACCCTATGTGCTCATACAAACCCTAATGCTTGGATCTAGGCTTCTCTATTGTACATGCAACGAATCCAAGACTTGAAACCCTAGATCTAGCATACATAATTTGAAATTAACACTATAAGAGCAGATCTAAGTGATTACCTCTTTCAATTGGCTTGAAATCCTTTGAATCTTCTTGTTCTTGAGCTTAGAGTCACAAGTGTAACTCCTCTAATGGCTTACAAACACCACAAGCAAGAAGGCAACTTTGAGAGAGGAGGTAGGATGCTTAATTTCGGCCTAGGGTTTCTCATGGGAAGCAAGTGGCTGAAAACTGAAGGCAAAGGGTCTTATTTATACTGTAGGTTGCTAGGGTTTTAGTCTAAACCCTAATGGACAGCTTAGTCACCAAGCAGCCCAAGGAACCTTCTGGAATAAGGCCTTGGAAGAAATTATGATGATCCTTCATCATAATTCTGTTCCCCCCTTAGTCCATTAGGTTTCCCAGCCGAAAACACAACTATCACACATTTGACAGTTTATGCCCATTTATTTAATTAATCTCTTTTAGTCACCAAATTAATTCCTAATTAATTTATGACTAATACTAACTAAATAAATATGATTTCTCCTTTAATATATTATTCTTATAATATATTAATAAATCATATTATCCTCTATTTCTCATCAAATTACCCTGTTAAGTTGCTTCGGTGAAGTACATACCAAATATAGTTACGGACTTAGACACTAATCCAACAGTATCCCACTTGTATAAGTCTAGTAACTATATCTTACATACGACTTCAGAATCCGGTTTAGCAATCGTAGCTCTTATACGCTGCTGTCAACTCTGATCAAAATCTTGTCCATTAGATAAGTGATCATTTAATCCTATGTTCTAGATATCATGCTGACAATCACATGGAATATAGTCATACTTATTGTTCAGCATATTGTTCCTCGATCTCTGATTTGTTTGACATAGAACTTAGTTGAACACATCAACTTTGTCCTGACCGGGCTCGACACATAAGTCAAACCAAATCATCAAGTGGCCAGACATCACTTTTATCCTCTTAGAACAAAAGGAACAGATAAACTTCGACTTATATGCTTTTATTATTCACTAGTTGAATCATACACAAAAATGTGTTTTATAACATCAAGTTACTGATGCGTTTACGCATTTTCAATGCACAACTAACCAATAAACAATAACAATATCTCTAGGTTGAAAGATTATATGATATTATCGTCTTGCGATCACTCGTGATAAATTCCATGAAGTGATACAAGAAAGAGCGGGTTTATTTCAATGCTCAAATCACAATTCATAAGCACTCATGAACTTTGTAGCAAACCTTTGCCATGTCTAAGACCTTTTAGACAATCTACAAACAAATTCATGACAGTGGACTGCTCGAATAATCTTATTATTCCGGAATTCAAAATATGCAAAATTGAAACAACAGATAAATAATCAACACAAGATAGTATCTTTACTGATAAATAACACACCATTATTTATTCATCAAATGTCAAGTACAAATTTATCCATTACACGTTTCCTATCTAATCTAAACTTATATCGTCCTTCATCCCAATGCTACTAGTGTGCTGCAAGTGCTTAACCCTGCTCAGTCCCTTCGTAAGGGGATCTGCTGGGTTATCTTCTGACGATACCCTCTTCACTATGAGGAGTCCCTCTTCTACCCGATGTCTAATGAAATGATATTTTCTGTCGATATGTCTGGATCTGCCGTGATCCTTTGGTTCCTTGGTTAAGGTAACTGCTCCTTCATTATCACAAAAAATCTCCATGGGCTCCTTTATGGATGGCACAACTCCAAGGTCTCCAATGAAGCTCTTCAACCATATTGCCTCTTTCGACGCTTCACTTGCTGCAATGTACTCTGATTCACATGTTGAATCAGCCACAGTCTCCTGCTTGGAACTTTTCCAAGTCACTGCTCCTCCGTTAAGGGTAAAGACCCAGCCTGACTGCGAACGGTAATTATCCTGATCCGTCTGGAAACCATTCCTTGGTCCTCTAAAGGTACTTAATAATATTCTTGACAACAATCCAATGCGCTCTACCAGGGTTCCCTTGATATCTGCTGACCATGCTTAAAGCGAAGACCACATCAGGGCGAGTACAAGTCATAGCGTACATGATAGAGCCAACTGTGGAAGAGTAAGGTACTCGGCTCATATAAGCTATTTCTGCCTCTATACTCGGGCATTGAGTCTTACTTAACTTGGTATTGCTTTGGATTGGCAACTCCCCTTTCTTAGAATTTTCCATACTAAAACGCTTTAGTACTTTATCCAAGTATGTATCCTGACTGAGTCCTATCATTCTTTTACTTCTGTTTCTTACTATCCTTATTCCCAGAATATATGCAGCCTCTACAAAGTCCTTCATTGCGAAACACATCCCAAGCCAGGACTTTACTTCGTGCAAGGTCGGGACGTCGTTTCTTATGAGTAGTATGTATCGACATACAATACGAGGAAACTTACTATACTCCCACTGTCCTTGACATACACACATGACTCATCTTCACTTTGCAGAAAGCCAAACTCTTTAACCTTCTCGTCAAAACAAAGATTCCATCTGCGAGACGCTTCCTTTAATCCATAAATGGATTTCTCAAGCTTACACACTCTACTTGGATGCTTCGTATCGACAAAACACTCTGGATGATTCATGTAAACATCCTAAGCCAACTTTCCATTAAGAAAAGCGGTTTTCACGTCCATCTGCCATATTTCATAATCAAGAAACGCAGCTATTGTGAGCATTACCCTAATAGACTTTATCTTAGCAACTGGTGAGAAGGTCTCATCATAGTCAACTCCTGGAGTTTGAGTAAAGCCCTTCGCAACCAATCGTGCTTTATAAGTGTGCACATTCTCATCCATGTATGTATTCCTATTAAAGATCCATTTGCACCCAACTATCTTACGACCCGACACATTATCAACCAAATTCCAAACTTGGTTGTCGTACATGGACTGAATCTCGCTGTCCATTGCCTCCTTCCATTTAGCAGACTCAGGGCCTGCCATGGCTTCCTTGTAGCTGCTAGGTTCGTCTAAGTTTACTAGTGTACTATCACTAATAAATGTATCCCCTTCAGTAGTAATATGGAATCCATACAGATGGGGTGGAACACTAGCCCTACTGGAACGCCTAAGAGGTAAGGATTCGTCAACAGGTTCAACAGGAGTTTCCTCCGCAGGTTGAGTGCGCCAGTATTAGAAGTTCCTTCGTCGCTTTGTTCTTGAATCTCTTCAAGATTAATTTGCCTCCCACTGTCCTCTTGTCTTATGAGTTCTCTTTCTCGGAAAACCCCTCTCCTTGCAACGAAGACTACATTGTCACTCGGTCTGTAGAAGAGATAGCCAAAAGACTTATGTGGATAGATGATGAATTAACACTTCTCACTACGAGGTTCGAGCTTGTCGTGAGTCTTTCGTCTTACGAAAGCCTCGCAACCCCAAACCTTGATATGTGCCAATGAGGGAGCTTTCCCTGTCCACATCTCGTGAGGTGTTTTGGAAACTTTCTTGGTGGGAACTAAATTAAGGATATGGGAAGCCGTCTCTAAGGCATACCCCCATAAAGCTATTGGTAATGAAGCCCGACTCATCATAGAACAAACCATGTCCAACAAGGTTCGATTATATCTCTCGGCCACACCATTCAATTGTGGCGTTCTCGGAGGCGTCAATTGCGAAATGATTCCGCATTCATTTAGATAGTCATGAAACTCAAGACTTAGGTACTCTCCTCCTCGGTCTGACCGAAGCATCTTGATTTTCCTGCCCGGCTGATTTTCCATTTCATTCTTAAACTCTTTGAACCTTTCAAAAGTTTCTGACTTTTGCTTGATTAAGTAGATATATCCATATCTGCTATAATCATCCGTAAAAGTCACGTAGAAGCGACAAGCATCCCTTGTGGTGGATCTAAAGGGCCCACACACATCGGTGTGTATGAGATCCAATAGACCCTCACCTCTATCACAAGTGCCAGTAAAGGGTGACTTGGTCATCTTCCCAAGCAAACAAGATTCACACACGTCATCGTCCCTACGGTCGAATGACTCCAACACTCCATCCTTTTGGAGTTGGGCTATGTGTTTCTTGCTCACATGTCCAAGGCAACAATGCCACAAGCATGCTTTGTCAAAACTATTAGACAAATCAACATTCAACACATCATTTCCTAAATTGTCTACAACCAACACGGATTCATATATTCCATTACAAGGAAATGCATTGAAATAAAAAACACCATTCAAATACACATTAATAGAACCATTACTATTATCAAATGAGTATCTAAAACCTTGTCTATATAATCCATGAAAAGAAATGATGTTTCTTGCCATATCTGGCGAATAGCAACAATTATTTAAATCTAATCCTAACCCATTACTCAACACTAAAGAATAAAATCCGACTTTGGTCACAGGTGATGATCTTCTATTTCCCATAATCAAGTTTATCTTCCCATGTTCCACCTCCCTCCTTCTTCTTAGGCCCTGCAAATCAGAACAAATGTGGAAACCACATCCTGTATCAAGAGCCCATGAAGTATCAAGTGTTCATTTGTTAGATTTAATAGAATACATACCTGCATAGGTGGGCTTTATCTTCCCATCTATAATGTCCTGCAAATATTTAGGGCAGCTCCGGTTCCATTGGCCCTTCTTGTGGCAATAAAAACACTCAGCTTGCTTGGGCTCAAAGGAAGGTTTAGCAGGACCTGCTTTGGTTCCGCTAGAAGAGGAACCATCTTGGGACTTTCCCTTTTGGTGGATCTTAGATGGAGCCTTCCTCTTCTTACTTCTTCCTTGCCCTATCGCCAACACAGGTTCCAAATTAGTAGGATTTGATGCAATAGATTTATCTTTTAGGTTGCACTCAACAGTTCTCAACAAACCTTGAAGCTTGATCAAGGTGACCTCCTCTTTGTTCATGTGGTAGGTCATTCTGAACTGGTTGTAGCATGGAGGCAAGGAGTAGATAATGATTTCGATAGCCAAATCTTCATCAAAGTTAACATTCAACTTTAGAAGATGATCAACATACCTCTGCATCTTCTGCAGATGCGAGGTCAAGGATTCTCCGTTCTCTATCTTAGCGGTGATCATGTTAGTGATGATCTCATAGCGCTCTTGCCTCGCGCTTTGGTGATACCTATTAATTAAATCTTGATGCATCTCGTATGGATACATATCCTATGACATCCCCAATTTCACGGCCAAAAAAGACCGATTTCTTTACGCTTTGTTTTATAAATCAGAGTGATCGTTTAAAGAAAACGGTTGCGAAATTTGTTCCCAAAATAAAATATGATAACCATTTATCAAAACATTTCTCGAAAAGAATGTATTTTCATTAAATAATAAAACCTCGGGATGTCATGTTCGTTACAGACCAAAAGAATAAACAATATAAAATAGATCTTACAATAGTTATTTATAACTACTGATCTATAATCCCAAAATCTCTCGTCAAGTCCACCAACTTATACCCTTGTGCCATTACCTGTAATGAAAAGAAAACTGAGTGGTTCAGGCTTGGGAGCCTGGTGAGCATATAGGGTTTTCAACCCACAATAATATAATTATTATATTTAATCAACAAACAATCAACCCAATTACCCATCCCCATTATCTTCTTAAGGTTTTACCCTAAGAACCAACTATCCTTCATTCATTTATTCATAAGGAATTGGCACGAATTCCATTGCTGCCAAAGTTTATTTATCAAGTACTAAATCCATAGCTATCAGGCGCTAACTCCATAGTCACCAAGGTTCACTTGAAAAGCGCTAACTCCATAGTCGCCAAGGTTTACTCAACAAGCGCTAACTCCATAGTCACCAAGGTTTACTCAACAAACGCTAACTCCATAGTCGCCAAGGTTTACTCAACAATAGGCGCTAACTCCATAGTCACCAAGGTTCACTTAACAATAGGCGCTAAATCCATAGTCACCAAGGTTTACTCAAAAAGCGCTAACTCCATAGTCGCCAAGGTTTACTCAACAATAGGCGCTAACTCCATAGTCGCCAAGGTTCATCAAATAGGCACGAAGTCACATCGTCGCCAAGTTTATACAATAGGCGCTAAATCCATAGTCACCAACTATTCCATCTACCTATGTTCTACCCAACAATTTTGTAGATATAAATACTTACACAGTTTAAATCATTTAACACCTGTATAAAACTCCAATTTCCATGCCCATCTCAAATAGACAAATAACATATAAACACATAGCACGTATTTCATAGCAAATACTTCATATTTGTGTGTTAGAAGAAAGTAACTACACGCTCACACATATAAACAACAATATACTTAATACACTCAACCCATACTTGTATTATTATCGTGTTTATGAAAGGTAGTATACACTCACTTGATCAGAAGATGATCGGACAGCACTACGACTTGTAGAAGTAGTATTCTTCGGTAGATCTGGAAGATCTTCACAAAAATCGAACTTCTCGCGGGCAGAGCTTCGGCTCGGGAATCGCACTTCTCGAGATCTTCGGGGCCTCGGGACTTGCTTCGGGGCTCGGGAATGATACCGGGGCTTCGGGATAATTCTTGCACGAAAAACGATGCAAAAACGCAAGAGGAAGAAGAGAAATGAGCAATTGAATCGGCTGCACTCGACTCCCTTTTATAGGGTCTGGAAGGCCGATTTACGCGGGGCGTAACGACGATAAGGTCGCTGACTCCCCCCATGGATAATATCGGCCAATATATATTGCAATTAAATTTCGAAAATATTTAATAAACTTCAAAAATTCATATCTTCCTCATACGAACTCCGTTTTTGACACTCTTTATATCCACGCGTAGGTGAGACTACGATCTACAACTTTCGTTTAGACTTCGTCGGCTAATTTTGACTTTATTTTTATTATTTATTTTTAGTAGGCCGGGACAGGAAAACTCCGTTATAAAATCATAGCTTCTTCATCCGACGTCCATTTTCGCCTATCTTTTTATCGTTTTACTACAATTAATGAGATCTTCAATTCTCATTTAGATTGTTTTGGCTAAAAACCACTCGGTCTCAAATCGAGCATTCGGGTTGCATACCGCTAAGTCGAAACTTAGAAAAATCATAACTTCCTCATACGAAGTCAGATTTGGACGCTCTTTTTATGCACGCTCACGGTTTAACGTATTCTACGACTTTCATTTAGATTGCTAAGGCTAAATATCGCTCTAACGTATATTCACTTTTTACGTCGCGCTGTGTCGTGCCGGTTCTGTCGCGAAACTTCGACACGTCATAACTTCTTCGTTATAACTCGGATTTCGGCGTTCTTTATATGTACAAAATCCTTGTAACATATACTACAACTTAGTTAAGATTATTCATTCTAAATAATCTTTCATCAAAAATTCATTTTTGACGCCTATCGTCTCTAAATTGACTAGCCCTGATCTACGGGCGTTACATGTCCTCATAGGACTTCTGGAGTTCTGCGTTCATAGTCATGAGCATGATGCAATGAATCTTCATTGCATCACGTTCATGAGCCTCAAAGGCAGCGATTTCTTCAGCAGTGGCAGTTTCTGGATTGATCTTTTCAAGCTTCTCGTCGAGGACATACTCTTTGTCCTCGTATCGAGTTATCATTCGGATGTTTCGGATCTACTCGTTGAAGTTGTTTCCATTAAAGATCATTTTCCCACACAAATTCATGAGTGAGAATCCACCAGTAGCTGCAGGAGTGTTGTTGTTTGCGTTCGACATCTGAAAATAGAAAAAGACAAGTCTGATTAGAAAGAATCCCTAATTAAACACCAAAATGAATAATTAGGGATAGGATCCAACAACATTATTTACAACTTAGAAAAGGGATGTCGTAATCTAAATGCAAATAATATTGAAGGTAAGTGAATGAAGATTCACTAATTTCCACCATGAAAAACGAAAGGAAATTAAGTTTTAAATGTATTTGAAAACTCCTAGATCTTTGATATTCATTGAACTTTTCAATGGCATGTTTAAATCTCGATATGCACTTCAAATTTGCGACTGGGATACCGAGGATCGCAAACAAGTCGTTAATAACCATGCGAATCAACATGGTGCACCCAATGTCTCTATCACTTAATCAATGTGCTGGTAAACCACACATGCTCCGTTGATCTATGATAAACATCGAGCCACCCATCGCCACCAATGTCAATCCCAAATTAGTGTGCCGGTTAACCACACACGCTCCACTAATGATTGACAAGGGTGCAAAGTGTAATTCCATGGATTAGCATCATTTTCACATTTTACCCTAAGGTAACTAAGATTGGGAATTTGAAAAACATTATAGTTACTTTGTAAATTCGTTATACTTATAATGAGGATTTAAGTGCCCTATCCTATTCGTTCGGCTAACGACCCTCCGCCAGTCAAGCAAGCGGTGGGTGTGAGTGTACACCCATTAAGCGCCATTTTATAGACATCAACCTTATACCCACCTTATAGACTGGCTTCGTGAATGAGGCCTACTAGCGATAAGACTAGCTTATTGTTATACATATATATTAATTAATCTTATAATAATATAATAGTATAGGGTTGAATTTTAAACTTGTAAAATTCTAAGGGTTTGAAATTTAAATCATTCAAAATTAAACTTTTAATCATAAAATTTAAATTTCAAAACTTGAGGACAAGTTTTGAACTTTTCAAAACACGAGGGATCAAATAACTAATAATATAAATTAAACAATTTATTTTATGATTATCTATATTTGACCTAATCAAATTTTAGTCACAATATAATTACCAAATAATTAAAATAATCCATATTTATCATATAAAGAAACTATTATTCAAAAGATTTGAATTTATCTTTTGTTTTGGTAAGGATAATCATTTGCATACAATAAAATTCGGATTTTATTATCAAAAAACGATTTTGGTATCAATCCTACAACAAAACAGCAAGTAAATCCTGAAACATACTCTGTCTGACTCCCAGACTCGCCGAGTAAGTCCTGGACTCGCCGAGTCCAGATACTGACTCGCCGAGTTGAGTCGGGCAGAGGCATAAAAAACGATTTTCAGCAAAAATACGACAATTACATCACATACAACAGAAACCAATCAAGGCTCTGATACCACTGATGGATTTTATCCATTGGTTCGTTGGTGGAACACATTAGGAAAGACAATTAGCCTTAACAAGCCACCAAAACTAGCATGGGAAGAATTCCTGGTGTAGTTCAAGTGCAAGTTCTGCTCAACTCAAAAATGTTGGAGCTAGAGAACTAATTCCTGACATTAAAAAAGGGCAACATGCCGATTGATGAGTATACCAATTCTTTCACACAAAAGATGTAGTTCACCTAGCACATTGTTCCCGATGAACTAGCAAAGATCAATATGTTTGCGAAGGGACTACTATGGGTGTACTTTGTGCCAGTACATCAGCCACCTACTCTTGAGGCAACCATACGGGTTGCCAAGTCTTTTGAAAACTTGATCAAGGTCCACCGACGGAGCTTAAGTTTGAGAGGAGAGAAAATTTGATGGTTCCTCAGGAAACAAGAAGAAGAAGAAGAAGAAGAAGAAGAAGAAGTTCTCAAAGTTAAACGCCAACAACAACAAATATGGGAGCAACCAAGAAGTAAAGTGGTGTGACTAGTGCAAGAAGAAGCATTTTGGCGGATGTGTCGCCTGCTACAAGTGCAAGAAGCTATGGCATGTTTCTTCAGACGACCCGATAAAAGGAAAAGTTTGCTATAATTTCAGAGAACATGGGCACATGAAAGTTGAGCAACTAACCCCGAAGATCCTACCAACAAAACCCAAGGGTGAAAGCTACTAAATGACCTTCAATGAAGCCAAAGAGGAGACTGACATTGCTTCAGGTGCATTCCTAGTTAATCGATTACCTACCAAGATTTTATTTGATTCAAGAGTAGATAACTCCTTTATTTCGCATGAATTTGGTGCAAAACTTAAATTATCACCACATAGACTAAATTACCAAGTAATGGTAGAAGTAGCTTGTGGTATGAATGTATCTGTTAGTAAAAAGTTGGAAAATATAACCATCGACTTAAACAGAAACAAATTACACAAAGAACTGTTGCCCTTTGAGTTAAACGAGTTCAATGTCATCTTGGGCATGGACTGGTTAGGAGAAAATCTTGTATACATCGTATGTGGAAGGAAGATGGCGCACATCAATCCTCCTGGAAGAGAACTATTCATTGTATTTGGTGATAAGAGTAGAGTGAAGTCTGGAATCATTACATTGATAAAAACCAAAAGATGTCTTAACAAAGGATGTACAACATTCTTGGCATATGTGATGGATGCGTAGAATGAGAAGAAGGCAACGACTGAAATACCAGTGATGTGTGATTTTCCGGAAGTATTTCTAAATCATCTTCCCAAATTACCACCAGAGAGACATGTAGAGTTTAGAATTGACTTAATGCCATGCACAATGTCGATTGCAATTTTTTTACAGTTTAGCACCTACAGATATGAAAGAGTTGATGATACAGATCTATGAATTATTGGACAAAGGTTTCATCAGACCTAGTACATCACCCTAGGGAGCTCTAATATTGTTTGTAAAGAAGAAAGACAATGTGATTAGAATGTGTATTGATTACCGCAAGCTAAACAAAGCTACAATAAAGAGTCAATACCCACTACCAAAAATAGATGACTTGTTCGATCAATTGCATGGAACAACTTTCTTTTCCAAGATCAAGCTCTGGTCAGGCTATCATTGGTTGAAAGTAAGAGAACAACATGTAAAAAAGATAGCCTTTAGAAAAAGGTATCGACACTATGAATTCCTTGGTATTCCATTTGTCCTAACAAACTATCCAGTAACATTCATGGATCTGATGCATCGAGTTTGTAAACCTTTTCTCGATAAATCAGTAATAGTGTTCACTGATGACATTTTGATTTACTCAAAGAATGATCAAGATCGTGGTAAACACCTTCAAGAAGTATTAGAAATACTGAAAAACGATAAAATTTATTCAAGGTTCTCCTAGCGTGACTTCTGAAATCGAGAAATACAATTCTTGGGTTATGTGGTTAGCCAGAAGGGTATAATGGTCAATCTAGCAAAGACCGAGGTTGTTATGATATGGGAAACACTAAAGAGTCCGTTGAAATTTCATAGTTTTTCGGGATTAGTTGGTTACTACCAAAGGTTCATCAAATACTTCTCTTCTATTATTTATCCACTGACAACCTTGACTCGAAAAGGGATTACCTACACTTGGAGTAAGAAGTAAAGAGTAGCCTTAGGTGAACTGAAGAAGAGATTGTGTGAAACACCAATCCTCGTCCTACCGGAAGGAACTGATGACTTTGCAATATTCATTGATTCTTTTGGATTTGGATTAGGATGTGTTCTTACCCAAAGAGAGAAAACGGCGTCTTATTCCTCAAGGAAATTAAAGGTTGAAGAACAAAACTATCCAACACACGTTCTAGAGCTTACGGCGGTGGTTTTTGTCTTAATGGCCTGGAGGCACTATCTTTGTGGAACTAAGTGCAAGATATTTACAGATCATAAAAGCCTTCAATATCTCTTTACTCAAAAGATCATGTATTCTGAACTTCTTTGATCTTCCCTATAATCGTTGAAATCACCACAATCTTCAACGATCTTGCTTTTTTCCATACCGAATTCACTTTTCTCCTCAATGCATCAGCTATGACATTTGCTTTACTGGGTTGGTAATGTATTTCACAATCATAGTCTTTGAGTAGTTCCAACCATCACCTCAAGGCAAAATATGCGAAGAAAGAAGAACGGATGGGCAGACGTTAGTGTTCGAAATTAACATGTAAGGGATAAAGGTATTCAAAAATCATATTTGGGTGCCAAAGATGGGCAAAATATGAGATCTTCTCATGGAAGAGTCTCATAAAGTGATGTATTACATACACCTGGGAAGCAGTAAGATGTATTTTGACCTTAAAATCTGTTACTGGTGGCTAACAATGAAGGCCGATGCGACAACTTACAGGGTTGAATGTGTAACTTGTTCGAGAGTGAAAGCACAACATCAGAAGCCATATGGGGAATTGGAACCTTCACCAATACATATAGGTAGGTGGGATGAAATTACCATGGACTTCATAACCAAGTTTCCAAAGACAAGAAAAGGCCACGATATGATCCGGGTTATAGTAGACTGGTTGACGAAAAGTGCACACTGCTTCGCCGCATGAGAGACCTGGTATACAGAAAAGTTGGCAAAAACCTACGTAAAATAAATTGTCAAGATTCATGGTGTTCCCTTTTCGATTGTATTAGACATGTATATTCGATTCACTTCTAAATTCTGGAAAAGTATGCATGAAAAAATGGTTACAAAGCTATGCTTAAGTACTTCTTATCATCCACAAACGAACATATATAGTGAAAGAAATATCCAGAAATTAGAAGATATGTTGTGAGCATGCACTTTGGAATTCGATGGTAATTGGGATGATCACCTAGCACTATTAGAATTCACCTACAACATTTATGATCACTCAAACATCAAGATGCCTCCTTATGAAGCATTGTACGGGAGAAAGTTCCATACACCATCTTATTGGTCAAAAGCTGTAGAAAAACACTTTGTGTGTCTTGAAATCGTTCAACAAACCGTTGATAAACTGAAAGTCAGTGAAAATTATTTGAGAAAGAATGATATCTGCTCAAATCATCATAAGAGTTATGCAACTAAGTAGCAACGACTTGTAACTTTTGAGGTCGATGATAAGGTGTTACTTAAAGTCTCTCCACATATGGGACTTATAAGATTTGGAAAATGTGGGAAGTTAAGTCCTCGTTTCATTTGACCGTTCAAAGTACTTTAGAAGATAGGGAAGCAAGCATACAAGCTTGAGTTACCAAATGAACTAAAGGTTCTTCATAACACCTTTCATGTTTGTTATTTGAGGAAGTGATTGAGAGAAGAACCTGATGTGATTCCACTTTTGGAATTAAGGATTGATGAGAGCAAGAGGTTGGTTGAGGAGGAAGAACCGATTGTAGATCGAAAAAGGAAAATATTGCGGCACAAGAAGATCGATTTGGTACTTGTGCGTTGCAAAGATATTGTTGGGCTAAACCTTACTTAGAAAATAGAAAGTGACATGAAAAGTCGTTATCCCAAGTGTTTGTTGTTGCATGATTCCAAAAGGAATCATCCTTAGTACGTGATAATTGTAGCCCCCACACTTTTCGTTAGAAAAATCGTCCTCATGTACATTAACTAATTAATGTAAAATTTTATTATAAATAAACAAATAAGAAATATTCTTACATGTTATCTGTTTACAAATTTGTATATGACATTCTATATATGTTATACAAATAAATATAATAATGATATAATATTTGTATAAAATTATGGTTACAAATATAACAAAAAGCTAAATATAAAAATAAAAAATAAAAAATAAAAGCGTATCTAGAATAAATCATCTAAACGAAAGTCGTACTAGTGGTGAATACGAAAGCGTCGATATAAAGAACACCACAATCTGACTTCGTATAAGAAAGTGATGATGTTTTTAAAGTTTTGTGTTCGACACGATACAACTATGTGTCATAAAAATCAAATCGAAAATGAATTTCTTGTTGGACAAATCAATCTAAATGAAAGTTGTAGTACTCTTCGATATGAAAGTGGAGATATAATGAATGTCGAAAAAGGAGCTCGTAGGAAGTTATGCTTTTCACAACATCATTTATCGTGTAAGCCTTCTCAAATAATAAAACGAAAAATAAAGTATGAATTAGCTTATGAAGTCTAAATTAAACTTGTAGTAATCGTCGATATGAAGGAGGGGATATAAAGAAAATGGAAAACGGAGCTCGTATACGAACGTTACGATTTTTAGAAAATTTATAAATGTGAACCGACGAGATTTTGACACATGGCACCGTGGATGGCTAACACATGGCACGACCAGATTGCACCCTTCTTCCCCATGCCTTTCAATCAGATGATGACACGTGTACAGGGCACGACGCGCCCCCTGAGAAATGCAATAAATAGTTGTGTTTTTTTATCTCATTTCACCAAAAATCACTTCTAAAATTCTTCCAAACTCTCGAGGACCTATTTTACTAGTTCTTATGTGTTATTAGTGAAGCTTTATAGAGCCCGGATAAATAGAGCTTCCGGTTTCAAAGTTCTGCCCGTGTAATTTCCGGTTTTTCGTTAAATAACCTGTAAGTTGTGTTATGCTTACCGTACTTTGAGTATAACTTATATTTATATTTATAATCATTATTATGAACTTATAAATAAGATTTATCAGTAATATCTGTCGGTATACTGATCGATCTACTTACGGGAGTGAAGTGTAGGCTAGTTCCGTGAGGTGTTTAAAGATGATTTTTCAAACAGTGTACTCTATATGCCAAACGGATCCTACCTTTGATACGATCTTACATGGTTGTTCCTCATTAGCTATAACTCATTATTCTTTTGTGATTATTGATAAATCTGAGAAACTTTAATTATAATCAAGAATACTATAAATGATGACTAAAATGTAGTAACATATATATCTTGATCTTTTTAAAGAAAATTATAAAGTTTTAATCGGAGCGTAGACTTAACCAAAAGTCTTTCACCTTTAAAAAGGTGAGTACGTAGTTACTTTCAAGGGCATAATTATAATAAAAGTATTTATTGCTCAAAATATTAATTATATATATTAACCGTTTACTATCTATGTTTTTGTGTTGATTTTATGTACTAAGTTATAATAGTATCATATGATCAGCAAATTTTATTTGAAGTCGATTTCTTTTATTATAGTCTTGTTTAATTATAAATTAAGACTTATAAATGATGTTTTAGTTCGAAGTAAGTTGAATAATCAAATAGTGTCATAGTTGGGTAACATGTAAGATTAAAGCGGAATGTAATAGTCATCTTCTTTTTAGACAACCATAAATGGCGTGTCTGATTCGAACTAATGGTAGGTATGTCTGATTCATCTACTAGAGTAAGATGGCAACACTTGATTATTCTAGACGGTCTTGTGAATTACGTCACTAGTGTGGACTTATAACCCACAAATATAGATAAAATGAGATACCATATTTATCAAATACTCTGAACATTGGTAACCTTTAAATTACTTACACTGTCCAAGGACTCCCTTAGTTGTGTAGTCAAACAGTTACTCAAACGATACATCAGGTAAAGTGATTCTTACAGATAATTATTGAACTATGATTTTTAAGACTCGTTTGGACTAGGTATGTATGTGTAGAGTTTCTTATAGATATATACGTTGGATTTATATATCTATTTTGTTTGGAAATATTTGTTTTGTAGGATTATTAATATAGTTTAATATCATTAAATTATTATGGGTTGAAAACCTTATGTATCTCACTAGGTTTTCCCAAACGCAACCCACTCAGTTTATATGGATCAAAGGTAGCGGAACTATGGTTGTGGGAAGCTAATTAGGATGCCAAGTGAAATAAGAGATGATTCTATAATTGTTTTCAGGACCTTTAGGTATTTACGTTGTAATCTATGTTGGATATTAATTACGACATCCTTGGTATTTTATTATTATGAAACAATATTTGTTATCTCAAAATGCTTTATTAAACTGAGATCTTTTGTAACATAGACAACTAATTATTTTAAAACGCAAAGAAAAAGTTTTAATTGGTTAGGAAAAGTGGGGGATGTCACACCTATCGGGTTGAAGCCCTTCACATGGCTACATATCTCCTAAACATCCTACCATCTACATCTATTAAAAACAAAACTCCCCATTTTCGACTATTTCAAACTCGCCCCACATATACACACCTTTGCATATTCGAGTGCCTTTGTTTCCCTCAACTCACCACCTCTAACAAGCTTGAACCACGATTATCACTATGCGTTTTTTGGGTACCCGAACCATCATCACGACTAGCAATGTCTTGATCTTTAAACCCACAAGATCATATTTTCTCGTCATGTTATTTTTCATGAAGACACATTTCCCTTCCAAGTTGTCACCCCAAATGATGCTCCACCATATGATATTGTCGATGACATACTAGATACACCTTCACCATTTCGATTTTATACTTCCTCACCTCTTACTCATCATTCACCTGACCCAACCCATACAGTTATGGATTCATCTGCACCAAATCCATCCTCATCTCACTTCCCCACTACTTCTACGCCTTCAAAACCATCCTTTACGGGACCCCCTCTTCTTCCTCCTCCTTAACATCCACCAACCCACTCCATCACCCCTCCCTTTGATTACAAGAACACTCGTCTAAAAAGTGGGTTAGCCAAACCTATTCGTTAACTCAATCTTCATGTCTCCACCTTTTCCTATATCCTATGGTCGTACCTACAGGCTATTGAGGGCCTGACTAGCACCAGGACATGCGCAAAGAGTATAGTGAACTTATCTTGAATGTGACTTGGACCCTTGTTCTGTGATCCACAAGGGTAAAGATTATCAGATCTATATGGTTTTTCTGCCATAAGTTTAATGCAGATGGCACTCTCTCGCTACAAGGCCAAACTTACAGCAAACAGAGGCAGTCAACAATATGGTATCGACTGCGATGATACATTTAGTTTGGCTGTTAAACCAAATACCATATGCACTATTCTCAGCATTATGATTTCGAGACATTGGCCAATTCACCAGCTTGATGTGAAGACTATGTTTATTTAATAATCACTTACAAGAGATCATCTATATGCATTAGCTGCTTGGATTTCAAGACACTCAGTTTCCAGATCAAGTATGTGATCTTTAGCAATCGTTATATGGCCTGAAGTAGGCCTATAGAGCCTAGTACCACCATTTTTCTCCGCATGCCCTGACGATTGGTTAGCAACACAATCGTACAGATCCATCTCTATTAATCATGTACACTGCTGAGGTGTGAACCTATTTATTATTATATGTCGACGATATTATTCTTACAACATCTTCTATAGGTATTCTTCAGCAGATCACAACCAAACTCATCCATGAGTTTGCCATGACAGATCTTAGGCCACTTAACTATTTTTTGGGTACTTTGATGTTCGCCCATCTGCATGTCTATTCTTATCTCAACAGAAGTATGAAATGAAGATCCTTGAGTGAGCCAACATGATGAACTGTAATCCTTGTTGCATTCCTACCAAACCAGATTACAAACTGGACTCCACCGGCTCTCCAGTTTCAGATCCTACCCTCTTCTGCAGTCTTCTGAGAGCACTCCAGTATCTCACCTTCATGAGACCTAACATTGCATTTTTTTCCAGTAAATTTGTACGTACATGCATGATTCTTGTGTAGTCCATCTCTACGAACTAAAAGGATTCTTCGACACTTGCATGGTACTTTAGATCACGGACTTTAGGTACATGCACCCCCCAACAAGTCTTTAATTGCTTATTTTGATGCTGACTGGGGGGATGTCCAGTCACTCGTCGCTCTAACTCTGGATATTGTGTCTTTCTCAAGAACAACCTCATTTCATGGTCCTCCAAAAAACAAGGTATTATCTCCCGGTCCATTACTAAAGGCGAGTACCCTCGATGTTGCCAACGTCGTTATAGAGACATCTTGGATCTGTAATATTTTACTTGAGCTACGTTGTCGTACTTCTAATGCGAGCATTTTCTACTTTGACAATGTTAGAGTGGTCCATATGTCTTCCAATCTAGCTCAACATCAAAGAACAAAGCACTTTGAGATTGATATCCACTTTGTTTGTGACAAAGTTTCTCTCGGCCACATTCACATACTTTACATTCCATCCCCCAATCAGTATGGTGATATCTTCACCAAAGGACTACCTACGATTTTATTCATGAATTTTCGTTCCAGTTTGAATTCCCTTCAATCTTCTCTAGATAAAACTATGTGATGATATTAGTATATTTGTATTTAGTATATTAGCCCACATGTATAGTTTTTTATTTAGTGTAATCAGTCGGCCCAAACGGCATTGTGTGTGTGTGTGTGTGTGTGTATATATATATATATATATATATATATATATATATTCTTGTCTACCGAGGCAAGGATAATATTCAAGATATTCTATTCAATAATCTAGATATTATGAATCCTCTTAATGATCTAGCGTCATCATTAGAATATCATTCACTCTTTATATAATATTTGAATCAAGATTGTTAAGATTCGGATCCTACGTAGGATCATTTTCGGGTTTGCAAGAACGGGATCATAAGATTGAGATCAGGATACTAAGATCCCATCAAAATGTCAATCACTTTACAATTTACCGTTCTTAATAAGAACCATAATCGATAAGGGGAAAAAACATTATCAATCAGTAATCAGTTTACAGTTCATAAAATAGGTATTGAATAAGGTTATTCTTGATTTGACAGGTGGGTAAGAAGATCGGGTTAATCAATAAATGGGTAAAATTATAAAAATTCAAATTAACAATTGTCAATTTTCATAAAGTGGTCAGATCGAATCGGATCCCGGTCCCTGATCCTATGATCCTATGTGGAATCTTACATATGAAGCAATCCTATTACGATTCAACGTGATTTTCATAGGTAGGATATTAAGATCTTATGATCATGATCGAGATCTTGACAACCTTTATTTGAATTAAATATTATTTTACATAATATTAGAGTTTAATAAAAATATTATTGATGATAATTTGAATTTTATAATGTTGGAGGGAGTGATGCATGACATGTTACGCTCCTACATCAGATTTTTAACAATCACCTCACCACCATGTCACTTTTGCTAAAAGACATGTATGACATATCATTTTCAAAAGTTTGTCAAATTGGTAAAGTTTGAAAAATAAAAGTACAAAAAAGGACATTATACTCACATGCACATTATCTCTCATCTCTCCTCGTCAACCTAATGTCACAAACCTATTTTTTTTCATGCCATGGCACGAATAGGGGACAGTATATACAATGCATGCCATGAGCTTGCCGAGCTAAATCTCATCCTGTGCCATGTCATGTTGGCACATCAACTTTAAAGTTACAAACCGATTGTCATGTCATTTTTGTCACAAAATATAAATAACATGTCATTTTGAAAGACTGACACAAATTTGATTCTTTTAGAAAAAAATTCAAAAGAAAAAGAAAAAAGAAAAGAAATAACCTTTAACCCTTTATCTCTCTCTCTCTCCTCTCTCATTGGCTCTCTATCTCTCCTTTCTCATCGGCATTCAAATGCCGTTCCCCAAAATCCTCGGCATGCCACCATAACGAGATGGTGTGCGCGGAAGTTGCCGAACATATGCCAAGCACTTTTGCCGGCCACTCCTCCAAGTCTAAATGGATTTTTAATGAGATGCTTTATTGCCTTTAAGGAATCGTAACTAAGTTTTTATTATGAAAAATAATCAAATTTCTTTGAAAAGAATGTTAAATCTGTTAGAAACCTTACGGTCAACTATGTCTCATGTGTGGTCGACCATGTGTGGTGTGTGACCTTGTAGAAGTTTAAGTTTGTGTCTAACTTTAACACATAGCTCTATCCTAAAATATCAAAAAGGAGTTATGAGAGTTTACTTTTGTGATAGCACATTGTCTATGTCTAACACAGTTTTAACTTTTAACTTTATATTTTTGGGGTTCAGTGATTCAATTATAATGAGTTATTTTTGAGTTAATAATATTAATTATTTTTCTTTTGTTAGATACTTTGTATAGTTTTATGTTTTGTATGAAAATTTTCTTGTTCAATTTTAATTTTTAATATTAAATATTAAATTCGTAATGTCATGATATTTTTACCATATTATTTTTATAATTATATACGTAATATCATGCGATAAAATAAAAACAAAATATAGAGTTTATATGTAGTAGTATTTAATTTAATTTTGGTGTATTATAATATATTGATTTCATTTAATGTTATAGGTAGATGCCTTTTAATTTTATAAATATTAACTATGTTTAAAAAAATAAAAATTAGATGGGTAACTTTATAATATATTTCATAAAGATAAAAATAAGTTAGTTAATATCAAAAAAGTTGTGATAGTGGTCAATGATTAGAGAAAAATGTTAAGTGATAATATTTTATTTGGTAAAGTTAGAAGAAAATAATATGGTTAATATAATAAAAGTTATGTATGATATCGACGATTGAAAATACTTCTAGTTAACCTTTTTAATTTCTATTTTGATAACATAATTAGATAAATAAATGAATATATCTAACATAAAAATATGTCTTTTGAATGTTAAAAAAATATAAATAATAATATTGAATAATTTTAGTAATCATAAATAAAATTGATCAAAAGTCCAATTTCAACCCAATCCAAAATAGACTAGATTGAGTTGTCAAACTCTATTTAATTAAAAAGGTCACAAGTCTAACTTGTTTAATTAAAGTAATTAGATTTGGATGAAAATTTTAACTGTTTTCAATTAAAACATTTAAATACAATATACATATTTATTTTATATTTAATTGCCTAAAGTATTGTATTATCCAAAAGAAACCTTATTTTAATTGGGATATATATACTAAAGTCTCTATATTTTCAACAATTTGATAAGAAATTATTAAACTTTATTTTATTTACAATAAAGTTCTAACTACCGATAGTTTTTTATACTTTTACCATTTTTTGCCGGTTAGTCGGTAATTAGGATTTTACTGTCAAAATATAAAGTTTAAGACTTTCTTGTCAAATCATGAACTAGAATTTTACTGTCAGAAACATAAAGTTTAGGACTTTATTGTTAAATCGTTGAAAATATTGAGACTTTGGTGTATAGTCTTGGTTTCCTTATAAACAAATAATTTTATCAGCCTCGTGAGACCCAATTCGTAGCCCAAAAACTTTTAATTGTGATTTTCGTCGCAACACCATTATTTTTCTTACCATCATCATTCTTACCCTACTACAATCACGATCATGGGTAACATATGCAAAAGAGAGAGTGAGAAGACTTGTAAAACTTTCTTCATGGTTTGCCGTCAAATCCTGAACTGAAAAGAGGGAGCAGGTTATACAAACACAAACACCACACGTCTAGTCAAAAGGGTATGAATGTGGAGAAGGGTAAGAAGGGCGATTTCATCTTTTCTGGTTTATTAATTCTCCATTTTTAGGATTGCTAAAAGCCAACACAATCCTGATTTTTTCTTTCTTACTTGATTATCTTCATTTTTTTCAATGTCGGTTTGTTGAGATTAAAAGAAACTATTTAACAAGAAGCAAATGTTTAGGATTTCAATAGGATCTACCTGACCAGAGCAGGTTCCACTAACTTTTATGCTTAAAAACTATCATACCATTAAATGTCTAGCCAAAAAAGATATATATATATATATATATATATATATATATATATATATATATATATATATATATATATATATATATATATATATATATATAGTCACACACACTAAAGTCCCAATATTTTTAACGATTTGAAAAGAAAGTCCTAAAATTTATATTTTTTACAGTAAAGTCCTAATTCACGATTTGACAAGAAAGTCCTTGTAACACTTGATTCCTGGTACGCATTTAATTATAATTTATTCATTTTTATAGAGCTACTCAACGAGTTGGAAGCCCCAGACTCGTCAAGTAGGAACGAGATTGGACGCGGGGTTTTAAGCAATCTACTCCACGAGTTGAGAGCCCTCAACTCGGCGATGCGAGTAGGTCTGCCAGAGTGAAACCCTAATTTCGGGATTTGCACTCTATTTAGGCATCTTAATCCCCACCTTATGGCTTTATTTCTAGCCTCCAAGCCCTAAACCCTAAGCCACGAAACCCTAGAGCATTTTGTGAGTATGTGAGCCATTTTTGAGTACACTAGTACAAAAATCACCTACGGTCACACTTTGCCTGAAACAGACCTGCCACACTTTCATTTGTTTCAGTGACCAAAGGTCATTAATAAAATTCTAGCCTAGCTTTAGATACACCTTTTATTGATTTATGTGACCATTGTATAATATTTTAAAACCTTTAGCGACACTCTAATAAAAAATGTGACATTTACTAGCCATTATCGAAAAATGTAGCTAAATGTGACCAACTGCCATGATATTTCTTTGATTTTTGGAATATTTTTGTGATTCTTTTTATTTGACATGATAGACACATATATGGTTATTTGAAGCAATTGTTTATGTGTCTAAATTATAAAGTTTAATTAGCCACATGAATTTGATGTGGCTAAAGGCTAATATATATGGTCATATAAATTATTTTGTGTGACCAAAGAGTAGTGTTTATTAGTCACTAAAAGAAGCAAAACTAGTAACTATAAATATTTTATGCTCATGGTTTAAGTTTATATGTGTGTCGAAATGTAAACAATGGTAATATTAAAACAAATATATATATATATATATATATATATATATATATATATATATAAATATACATATACATACATACATATATATATATATATATATATATATATATGTGTGTGTGTGTGTGTGTGTGTAAGACTATTAGTAGTTGATGGTCACGATTTAATTGGTATGTGAAAAAAAAAATAAACAATGCTAATGGTAAAAGAAAAAAAATATTTGGCTGTAAGTAATTTATGGTCATGATTTAATAGAAAAAACATACGAATATAGTATTTTATGGTGATTGTTTAAGTTTTTACATGTGTCTAAAAGTAAACAATGTTCATACTAAAACAAAAAATATGTGACTGTTGGTAGTTTATGGTCATAGTTTAATTGTTTATATGTGTCAAATAGTAAACAATACTAAGAATAAAAGGTAAAAAATGTGACTATAAATAATTTATGGTCACAGTTTAAAGGGAAAACTTTGGACTATAAGTAATTTATGGTGACGATTTAAGTTTTTCTGTGTGTCAAAGTAAACACGATGGTAAAACAAAATAACATGACAGTTAGTAGTTGTTGGTCACATTTTAATTGTTTATGTGTATTAAAAAAATAACAATGCTAATAATAAAAGAAAAAAGAACATGTAACTATAACTAATTTATGATCATGGTTTAATTAAAAAAACGTATATAACTATTTTATAGTGACGGTTTATGTTTGTATGTACGTGTAAAAGTAAACAATGGTCATACTAATACTAAAAAGATATTACTATTAGTAGTTTATGGTTACTTTATAATTGCTATGTGTGTAAACAAATAATAATAATAATAATATTAAAATATATATATATATATATATATATATATATATATATATATATATATATATATATATATATATATAGTGACGGTTTATATTTTGTTGTTTCTTCCATAACATGACATGGGATCGGTTGCTCTGTTCAAATGTTGTTTATTCTTTTGTTTTTAAAAAACTTCTCAGGTATTATTAAAATACACGATTTGAGTGAAAACCATTTTTTCTTTGATCTAATGGCTAAATGGGCAGGAAATCTCAATATACCTCTAGTTCTCAAGTTATTATATTTTCCAAACAAAGTTCTGGTTAAAAGAGAAAGGTTTTTGATTAAATTGTTATTATTTTATTTGAAGTCTGATTTAAAGTTTTGCTTTGTGTGAAATGCAGAAATTGGAATAGATGGTGCAAGTTATTCTTTTGATCTCAAATTGAACTTAGCCATTGAATTTAAGATGAAGAGTTGGTGATGTTGACTGTTGAGAAGCCACAACCGGTAACTTTGTTTAAGGAAAAAAACATATAAATACTACGACGAATCATATATGATTTTTAACAATCTCTTTGATATGTGTTCTGCATGGTTTGAAAAGGGGTATTTAGAGCTAGATGAAAATGGATAAGGTCTTGAATGAAATAGTGATGTTATTTAGGTTTTGGGTTCTAGCTTGACATGTATTTCCTTTATTTTGGTTATACTAAGCCATGGTTTCTGTTTTTTCTTTTGATTATAGAAAACGTTGCCTACATCCCTTGATAAACATTTGCCCATCTCATGATCTCTTCAAACTTCACAGGTTTTAGGTTGACAAAGTAGTTTATTACTTGGTGATGTTCGTGATTATCTCCACAAGTCCTTCTTTGCAAAGGTCCCAATGGATTAAGAAGGTATGAAACTATTGTAATAATCTCATGCTTGTGTTTTCTATTAATTGAAGCTTATTTAGTTTAATAACAACTGCATGATAAACTCTTAGTTTCTGTCCATTTCATTAATTGCAGGACCTGATTGGTTTTGGACACTATTTTTTATAATATATATAGCACTTATGGGAACACAGGAGCTAAAGCGAATAAAATGAAAAAATATTAGAAGGAAAAGATAAGTTATGCAACACTACATGGAATAAAGCAAGATAAAGCAAGCTAAGGAGGATAAAGCAAGCTAAGGAGCAATGTTATGAAGAAAACAATATAAAAGTTATTTTTTTAGGTTTAATGTTTGCTTATACTTTTTTTGTTTTTGATAATTTCGGATTTGTTTTGATGTAAGAATTTTGAATTATTATTAATAAAAATTTGTTTCAATTACATTGTATTGTATATTTTCATTTTAAAATATAAATATGTGACTAAAAATAAAAATAATAATGATAAAAGAAAAAAACAGTGATTATAAGTATTTAATGGTCATAATTTTTTTTGTGTAACTACAAGTAGCAATAGTCATGCTAAAATAAATTAATGTGACTATAAGCAATTTACTGTTATTGTTTAATTTATTAAGTGTGATTAAATGTAAACAATGGTCATGATAAACAAATAAACATTTTAAATATAAGTATTTTATGGTTACATTTTAATTTAGGGTGTGATTAAAAATAAATTATAGTTATAATAAAAGAAAAACATACGTATATAAACATTTTATGGTCACAGTTTAATTTCTTATATGTGACTAAATGTTACTAATTGTCATGATATAACAAAAAACCCATTACACAATAGCCACAGTGACAACATTTGTGTATCTATAAAACAATTAAAGTCATCGTTTGATTGATTTTCTATGTCGAAACGATATACAATAGTCACACTTACACATACATGTATGTTTGAATGATGGCAATGATCATTATTTGAAAAAAAACAATTGTGTGGCTATAAAACACTTTTGACCATGCTTTCCCTAAACCGATGTGACTAAACTCCCACAAAACAAACGTTTTTGTGACTAAATAATAGCTAATGACACAATGAAAAAATATTAGTATGACCATTGGATGGAAAATAGTCATTATTAAAAAACACTTGTGTGTCTAGAAAGAGTTTATAGCCACAATTATGACACAAAATGCTTGACTAGAACAATACGTTTGCCACAATATTCTTAAATCGATGTGACTGTAGACTCAACAAACAATCATTTTTGTGACTAAATAATAGAAAATCTCATATTAACAATAAATTAATGTGGTTGTTGGATTAACAATAGTTACTATAAAAAAACGCATGTGTGTCTAGAAGGAATTTATATCCACATTTATTGGGCAAAATGTTTGATTACAACAACACTTTTGCCACGGTTTTCCTAAATCGGTGTGACTAAAGACTCAATAAACTGTCATTTTTGTGACTAAATAATAGCCAAGGTCACACTAACAATAAACTCATGTAGCTGTTGCATGAGCAATAGTCACTATAAAAAAAACGTTTGTATGTCTATAAAGCGTTTCTAGTCACACTTAATGGACGAAATGCTTGATTACACCAAAAATATTGGTACTCAATAACCACACTTTTATATTACGGCCACATGCTTTCATATGATATAGCCACTAAATTTTTAAGTGGTCGTATGGTGCCTAAAATGGCACGACCTTCGGTGACACTTCCGATGAAAAAAAAAGTGAGGCTATAAGCATACGGTCACAATTTTTTGGTGTGACCATAACCCATTTTTGTACTAGTGGTAATCTTTGTGTGTTCTTGAAGCTTGAAGAACAAGAATGAGCTAGAAGGTTCAAGGAGACGATAGTAGATCCAGAGACTTCCTTCCATCCTCATCATTTTTGGTAATCAAGTCTCTAACTTGACTATTATTCCATTAGATCTCCTTAGTTCCATTTTATGAGGGTTTTGGTTCAAGAATCTTGATCTTTGGGACATGGACGTCCCAAGTGGCTTACCTTTCAGATATGGGATCTGGAAGGGGTTTCATGGCATAAATGTGCAAACTTTATGACCATGGAAGCCCCATGCAAGCTTAAAGACGTTATTATGGCCTTTTAAGCCCCAAAAGACCATGCATAGAAGTAAAGTCTGAGACTTTACATGTTCATTGGGTGTTTAGACCTAGATCTCGATTTTCATGTTTTGGGTTGGAGTAATAAGGCTTTTGGAAAAAAGATCTATGTCCTAAGGAACTAGGGTTTTGTCTAAACCCACTAGGAAGGATTATTAGAGGGTAAAGTTGGAAACTTTACCCTTAAAATGGCATTTTCAGTGTGTAGATGAAGTAAGAAGCTTATATCTGAAGAGTTGGGGCTTAACCCATTAAGATGGCCCAAACAGACAAGGGAACTCGTCGAGTCCATAGAGGAACTTGACGAGTTGAGTCGTGTTGTCCCGTTTCAGATTATGATAGAAATCGACGAGTCTATGAAGGGACCCGACGAGTTGATTCGCCAAATCGCGACTATGAGTATCCAGGGAACTCGACAAGTTAAGGAAGTGACTTGACGAGTTAGATCGCAATTTCAGGGTTCTAGGACTCGACGAGTTGATGGAGCAACTCAGCGAGTTGGGTCAACTTACAGTGTTGACTTTGACCCGAGCATTGACTTTGACCAGGAGTAAAATGGTCATTTTACCCTTAGAAGGATTCTCTGTTTTTGACTATGTGTTTATTTTGATAATGATAGTCAGGGAGTCGTTGGAGCAGCAATCAGAGATTTCCTCACTCGAGATTTCAGCAGTCAGCTTGAGAGGTGAGTTTTCCTCTGGTAGGAACGAGTTGAAGGCACCAATGTCGGCCCGTTTATGTATGTTAGCACATGCCAGACTTAGGTCCGATGTCGGGGTTAGCCCGATGTAGATTATATGATCCGAACTCCTGTCCAATATCGGGGAAAGCCCGAGGAATGTTTCTATGCTTGATGTCTTCGTGATTCTTTCATGTTTTTGTTTATGTGTTCCGGACTATGGTCCGATGTCGGGGGTAAGCCCGGGGAATGTTTAGTTTATATTTTATGTGTGATATTTCCAGATTTTGGTCTGATGTCGGGGCAAGCCCGAGGAAGGTTTAACTTATATGGTATGTTATGTGTTTATGTTATATGCTTGTTGATATGTTATATGTATACTGGAGTTTGGTCCGATGTCGGGCGGGGCCCAATGACGGAGTTCGGTCCGATACCGGGCGAGGCCTGATGCCAGATTCGTCCGATGCCGGGCAGGGCCCAATGTATGCTATTATTTGTGCTTACAGTTTTCAGTTTTGGTTTCAGGTACTTCCGGTAGCAAAGGGAAGAGCTCAGAATGATTGCAGTGCACACACCATTTTTGCAGCATGGGATGTTTAGACTCTAATATTTTGAGACATGATTTTGATACAACATTTTGTATAATGATTTGAGATACATAACTTATGATTTTGTTGTGATGTTGATAGGTTATGGTTATCTTAAAAGATTTTTAAAACAAAATTTTTGGACTATATTTTTGGGATGTTTCAGTCCTAAACTTTATTTCTTTGACAATAAAGTTCCAATTACCGGCTAACCGGAAAAAAGGATAAGAATGTCAAAAATTGCCGGTAGTTAGGACTTTACTGTTAAAAAAATAAAATTTATGACTTTCTTGTTAAATAGTTGAAAATATTGGAACTTTAGTGTATATATCTCATTCTAATTTTTCAATATTTTAACATTTTTGTCATATAATGCTAAAACTCAAGACAACAACCTCGATTTGATATTTGTCGTCATATAGAGACAAATGTTTTGCTAAAGAAAAGAGATGAAACATCAACTAGTGATTTAATTTCAGTGGAGATTCGAGCCATCAACTCGTCTTCTAATAGAAACGAAAAATGCTCTGTATTGTATTGCTTCCTTCAATTAATTCTTTGATTTGATACTTTGTTTCCGGTTTATTGTTTTTTGGGGATTAATCTATGAATCTTGTGTGTTTGATGCTCCAAATGATTTTTTTTTTCCATTGACATTGTTATGTTGTTTTCTTGGTTTGTATTTTTTTTTTCTTTACATTTAATACCACAAATAGCATTTTTCGGTTTTAGCAATAAAAAATCACTACATGTATTCAAAAGGAACCCATGGAATTTTATTCCAATTATAACATGTATTCAGCCATGAGATGTGTTGATATTATAGTATGATAGTTATTTGAGGTATTTTTTTTATGTTATTCGTGGTTTAGTTCTTTAGTTTTTCTAGTTCTATAAAGTTCCAAAATTTCCGAGTAAAAATGTCATTTTTAAATAAGTCAAAACCATTCATTCATTATCCCAGAAGATAAACATCACAAACATCTCAAAATATCGAAGTAAAATCAAAATAGCCAATGCATAATAAACCTCTAGGGATGCAGTGCGCTCAAGCCATACCCTTCCTTTTTATAACAGATGTACTTGAAAACATTTTAAAAATAAACCGTAAGCACAAAGCTTATTGATTTCCCCAAAATACCCCATCTATACGTACATAACAATAAAAAACTAAACTAGGTCTATTTCACCCCCCTTCGGTCTCTTTCAACTCGTATTATGTCTATTTCACCCCTTTCGGTCTCTTTCAACCAATACTGGGTCTATTTCATCCCCTTCGGTCTCTTTCAACTGATAATGGGTCTATTTCACCCCTTACAACAAAGCATACAATCACAACAGCAAGAGTCACAAAGACAACAAATACATACAGGCATAACAGTAAATGTCTCAAAGACAACTATCATCCTACAAACATAATCCAGTTGGTCGGCATTGGTACCTTCAACCCACTAGTACAGTGAAGAAACTCATATTCTAGATGAAACCACAGATAACAACATCCATAGTCGAAAAATGGTGCTAAAACCCCCTATTATACCATACGAGGTAGACCCTTAGTCTACCTTCTAAAACTAACAATTGGCCGAAAGTCAACCCTCAAGGTAATTAGTTAAATACATCATCATCCCATATCCTCACTGTGCCCAACTCATGGCCATGTAACATCTCGATGTTCAGGTACTTCTAAATTCATCCTTATACTTCTATATTCTGTCAGTTAGTCAGATGGTAGCACCCTTGGGTATAATTGAGGTTTGGACACAGCGTGTTGGAGGCACCAACGTGTCTAGATATGAACAGGTGCGTGTTTTATTTGAGCAACACGGTGTATTCCATATTGGAACATGGTGAGTTGACCGTTGAAATGAAACCCTAAACTTACTGGTTTTTCTCCGTATTTAAAGGAATGTGGAGGCTAGGGTTTGTTCACACTCAACCCCCATCAGCATCTCAAGCTCTGAAAGAAACCCTAATCATTTTCTCTCCCATTTGTCAGGCTAGTTTGGTGTTTGAAGGAAGAAGGTGAAAGAAGGAAGCAAAGATCCGGAAAGCAAGCCCTATTCTTTAGTTTGGCACTCTCCTAGACTTTTGTAAGTATCCAAGACTCGATTTGTATCATTCAAAGTTGTTAGATCTTGATTTTTGTCCCTTTTTCTCTTTGTTCTTGGATGTTTCAATGGATAGATCTCATAAAGTTTGCAACTGTATAAATCTACATGTCAAGGTGACCTAGTAGTGGCGTGGATCTGGTTTATAACCAAGTTTTGACGCCATGCATTGATATTAGGTCATAAAACCTCTTTTTGACCTAATATGGGTTCAAGACATGCATTAGACATGTATGTATAAAAAAGCACCAACCTTTGGGATGGTTTAGGTGTTAGAAACACTACTGGAAAGGTTTGGACTTCATATCTTAAGGATTAAGAGTATTTTGGTTAAGCCCTTGCTTTTCAAGCTTATGATTTGGTTTTTTCGTAGTCCTAATGGATGAAGTGAGAAACCTTACCCTTCCTAATCACTTTTTGGTCTAAATATGAGCTTTGGAACTCTTGAAGTCGAAAAGGCATCTGAATGTATTAAGCCATTTGAACTTGGGCGAACATGGTGTGTTGGCAAGTCAACACGACATGTTGGCTGAGGTTTTCTCGACTGTTGGGATGCTCGCGAAACACGACGTGGTTAAGGGGAACACACGTGTTGGGTTAACATGGATTGTTAACCTTGACCGTTGACTTTGACCAAGTTGGATCTTGAGGGTATTTTGGGTATTTTGGGATCTTGATGGATTTGGTCACTTGGTGTGAACAGGTATCAGTTAGAGAACTGAGATTTCGGAGTAGAACCTTATCAGTTATGTTCAGTCTGTGATGTGAGTTTTCCTTACTATAACTTTGGGTCGAAGGAAGCAAGGTTGGCCCTTTGGATTGTTATCCTAGTTTATCATATGATTGTGTATTGTAATGATCTGTGAAATATGTATCCTGGTAGATAGGATGATGCTATGCTTAGTGATTTGTAAGTTCTGTATGTTTGATTATTGGCTTGTTATTGTATGCTTGTCTGTTAGATATGTGTGTCAACACAGTTTATGTGTGGTTGGGTTGAGGTGGTCCTGCATTGTGCTGAAGGCCGAAGGCCTAAGGAACGTTCCATATAGGTGGAGGGCCTGGTGTGGTGTACCAGTCATGTTGAAGGTTCTATGAGCATACCAGGTAGACTGCAGGCCGGTAGGGCATTCCAGTCAGACTGAAGGCTCTATATGCATGTTGCAATCAACTCTTAATAAGGTGGTCGCTCACCCCGAGTCTGTGGAATCATGGGTTAGGCTATTGCATCTTCCCCGATGTACTTTGCATGTGTCCAGGCCTAAGACTAGACAAGAACGTAGGTCTGAGAACAGGAAATCGTTACAAAATTGTTGCATATTGAATTCTTTAGCTACATGGGGGAAAGAGGATGGTATTTTCACATTAGTTGAAAATATATTCGACGGTGTAGGTCTTGGCTCATCGAGCCAGAGAGCTGATCACTTTCAGGATGACAGAACTAAGGGCAACACCAACGTCAGGCAATGTCTTCGTAAGGTTGCTAATGGGAATTTTACAGCAGCAGTGAAAGAGTTGTGCTCCTCGGGTGTTGTTTCACATGATAGTGACACTATCAAAGCTTTATAGGCTAAGTATCCATACAAGCCACCCCTATCCATGTCGAGCACCATTTATTCTGAGCCTCTCCTTATAGTAGATATTGAAAATGTCCTTGGCTGTATTAAATAGTTTCCTAAAGGAAGTTTGTGTGGGAGAGACGACTTGAGAGCTCAACACATTTTGGATGCTCTATGCGGGGAGGGGTCTGCTATAGCTACAAATCTCTTACATGTAATCACCGTAATGGTTATTCTGTGGCTAGGGGGAAGATGTATGTCATGTCTGACAGAATTTGTAGCATCTGCACCTCTTACTCCGCTCCCAAAACCTGACAATGGAATCCATCTTATTGTTGTAGGAACTATATGGAGGTGTTTGGTCTCAAAGGTTTATATGAAAGGAGTTGGTAAAGAAATGGCACAATACCTTAATGACTTTCAATTTGGAGTAGGTGTGTCGGGTGGTGCTGAAGTCGTACTTCATAGTATTAATAGGGTGTTGAGTGCACGTCATGATGATGGATCTCTTGAAATGCTTACTGTGGATTTCTCGAATTCCTTCAATTTAGTGGATAGGTTTGCCTTACTTCACGGGGTCAGGATGAGGTTCCCTTCCATTTCCTTATGGGTTGAATTCTTATATGGACATGCAACAAGGTTGTATTTGGGAGATAAGCATATTTGGTCCACTACTAGGGTCTAGCAAGGCGACCCTTTGTGACCACTATGTTTTCTCTTGTACTACACTCACTTATACATCAAATTAGAGACAATTTCAAGGTTCTTCTTCATGCTTGGTACCTCCGTGATGGGACCGTCATTGGAGATTCAAAGGAGGTGGCCAGAGTATTGAACATCATTAGGGTGGCAGGCCCATGATTGGGGATTGAGTTGAATATCAAGAAAACTGAGCTTTTTGGACTTCATGTGATGGTAGGAAGCTTTGTACATGTTTATTCCCTGCTAACATTGGGCGACCGTCAGTAGGGGTGAAGCTTCTTGGGGAAGCTGCTAGTAGAGATGAGGGTTTTATTAGTGGATTAGCCATGAAGAGGGCTGCTAAGGATGTTGATTTGATGCGCCTTCTACCACGGTTACTGTAACGCCCGTAGATCAGGGCTAGTTAATTTAGAGACGATAAGCGTCAAAAATGACTTTTTGATAGAAGATTATTTAGAATGAATAATCTTAACTAAGTTTTAGTATATGTTACAAGGATTCCGTACATATAAAGTACGCCGAAATCCGAGTTATAACGAAAGAGTTATGACATGTCGAAGTTTCGCGACAGAACTGGCACGACACAGCGCGACGTAAAAAGTGAATTTACGTTAGAGCGATATTTAGCCTTAGAAATCTAAATGAAAGTCGTAGAATACGTTAAAATATGAGCGTGCATAAAAAGAACGTCCAAATCTGACTTCGTATGAGGAAGTTATGATTTTTCTAAGTTTCGACTTAGCGGTATGCGCCTAAATACTCGATTTGAGATCGAGCGGTTTTTAGCTGAAAAAATCTAAACGAGAATCGAATATCTCGTTAATAGTAGTAAAACGATAAAAAGATAGGCGAAAACGGACGTCGGATGAAGAAGTTATGAATTTATAACGAAGTTTTTCCTGTCCCGGCCTACTAAAAATAAATAATAAAAATAAAGTCAAAATTAGCCTACGAGGCTTAAACGAAAGTTGTAGAGCGTAGTCTCACCTACGCGTGGATATAAAGAACGTCGAAAACGGAGTTCGTATGACGAAGATGTGAATTTTCAAAGTTTATTAAATAATTAATATTTAAATTTATTTATTATATCCGATATTATCCAAATAGGAGTCACCGGACTTATCCGAAGTACGCTCAGCGTACAGCGAAGCATGACACGCCTCGCACTCGAGTTCTTAAGATGACGCATGTAGTGACGATTTCGGAGGCGTACGCCCCGCGTAAGGTTGTACGCCCAGCGTACTGGGAGGCCTCAGCCTCCTATAAATAGGATGCGAGGGTTTCGGGCATTCTTGCTCATTTCTTCTCTTTTTCGTACCGAAGCTCTACGTGTAAACCCCCGAAGCCATCCCGACACCCCGGATCTCATATCCAAGTTAAGAAGGAAGTTTTACGCTCCCGAGATCCCAAGAAGTGCGATTCCCGAGCCGAAGCTCTGCCCGCGAGGAGTTCGATTTTTGTGGAGATCTTCCAGATTTGCTGAAGAATACTACTTCTACAAGCCGTAGTGCTGTCTGATCATCTTCTGATCAAGTGAGTGTGTAGTTACTTTCTTCTAACACATAAATATAAAGTATTAGCTATGAAATACGTGCTATGTGTTATATATTATTTGTCGATTTGATATGGGCTTGGAATTGATGTTTTTATACGGGTGTTAAATGATTTAAATTGTGCTTGTATTTGTATCTACAAAAATGTTGGGTAGAACATGGGTAGAGGGAATAGTTGGTGACGATGCGACTTCGTGCCTATTAAGTAAAGCTTTGGTGACGATGCGACTTCGTGCCTATTAAGTAAAGCTTTGGTGACGATGCGACTTCGTGCCTATTGAGTAAGCTTTGGTGACGATGCGACTTCGTGCCTGTTTGTCAAACCTTGGTGACGATGTGACTTCGTGCCTATTGTATAAACATTGGTGACTATGGAGTTAGCGCCTATTGTTAAGTAAACCTTGGTGACTATGGAGTTAGCGCCTATTGTTGAGTGAACCTTGGTGACTATGGAGTTAACGCCTGATAACTATGGATTTAGTACCTGATAGATAAACTTTGGCAGCAATGGACTTCGTGCCAATTCCTTAGGTAAATCCTTAGGAATGAATGAATGAAGGATAGTGGATTCTTAGGGTAAACCCTTGAGAAAATAAAGTAGATATGGGGATGGGTATTTGGGTTGATTATTTGATAATTGAATATAATAAATGTATTATTGTGGGTTGAAAACCCTATATGCTCACCAGGCTCCCAAGCCTGACCCACTCAGTTTTCTTTGCATTACAGGTAATGACACAAGAGTATAAGTTGGTGGACTTGACGAAAGGTTTTGGATTATAGATCAGTAGTTATAAATAACTGTTGTAAGGTCTATTTTATATTGTTTATGCTTTTGGTCTGTATCGGAACATGACATCCCAAGGTTTTATTATTTAATGAAAATACATTCTCTTTGAGAAATGGTTATCATATTTTATTTTGGGAACAAATTCCGCAACCGTTTTCTTTAAACGATCACTCTGATTTATAAAACAAAGCATAAACAAATCGGTCTTTTTTGGCCGTGAAATTGGGGATGTCATAGTTACATGACCCCCAGAGTGAACTCCTTTTGCTTCGATCTTGCATGGGCATTTCCAAACTTTTCTTTGGCTTGAGGATGTGTCAACCCGTTCACATGGAAGAGGCTGCTTTGTGTTTTGATAAAGGGTTATGTGGGTCGATTGAGGACATTGTGGTTTGCGGGGGTCCGTTCTTTGGGGACCTTCAATGGCGACCGGCTTCGTTACCAATTAGGCTTGATGGCTTGGGGTTGTACTCAGCAATAGAGGCTTCCTCCTATGCTTTTGTGGCCTCACGAGCTTAATCATGGGTGTTACAAGACCACATCTTACGAAATAGCGGCATATATGGTATGGATTCAGATTTTGTTTGTGCTTTGGCCTGTCTTCGTGATACAATTCTGAGATTTGATTTTAGAGTTTTCACTAATAAGGACACTACCCCTCCAAAATCCTAACATTCATTGGTGAGTTCCTTTTTTAGTAAAATTGTCCAAGACATGGAAGTTCACTTCAACAAGAGGATTAGGCAGAAAACAATTTTTGAGTGTCTAAGGGCCCCACATGCTCAGGATTTTCTTATGACTATTCCTATGGACGGTCTGGGCCAGCATGTATCGCCAGTGGAAGGTAGTATGGGCCCGTACTACTGAAAGCACAGGACCCTTACGCATATCAAGGAAGTCACAACCCCTAGGGCTTGATTAGGAGTTGGTTCCCTGTTATGATATGTGTATTATCTGATATCTCCCTGGTTTATTTTCAGTTGGGTGACGACAAGACGATTTAAGGCTGCATCCGGATCGGGATCGGGAGCTGGCAGTCAGGGTGGGCCAGCTGCGTCTGATAATAGGATTAGGGAGATCCTGTAGGAGGAGGTTACCACTCGCTTCCGATCTTAGTTACCAGTGATGTTTGGGTCTATTAAGAACGCCATGATCGAGTACTTTGATGAGCGTTATGCTGCTTTGTTTGAGGCTGCTGCTGCTGAAGCCACCGTGACCGTTTCGACTGTAGGGGTTGGATCGGGTCAGGTTTTGTAGTATCGGGACTTTAACAATACGAAGCCCCCGACTTTTGATAGATTTCAAGACCTGATCATAGCCATGAGGTGGCTATCTGATGTTGAAAGATGCTTTTTCACCTGCTCTTTCCCAACTGTCCAGAAGGTCAGGTGCGCTCTGAACCTCCTAAGGTCCGAAGCGAAGGATTGGTGGAGACTTGTTATGATATCATATTCTGCTGAGCAGATTGCTATTGTATCTTATGAGCAGTTCTCGGAGATGTTCCGTACTAAATATGTGTCGCGAGTGGAGCGCGAGAGGTTGGCCCATGAGTTTTTGGACCTGAGGCAGGGGACAGAGTCGTTGGGAGATCACCCGGATGTTTACCGAGAGGACCATGTTCTGCCTTGAATTTGCTTCGGAGCTGGCTGAGATGGCCCGTTACTTGAGGATGCTCAAGAAGGATATCAGGCAGTTTGTTTCCACCCAACGATATGATTCTTTGTTAGAGATGCAAGAGGCTACTACGCGGCATGAGATTGAGATAGAATTGCAGACGAGAGAGCAGAGACCAAACCTGACGTAGTCGCAGCCGGTGCCGAAGTAGTTCAAGGCCGCTGATTCCAGATCTGGGGGTCAGAGAGGCCGCACTTGTGGAAAATGCGGTAAGGTTCATGATGGGGCTTGTTAGTTAGGAGGTGTGTGCCAAAAATGTGGCAACGAGGGGCACTATGTGAGGGATTGTCGCCAGTTGGCCCCAGTTCTGAGTTCCAAGATTTGCTATCATTGTGATCAGGTTGGCCATGTGAAGGTCAAATGTCCATTGCTCGTCGCCAAGCCGCTGCAGGCCCCGGTGCCATCCACTCTGAGGATCACTAATGGGTGCCAGGGGAAGACAGAGCCCACGAGGGCTCGAGCTTGCGCTTTTCAGCTCACTGTCGAGGTGGTGAGAGCAGCTCCAAATGTGGTGACTAATATGTTTCTATCCGTTATCTTTTTTATTATCTTTTATGTTATGCTTATGTGTAACGCCCGTGTCTCTAGGCTAGGCATTAATATTGACATAATGGTCTAGGTTAACCTTTGTAACTCATTTAGAAGAAATGAAAAGGAATTATGTGAATTTTATGTGAATTATGTGTTTTATGCTTAATTATTAGGGTTTAATTAATTAAAAATAAAAATAAGCGTCAAAATTAAAGTGTGAGATAAGCCCGATATCTTTACATAAAGTTGTAGTGGTCGAAACAAGGATTTCGGGGATATAAAGAATACCAAAATCCGAGTTATAACGAAGAAGTTATGACCTATTGAAGTTTCGCGACAAAACCGGCACGGTGCTGAATGTCGTAAAAAGTGAGTTTTTGATAAACTACTTTTTAGCCTTAGTAATCTAAACGAAAGTCGTAGTATTCGTTAAACCGAGAAGTTCGATAAAAAGAACGCCCAAATCTGACTTCGTATGAGGAAGTTATGATTTTTCGAAGTTTCAGCGTAGCAGTAGACAGCTAAAAACTCGAATTTTAGATCGAATGATTTTTAGCCGACACAACCTAAACGAGAATTGAAGGTCTCGTCATTAGGAGCACAACGGTAAAAAGTCTGACGAAAACGGACGTCGGATGAAGAAGTTATGATTTTTTAACAGATTTCCTGTCCCGGTCTGTTAAAAATAATAATATAAAATTTAAAGTCAAAATTAGACGATGAAGTCTAAACGAAAGTTGTAGATCGTAATTTTAGCTACGCGTGCATATAAAGAACGTCAAAAACGGAGCTCGTATACGAAAGTTATGGATTTTAGAAGTTTTGGCACGGAAACCGAGAAATTTCGCATAGTCACACAATTGCCACATCACCCTCGCTTAGAATGTGACACATGTCCTGCTGAGTCACCTGGCTGCTGAGTCATTAGGCTGCTGAGTCACCGAGGCTGCTGAGTCATGCGAGCCACGTGTCCTCTTCTGATTCGACCGAGGAGGAGGCCCAATCCGAAGCAGCCAACTCCCCAGCCGAAGGTTCGCCCAGCTGCCGCGTGTGTCCGAGCCTCGAATAGCCTAGCTCCGAGTCTCGCAGGTGCGCCAGCAAGCCGCGGTCCACTTAGAAGCCGCCAGCGAGCCCTCGCATGTGCGAGCCAGGTGCGAGCCATGTGCGAAGCCACCCCCTGCGAGCCGTCGGATCTCCGAAGCGTGCCATCTTCTCAGCCGTTGGATCAAACTTCGGACCCTATAAATAGAAGGGTACCTGCGAGGGTTTCCGGTTACTTTTGGAATTTTGCCACTTTTAGCCCCTTTCTTCATATTTTCTTCATCTTAACATCCCGCAAAGCCCCGGTATCGATTGTAAAGCCCGGAATACCCCACGAAGTGCCCGAGAAGCTCGGAAAATTATCTTTTCGGTTTCAAAGCCCGACCTTTCACAGAGCCCGGTTTCTCAATAAAACTCCCGGTTTTATTAGAAACGATCGTTTTAGGAAACGAATTGCTGCCCGATTTTCACCAAAATAAGTGAGTGTGTAGTTACTTTCAATTTACACATAGATATGAAGTATTTACCTTGAAATACGTGTTATGTGTAAATATATTAATTGTTTGACTGAGGTGACTGTTGAATTGATGTTTTATACAAGTTTTAAACTGTATATGCTTTTTATCTGCAAAATATGTTGGGTAGAACATGGGTAGATGAAATAGTAGGTATGATGAAAGGTGAGTTGGATAAAGGAGATGATCAATAATATTGATCATGAGTTGAGGGTGAGTGGTGAAAATTTGAGAGAATCACTTACCCAAATTGTTGGCCCCCGTCATTCAACAGAGTATGGATGACAACCATGGACTATTCTAGACAGTCTATGGAACACTAGCAGGCCCGCAACCTGTAGGTGTAATGAACTATATGTTCATTTGATGTACTCTAAAACCCATTGACATGTATTGCAGGAGAGAACACCTGTAAATAATATTGTCAATAAATGAGAGCTATGGACTTAGCACATGTTGAATAAACTTTGGCAGCTATGGAATTAGTGCCCGTTGTATAAACCCCAGTCACGAGGTGACTTTGTGTCTATTCCTTAGGATGAATCCTTAGGAAGGAGTGATAGTTGATTCTTAGGGTAAACCCTTAAGAAATAAATAAAATAATGGGGTTTGGGGTAGTTAGGTTGATTGATTGATGTATAAACATAATAAATTTATGTATTGTGGGTTGAAAACCCTATATGCTCACCAGGCTTCCAAGCCTGACCCACTCAGCTGTTTATATTACAGGTAGAGGACCCCGAGCATAGTCGGATGATGATGATGAGTGAATTTTGGATTATAGGCCAGTAGTTACAAATAATTGTCGTAAGGCTTATAATGTCTTGTTTATGCTTTTGATCTATATTGGAACATGACATCCCGAGGTTTTGATATAAAAAAAGAAATGATATATTTCTTAAAGAAAGGTTTTGACAAACTTTTATCATATTTTGTTTTGGGGACCAACTCCGCAACATCTTTTGTAAAGATTTCTCTGATTTGATTTTTAAAAAGCATAAATTAAATCGGTCTTTTCTGGCCTAGAAATTTGGAGATGTCATAGTTGGTATCAGAGCATTAGTTTAAGCGAACTAAGAAATTGTAGAATTTCTAGACTTGAACTTATAATGCTAAGTGATGATTGTGAGATGAGTGTCTACCATATTTTAGACACGAGCACTAGTTTATTTTAGGGAAGATGCCTAAAATTTCCTTATGTGCTAAATGTTTTGTGTTATAGCTATAATGATGCTATTATTTGTTCGGATCTATGGTCTGTTGCCGACCGGATCTGGAAACCTTATGTGTGTAGGATTCTAAATGTATGACTACGATATTGGAACTAACATATAAACGTTTCGAAGACTTAACATCTAAAAAAATGAAGATCTAAATTCACCTACGATTGGTGTATAGATCGAAATGCCGAGTACTCAAAGTGGGTTCAGAAGTGATAATCCACATCCTGAGCCAATCACGATGACTGGAGTGCAGGCAATGGTACGTACGATGTTAGGTGAATAGATGGAAGAAACAAAACGTTTACTTCAACAAAGTAAGGATGAACTTATTATGCCAAAAGGTCAGACATCTGTTCTTGAGGCAACTATTAGGGCTGCTAAGTCTATTGAGGAAATGATCAATGACACAACTGCCAACAAAGTTGAAGTTGGCAAGAAGAGGAAATTTGAGGGGTCTTCAGGGCCCAACAAGAGCAACATATCCTCAAAGTTTGGCAAAAGAAGAGATAAAGGAAAATGGTGCGGGAGGTGCAAAAATAAACACTCTGGGAATTGTGACGGGAAGGTGAAGTGCTTTAAATGTGGAGAAATAGGGCATTATGCCAATAAGTGTACGATTCTCAAGGAGGTGTGCTACGGATGTAATGAAGAAGGCCATATTTCTAAGAATTGTCAGAAGAACAATGAAGTAACAAGGCCAAGTGCACCATCAATGCCAAAGGAATTTCAGGATATCCTTGAAGAAGCGATTAATAACACTAGGAAGTATAAGTCATGACTGGATACCCGAAGATCAAGTTACGAAGTAGTAATGTGAATAGTAACAAGTAGTTTAGCCTATGAGAGGCATAGTATAGGGTAAACTTGAACCTTTGTGTAATCGTTTCAAGGAAATAAAATAAACCCTGGTTTTGTCGTCTGATGAATAGAATGGCTGGTGTAATTTTTGAAGTTGTCCCAATCATCTGAAATTTCCATCACCAACCAAGTTGAAGTAGAGTTGATCATTGAAGATACGCGTGAAAGAAGTCCTAGTAGAGTCTAGGAAAATTTTATGATTAATTGGACACATTTGTATGTGTTAAATTGTTTTGTGATTTTAGGACTTGGGGACTGCGAGACAGTACTTGGGACGAGTATGAGTAGGTGTGAATAGTAGTAGAGATCTATACTACTGGAAGCACAGGACTCGCACTTGGATCAGGGAAAGTCACAAGGTTACCAAGAAGCTATTATTTGATTCCGTCTTGTTCTAGTCTGTCGTTACCATCGTTTCGGTAATGACTAAGAAGATGATTGTTATTCCGACCTTAGAGGTCATATCAAATTGAGTCCGACTACGATGAGTTTATTATGTGGTTCAGAGAAACAAGTTCGATGTAACATTTGACTTAAGCCAGAAGATTGAAATGAAAGATGATCAAAGCGATCAATAGAAGTATCGCACTCATTGTTAAAGAAGTTGGTAGTTAGAAATGATACATTTTGAACGGTGATTATATCGCATCAGAACATGAAGGAAGGTATAATTTGTTCTGAAATTGTCCCTAGGAGATCTGAGTCTAAGTAGTGCAGTATACAATGAGAGATCATTAGAACATGACCCATCGGTCTGTTACAATATATACTTATTCCAAGAAGAAGGAGGAGTCCTCAATAAGGATTTATTTTGTAACTCGAAGGTTACAATTTAAAGTCCTATGGAGATCTGAAGCTTTTTAGGATTAGCTAGATATTATAGCTGATTTATCCAAGGCTTTTCTTCGATCGCGACTCCATTGACAACTTTGACCCACAAAGGAGCTGTCTATACTTGGAATGAGAAGCATTGGAAGCTTTGAGAAGTCAAAGAAGAAGTTGTGTGAAGCACCGATTCTTTCATTACCCAAAGGAGTTGATGACTTCACAGTTTATAGTGATGCCTTTGGATTTGGGTTAGGATGTGTTCTGACCCAAATGGATAAGGTGATAGCATATTCATCGAGGCAATTGAAAGAGCATGAAAAGAACTACCCCACTCACGATTTGGAGTTGGCAGCGGTAGTATTCGCCCTAAAGATATGGAGGCATTATCTTTATGGCACAAAGTGTAAACTTTTCACTGATCATAAGAGTCTTCAATATCTCTTTAATCAGAAGGAATTGAACATGAGGCAACAATGCTGGCCAGAGTTACTCAAGGATTACGACTGCGAGATACTTTACCACCCTGGTAAAGCAAATGTGGTTGCTGATGCTCTCATTCGGAAGGTAAACCTTGAAAAGTAAAGGCCAAGAGCGTTGAGAATTGAAGTTGTCTCGACAATTGTGGAAAGTATAAAGAAAACTCAAGAGGAAGCTTTAGAGAAAAATGACCGAAAGGAAGCACGTTTGGGCAAAACGTTAGTATTCGGTACAAACAACCAAGAGTTGAAGGTATTCCAAGATAGGATTTGGGTACCTAAGACGGGCAGAGTAAGAGATCTTCTGATGGAAGAAGCTCACAAGACCATGTACTCGATTCATCCCAGCAGTAGAAAAATGTATAGGGATTTAAAACCCTATTATTGGTGGCTGACGATGAAGCTCGATGTTGCTAGGTATGTGGCCGAGTGTGTAACTTGTGCTAGGGTTAAGGCACAACATCAGGAACCGTATGGGAGTTTAGAACCTTTACCCGTACCCATGGGTAAATGGGAAGACGTCACCATGGATTTTATGACTAAACTGCCCAGAACAAGGAACGGTCACGACATGATTTGGGTAGTCGTTGATCGCTTCACTAAGAGTGCGCATTTCATAGCAGCCATCGAGAAATGGTCTATGGATAAACTCGTGAATTCTTATGTGAAGGAAGTGTGAGGCTTCACGGTGTTTCGTTAACGATTGTATCCGATCGTGACAGCCGTTTTACCTCAATGTTTTGGAGGAGTCTATAAGAGGAAAAGCAGTTTATGGGACTTGAAATAGTCCATTAGATTGCTGAAAAGTTGTAAGTGATTAGGAAAAAGATGTTAGCTACTCAAAAGAGCTATGCTGACAAGAAAAGACAACCGATATCATTCGAAGTTGGAGATTCGGTTTCACTTAAAGTCTCGTCGTGGAAGGGACTTATAAGATTTGGTAGAAGGGGAAAGTTGAGTCCAAGGTTTATTGGACCATTTAAAGTTCTTCATAGAATCCGGAATCAAGCTTACAAGCTAGAGTTACCGGAAGAACTAGAGGGTATTCATAACACCTTTCATGTGTGTTATTTGAGAAAGTTCACGGGAGGTGTGCCCGACATAATTCCCATTTCTGAGTTAAGGTTGGACGAGAACAAGAGATTAATTGGAGAACTTGAGGCAATCGTTAACCGTAAGACTAAGAAGTTGTAACATAAGATAGTCGATTTAGTGCCTGTACATTGGAAACTTATAAATGGGCCAAATCCCACCTGGGAAACGAAGAGTGACATAGTGAGTCGCTACCCGTAGTTGTTTGTCGTTGTGTGATTCCGGGGACGGAATCATCCTAAGGGGGAGAGAGTTGTAACGCCCGTGTTTCTAGGCTAGGCATTAATATTGACATAATGGTCTAGATTAACCTTTGTAACTCATTTAGAAGAAATGAAAAGGAATTATGTGAATTGTATGTGAATTATGTGTTTTATGCTTAATTATTAGGGTTTAATTAATTAAAAATAAAAATAAGCGTCAAAATTAAAGTGTGAGATAAGCCCGATATCTTTACATAAAGTTGTAGTGGTCGAAACAAGGATTTCGGGGATATAAAGAATACCAAAATCCGAGTTATAACGAAGAAGTTATGACCTATTGAAGTTTCGCGACAAAACCGGCACGGTGCTGAATGTCGTAAAAAGTGAGTTTTTGATAAACTACTTTTTAGCCTTAGTAATCTAAACGAAAGTCGTAGTATTCGTTAAACCGAGAAGTTCGATAAAAAGAACGCCCAAATCTGACTTCGTATGAGGAAGTTATGATTTTTCGAAGTTTCAGCGTAGCAGTAGACAGCTAAAAACTCGAATTTTAGATCGAACGATTTTTAGCCGACACAACCTAAACGAGAATTGAAGGTCTCGTCATTAGGAGCACAATGGTAAAAAGTCTGACGAAAACGGACGTCGGATGAAGAAGTTATGATTTTTTAACGGATTTCCTGTCCCGGTCTGTTAAAAATAATAATATAAAATTTAAAGTCAAAATTAGACGATGAAGTCTAAACGAAAGTTGTAGATCGTAATTTTAGCTACGCGTGCATATAAAGAACGTCAAAAACGGAGCTCGTATGCGAAAGTTATGGATTTTAGAAGTTTTGGCACGTAAACCGAGAAATTTCGCATAGTCACACAATTGCCACGTCACCCTCGCTTAGAATGTGACACATGTCCTGCTGAGTCACCTGGCTGCTGAGTCATTAGGCTGCTGAGTCACCGAGGCTGCTGAGTCATGCGAGCCACGTGTCCTCTTCTGATTCGACCGAGGAGGAGGCCCAATCCGAAGCAGCCAGCTCCCCAGCCGAAGCTTCGCCCAGCTGCCGCGTGTGTCCGAGCCTCGCATAGCCTAGCTCCGAGTCTCGCAGGTGCGCCAGCAAGCCGCGGTCCACTTAGAAGCCGCCAGCGAGCCCTCGCATATGCGAGTCAGGTGCGATCCATGTGCGAAGCCACCCCCTGCGAGCCGTCGGATCTCCGAAGCGTGCCATCTTCTCAGCCGTTGGATCAAACTTCGGACCCTATAAATAGAAGGGTACCTGCGAGGGTTTCCGGTTACTTTTGAAATTTTGCCACTTTTAGCCCCTTTCTCCATATTTTCTTCATCTTAACATCCCGCAAAGCCCCGGTATCGATTGTAAAGCCCGGAATACCCCACGAAGTGCCCGAGAAGCTCGGAAAATTTATCTTTTCGGTTTCAAAGCCCGACCTTTCACAGAGCCCGGTTTCTCAATAAAACTCTCGGTTTTATTAGAAACGATCGTTTTAGGAAACGAATTGCTGCCCGATTTTCACCAAAATAAGTGAGTGTGTAGTTACTTTCAATTTACACATAGATATGAAGTATTTACCTTGAAATACATGTTATGTGTAAATATATTAATTGTTTGACTGAGGTGACTGTTGAATTGATGTTTTATACAAGTTTTAAACTGTATATGCCTTTTATCTACAAAATATGTTGGCTAGAACATGGGTAGATGAAATAGTGGGTATGATGAAAGGTGAGTTGGATAAAGGAGATGATCAATAATATTGATCATGAGTTGAGGGTGAGTGGTGAAAATTTGAGAGAATCACTTACCCAAATTGTTGGCCCCCGTCATTCAGCAGAGTATGGATGACAACCATGGACTATTCTAGACAGTCTATGGAACACTAGCAGGCGCGCAACCTGTAGGTGTAATGAACTATATGTTTATTTGTTGTACTCTAAAACCCATTGACATGTATTGCAGGGGAGAACACCTGTAAATAATACTGTCGATAAATGAGAGCTATGGACTTAGCACATGTTGAATAAACTTTGGCAGCTATGGAATTAGTGCCCGTTGTATAAACCCCAGTCACAAGGTGACTTTGTGTCTATTCCTTAGGATGAATCCTTAGGAATGAGTGATAGTTGATTCTTAGGGTAAACCCTTAAGAAATAAATAAAATAATGGGGTTTGGGGTAGTTAGGTTGATTGATTGATGTATAAACATAATAAATTTATGTATTGTGGGTTGAAAACCCTATATGCTCACCAGGCTTCCAAGCCTGACCCACTCAGCTGTTTATATTACAGGTAGAGGACCCCGAGCATAGTCGGATGATGATGATGAGTGAATTTTGGATTATAGGCCAGTAGTTACAAATAATTGTCGTAAGGCTTATAATGTCTTGTTTATGCTTTTGATCTATATTGGAACATGACATCCCGAGGTTTTGATATAAAAAAAGAAATGATATATTTCTTAAAGAAAGGTTTTGACAAACTTTTATCATATTTTGTTTTGGGGACCAACTCCGCAACATCTTTTATAAAGATTTCTCTGATTTGATTTTTAAAAAGCATAAATTAAATCGGTCTTTTCTGGCCGAGAAATTTGGGGATGTCACATTATGTATGTGCCTCTGTTAGGTACGTTCCTCGTGAACTCTTTTCCTGGTCTAGTGTTATTTGACTTGGGTGCGAGTCGGTCCTTTGTATCTCGATCATTCAATAGGGAGTTCGATATGCCCATTGGGGAGTTATAGTGTCCGTTGTGAGTTTCTATCACCAATGAACACGGGGTTTATGCATCATCAGTGTATCAGGGTTGTGATATGGAAATCTTCTGGGTGCCTTAAGGGTTGTGATCTGGAGATATTTGGGATGCCTTATCCGATCGATTTGATTCATATCCCCATGGGGGATGTTTGTGTAATTGTGAGTATGGAGTGGCTAAGCCATTTCGGTGCTATGATTGATTGTGAGGGTCAGTGCGTGGTATTTTGATACCAAGTGGGGGAGAACTGGTTATCTATGGAGAGGTCACCAGGATGGGTTCTTGGTTTTTTTTGGCGACCAGGGCTCGATAGTATGTTCAGCATGGGTGTGCAGGCTTTTTAGCGTACATGGTTGATGTTAGGGTTTAAATGTTGTAATATGTCGAAGTGTTAGTTAAGTTGTTACGAAGTATCTTTTGTCTTTGTAAGAAGTGTCTTCAGATGTAATGTTATTTTTACTAAGGCATTATAATGAATAGTCTTAATGTCTAGTCCTTAGTATTTTATTATGCTTTTGTTCTCCTATAAATAGGGGTCTGTACTAAGTGAGTAGGATAACTTTTCACTCAGTCTTTTACAGATTATTCTTTGTACTCTGTAAAATCAAAAGCATAATATGAGTTGAACAAATATTATATTTACTCTCGTGTTCATTGTTATTTTTCTTTCTAAATTCATACTTGAATTGATCTTAAACTCGATTACAAATCTCATCAATTGGTATCAGAGCAGGAATCCTTTCTGTGATCTGATTTTCATACGATCAAAAAGGTTTTTGAATCTACTGTTTGATTCAAAAAGTTTCCGTCCTTTTTGAAATTGAAAAATTCTTCTTGATCTCAATCTAGGATTTGATTCTGCAAAAATATTTGTAAATTGAGTGTTCGTTGTGTGATTCTGAGTTGAATTATACCATTTGATTTCAATATTCTCAAAGTTTTTGTATCATCTTGAAGCTTTTGTCTGTACAACAATGGCGTCATTCAATCTGAATTCGATGACATCATTTTCTCATTTGCTTGGATCATCCACAAAAATTCCAATGCTTATTCCAGAATATTATGATCAGTGGGCAGATCGTATGGAAGATTACTTGAACGGATTGGATGAAGAATTATGGAAATGCGTCACAGGAGAAATCAATCAACCTGCACAAGTTCAGCCAATCGGAATGTCTTCAAGTAGTTCAGAAGTTGACAATCAAACCGATCGTTTAAAACGACTGGAGAAGAAATGCATGAGGGAATTAAGAGGTGTGTTGCCTCCTGTTGTGTACAATTATGTCAGAACATGCAAAACAGCTAAAGAAATCTGGAACAATCTCAAAGACAAATTTCGAGGAAGTGAAAAGACGAAAATCACATCTGTGAAACGATGCCTGGTAGAACTCAAAGATTTCAAACAAAAAGAAAATGAGTCTATTGAAACATACTATGATCGATTCAACGAGCTAATCTATCGTTGTAATCGTTATAGTATAATAAGGTCATCAATGGAGTACAATTTGATATTTGTAATGGGACTTCGAAAAGAATGGAGGAGTGTGAGTATGATGGTGAAAAATCAACAGAGTTTTGATACTTCGACTTTGAATGACTTGTACAATCAATTAAAATCTCATGAAAATGAAGTTAATGAAATAGCTGAGGAAGCGATTGCAAGTATTGGTGGACCATTGGCACTTGTTTCGAAGGTTTCAGAAAGAGAGAATGAAAAATCGAAGTCTGATGAAGAAGAAGGTTTTCTGATGAATTCTGATGATGAGGCTGTTGCATTTTACTCAAACAATCGAGTAAAGAAATTTTTCAAGAAACCTTTTAATCCAAAGATAAAGTCATCAGATTCGAAGGGTAGTTTTAAGAACAAAATTAAAGTGGATGAGAAGAAGAAAGAAGTGAAGACTGATTCGAAGAGTCAAGTGGAGCAAATGAAGATGATGTTGAAAGGTGATACAGGGATTAATTGCCATTATTGTTATGCAGCAAATCACTTGGCAGTAGATTGCTTGTTGAGGAAGAAGGAGGAAAAGAAAAATAGAACAAAGGATAAGCTTATTACACCGAGAAACTGGAGGAAGTAAAGTCAAAAACAAAGAATTTGTCATTGGTGGCTCATGGAGAAACTGAATCGGATGGCACATGTCAAATATGGTCTTCAGGTTCAGATGATGAAGAGATGAAAAATCCATCACATGGAGCTATGTATGCAAAGATGGAAGAGGATTCAGATGAAGAACAAACTTACGAAGTGTGTGGGCAATGCTTCGTTTCGAAGTCTACTGACAGGTCGCCCATGACTACCAAGGTATGTAACATTCTTGAATCTTTTAACATTCCAGTTTCTGCATATAATTATGAGTTAGTATCTTTTGATGAAACTGTTACTTATTTTGATTCAATTGTTGTGTCTGCTAGCAATGAAGCGAAAAAGTTAAGTGATCAATTACTAGAGACAAGAAAAAAGTTGGATTCAAAAGACACTAGGATTTATTACTTAGAATTGCAAGTTTCAAATATTATGGAGGATAGGGAAAGTTTTGCAAAGGAAATAAACTTATTGTTAGCACAAAGAAATATTTTTTGTAATTCTGCGAAAAGATTGTATGGAAAATTAACTGAGTTACATCATTCTAGTGAGATAAGTAAGGAACAACATAGAAAATTACTACCATTTTTAGCTTATGATAGAGCTAAGGTAGATAGTATTTCATATTATTGTGAAAAAGAAATTTCTGATTTTAACAAAGTTCCAGATGATAGGTTTAGATATGGAATTGCTAAAGTTGAAGATTATCTTGATGCTAATGATTTAGTAAAAATTGTAAATGAGACCTTATCTAAATCAGAACAACTTCGAATTTTGAAAAAGACTGAGAATTCTACATCTAATTGTCAAACTAATTTTGTTGATATTGAAGATAATTCTGATAATATTAGTGAAATTAGTGATTTAGAGGATGTAGATTGTTCTCAGTTGTCTGTCATAAATGTAGCAAATTCTTTTAAAGGAAAAGAAAAGTGTGAAGATTTATTCTTAAAAATTGACACTGATGAACCCTCAACTTCGAAAGTTTGTGATATGGAGTTTGTGGAAATACATGATAGTCAAACCGATGATAGTGACAATGAGGAAGATAATACAAATTCGAAGCCAATTCAAAGATCGAAAGAAATTGAAATTCCTCGAGTGGTTGTTGATCAAGTCTATTTGGATACACAAGAATTTGAGAAAATTCTTAGTGAAAAAGGTGCTCATTATCTTGAATCGAATACTGTTGTGTATCCAATCTTCAAATGCACTGATGATGTTGTGTTCCCAAATCAAGTCTTCGTAACAACAGGTAATGTTGAAAATATAAAGCCTGAATTCAAAAAGATGATTGAGGAAGACAATATGCAAACGTCAAATGAAGGATTCTTTTCAAATCAAAGTACAGTCGAAAACAATCTTACAAAGAATTCATATAAATTTCAACATCAAAAACCAAAAAGAGTATGGATTGAAAAGTCAAAAGTTGAAAAGAAGAAAGTTAACCCAACTGAAAATGTGTTTACAAAGCACGAAAGTGTTAAAACAGATGTTAAAACACTCAACAAAGCAATAAAATTAAATTCAAAAGAATTTAAAGCTCAAGTTGAAAATTTTTCAAAGGAAAATAATATTTCGAAACGTCAAGCGAGAAAAACAATTTTTTAGCAAACTGTTGAGTCATCAAAAATGATATCAACAAATTTTTCAAAAAGAAGAAACGTTTTTAAAGAAAAATCAAAGTCTCAAATTTTTGAAAAGAAAAATGCTTCGTTTTCAAATAATGAATCAAAAGTTTCAAATGGAACAAAAACAACAATACCAAGAAAAAATTTTCAAAAAAAGGTTGGAACACAGACTTCACAGTTACAAAACAAAACATCGTATCATGAATCATATCTTTCAAAACCAAAAGTTGATTATGTTCCAAATTCAGCAAAATGTTATAATCCTTTAAAGAAACAAGCTGACAAAGTCTCATATGCAAAGGGAATAACAACAAAAAGAAATATTAATCATTGGTTGGAAGGAAAAGGAAAGATATACCAATCAAGTAAGTTTTCGAAAGAACAGATACATGAGGCATATGACAAGTATGCTAATCCTTCAACGAATGGTAGTTCATCATCCAAAGAGTCAAATATTTCAGTTAAAGTTTGGCAGCTGGTCTCAAAAGCAAAAAGGGAAGAATCACAAACTCAAAATGCGAAGGGTATAATCAGTGAAAATTTGAAAATAGTAAAAACTCATATATCTGACCCTTCGAATGAATATGTTAAATTTTTTGACAGTTTCAAAACACAAGTTTGTGATTGGGTTAACGGTTGTACTTTACAATTGAAAAACAAATCTAATATGAATGGACCCAACAAGGCTTGGGTACCTAAATTTTTTCAATAATCGCAGGTACTTTGTGACGAGCAATATGATAACAAGTGGTACATTGATAGTGGTTACTCACATCACATGACTGGGAAGAAGGAAAACTTGCGTGATTTTCGAAACCTAGAAAATGGAGGAGTGGTTAGGTTTGGAAATAATCACAAATGCAAAGTCAAGGGTTATGGAAAGATAACGAATGGAAATTTCACTGTCAACCGAGTTGCATTTGTTGAAGGTTTACAACACAATTTGATAAGTGTTTCACAACTTGTTGTGGGCACTGGAAATCAAGTTATTTTTAATGAAGAAGGCAATGTCATTTCGAATGTTGAGACAAAGGAAGTTTTACTATAGTCAAAACGAAAAGGTGATATGTTTACATTGGATATTGTTCCTATTGTAGGCAAACCTGCTGTGTGCTTACTTTCGAAGGCTGCTGCCGATGTTAGCTGGTTATGGCACAGGAGACTATCACATCTCAATTTTCGAAACATCAACAAACTTGTTGGACAAGAACTGGTAAGAGGTTTACCCATTCTTAAATATGATAATGACAGTTTGTGTGCAGCTTGTGAAGTAGGAAAACAACACAAATAAGGTCATCCTATCACAATAGATTCGAAGATTGTTGAACCCCTTGAACTCTTGCATATTGATTTATGTGGTCCTTCAACAGTTGCTACTCTTAACAAGAAAAGGTACATTTTGGTAATTGTAGATGATTTTTCAAGATTTACGTGGGTTTATTTTCTCAGGTTAAAATCTGAAGTTCCACAAATGATGATTGATTTTATCAAGAAAATGGAGGTTTCATTGAAGAAGTCAGTTCGAAAAATTAAAAGTGATAATGGAACCGAATTCAAAAATCGTCTTTTTGATTCATTTCTGGTGGAGAAAGGAATTTCGCATAATTTTCCATCTCCTTATACACCACAACAAAATGGTGTAGTTGAGAGAAGAAATCGATCATTATGCGAAGCTACAAGAACAATGTTGGCCTATTCGAATTTACCTCAATATCTTTGGGCTGAAGCTGTTTCAACTGCTTGTTTTACTCAAAATCGATCATTCATTCATAGACGGTTTAATGTTACTCCTTATGAAATAATCAATAATCGAAAACCTAATGTCAAATTTTTTCATGTTTTCGGATGCAGGTGTTTCATAATGAATCTTAAAGATAATCTTTCGAAGTTTCAAACAAAAGCTGATGAAGGAATTTTCTTGGGATATTCACACAATTCCGTTGCATATAGAGTGTTAAATAAGCGAACTCGTAAAGTGGAAGAAACTTTTAATTTGACATTTGATGACCATTACATTAAAAAGTCTGATCATCAATTTGCAAATTATCCTATTTTACAAAATTCTTCAAATATAGATGATTCAATTGAAATGGATGATGTTAATTATGAATCGATTTTTGGTATTTCAGATCAAGCAATTGATGCAGAAAGAAATGCACCCGATAATCAAACATCAGAAAATTCGAAGCATGACAATGATTCAATTTTGATTTTGAATCTAAACACAAATGAACAATCTGATGATCCAGTGAAGGGGGGGGCACTTGGATTCAAATAGTTTTGTTGAGGGGGAGCGTTATAGCGAAAGTGATAACATGTCAAAAAATGTTAATATTGAGGGGGAGCCAATTATTGAAGAAGAGCCGATCATTGAACCAGAGCAAAACATCGAAACGGAGTCAATCATCGAGGGGGAGCCCATAATTGAGAATGATCCAATTCTTGAAGAAGAACATTTTGATGATGCTGAAGATTCAATTTCCATAAATGGATCAGAAACAGATGTTATGTTCGAAGATGCACCTTTGGATTTTGATCCTAATTATCCACCATTAGATAAATGGACAAGAAATCATCTAAAAGATCAAATTCTTGGTGATCCACAAGCAGGTATAATGACAAGGGCACAACTTCATGCACGAAATGAGGTATTGAATAATCATCAAGAGTTATGCATGTTTAATGTTTTTATTTCCAAAATCGAACCAAAGACAGTTAAGGTTGCAATGGAACACTCTGATTGGGTTGTTGCTATGCAAGCTGAATTGTCTGAATTCGAAAGAAACAAGGTTTGGAGATTAATTCCAAAACCTGTTGATGTGTCAATTGTTGGACTCAAATGGATTTATAAAAACAAAACCGACAAAGATGGAAACATTATTCGAAATAAGGCTAGACTTGTTGTTAAAGGATATTCTCAACAAGAAGGAATTGATTACGAAGAAACATTTGCCCCTGTCACAAGACTCGAGGCCGTTCGTATTTTTTGGCTTTTGCAGCTCATAAAGATTTCGATGTCTATCAAATGGATGTAAAATGTGCATTCTTAAATGGAGAACTCGAAGAAACGGTATATGTTGAACAACCTCTAGGTTTTATAAACACAGAACATCCTGATCATGTTTATATTTTAGATAAAGCTGTATATGGGTTAAAACAAGCACCAAGAGCATGGTATGCAACTTTAACATCATTTTTGAAACAGTCTAAATTTAAACAAGGATCAGTTGATCCCACTTTATTTCGAAAGAAAATTGGAAATCATCTGATGCTTGTTCAAATTTATGTTGATGATATAATTTTTGGCTCAACTGACCCTGCTTTATCTAAAGAATTCGAAGACCTGATGAAAAGCAAATTTGAAATGAGTATGATGGGCAAAATAATAACTTTTTGGGTTTGAATATTCGTCAAAACAGGGAAGGCATCTTCATTAATTAGGAGAAATATACGAAGAATTTGTTAGAAAAGTTTGGAATGACGAATAGCACAAGGTTACAAATACCAATGGCAACGGGCATAAAGCTAACTCCTTCGTTAGATAAATCTGTTGTTGATATCACTCTGTATCGAAGCATGATTGGGTCTTTATTGTATTTAACTGCCAGTAGACCTGATATTATGTTTTCTGTTTGTAATTGTGCAAGGTATCAATCGAATCCACGTGCACCACATCTAATTGTAGTGAAGAATATTTTTCGATATTTGAAAGGCACTACTTCGTTAGGTTTATGGTATCCTTCGAAAACAGGGTTCTTTGTACAAGCTTATTCGGATGCGGATCTTGGAGGCTGCAGTCTTGATCGTAAAAGCACAACTGGTGGATGTCAATTACTAGATGGAAAGTTGGTCAGTTGGCAATCGAAGAAGCAAACATGTGTTTCAATATCAACCGCTGAAGCTGAATATGTTGCTGCAGCTGTGTGTACATCACAAATAATTTGGATTCAAAGTCAATTAAGAGATTATGCAATTAATATGAAAAAGATTCCTTTATATTGTGATTCACAAAGTACAATAAGAATTTGTCATAATCCTATGCAGCATTCGAAGACTAAGCACATTGCTCTTCGATATCATTTCATCAAAGATCATGTTGAAGAAGGAAATATTGAAGTTCATTTTGTAAAAACAACGGAACAATTGGCAGATATTTTTACAAAGGCATTGGATGAAAAATCGTTTCTTCGTATCTTAGAAGGATTGGGAATGATAAATGGAAATTCACTTCAATCTGATAAAAGCGAAGAGTGATGGGTCTGAATCATTTGGAGTATGGAAGGAAAGGGTGATTCAGTGTTCAGAGGTTACTGTTCAGGTCAACGCTTCGAACGCTTCGCATTCGGAAGATTTATTTCTTGTTGAAATACAAAATCAGAGGTTACTGTTCAGGTCAACGCTTCAAACGCTTCGCATTCGGAAGATTTATTTCTTGTTGAAATACAAAATCAGAGATTACTGTTCAAGTCAACGGTTCGAATGCTTCGTATTTGTACACATTTCAATTAAGGTTAGATTTTTAGTTTGTTGAATTTTTTAATATATAAAAAAAAACCTGAAAAACCAAAAATATTTTCTTTTATTGACTAGTTAAAAATCCAAAAAGATTTTGTTTCAGTTTGTCTTTAATTTTTTTTTTGAAAAATTTCAAAAATACCAAAAATATTTTTTTATTTTTTTTGGTTTTAACATGTGTATTGTGAGTTTTGTCAAGTTTCAAACACGAATGATTCATGCGTCTAGTTTCGAAGGAAAGGTATGATCTCGATATACTTTGGATTAGTTAGGATGTCCCTAGAAGCATGCTGCTGCATGTTGTCTCAAGCCTCGTATGATTCTATGTATGGGAAATGAAAGCCTTGATGAAATTATCTCATGAAAATTTCTTCCCAACAAGGCTTGTATTTGCATAAATCAACAAGAGCTACCTTACTCTTCTCAAATGAGTTAAGAGTTTTCTATTTTGTCCATTATAACAGAGGTACTCTTCGATTCTTATCCAATCTTTTTAAACCAAACAATTCTTACATTCCAAATTTTCGAAGCGATTTGTCCTTGAGGTCTTCGATCAAACCAATAAAAACCTAGACAAATCACAAGTCTGTGTTTATGATCTAATATCATGAGTCTATGATAGAAGTGAAACCCAAAATATCATAAACCTTAAGGAATTGACGGGGAACCATGTTCCAGATCTTACGAAGCATTTGTTTCAGTACCTTTTATACTCCAAATCATATTCATTTCTTTTGAGTGATCTTAATCAGACATACGAAAACAAAGATGTTTGTTCCCAACAAGATCCAGCATAAATTTTTTATGAATATGATTTCTGTGTGAGTATATTTCGAAAATTCTAGTTACTCTGAATATCATTCGCAACCAAGTTGTCACTGACTACATTGGTTACACAACTAATTTTGTTTACAATTTATCACCTTATGTTAAGGTTGACATGTAACGAAATTTTTGAAGCCACCCATTTGCCTTATAAAAGAAACCCTTCGAAACTTTTCTACAAGTTATCGATTGTATTTCACGGGAAACCAAACAAGCTGTTAATTATCTCTCTTGATAATTTTCGAAGATATCTTTGCCTGGGATTAATCTGTTTTTGTGTCAAAATAAATTTTTGACATCACAAGATTTCAAAAAGAATTTTGTTTCTCATCTAATTTCTTTTGGAACACAGCACACACGAAATCCTTGAGGTTTGAGTAACACCAACTTAAACTGACGATTTCGAAACTCTGGCATATGACTTCGCTTTTTAAACCTCAACGTGAAAGAGCCTGACCTCTATTCCGAAGGCATCCGACGGTTACAATTCTTTTGGGGAAGATCAAACAGTCTTATCTCTTGATGACGCATGGTGTATGATAAGCGTGTAAGGCGTGTTGACAGTTACGATTGTTACTTTTTGATGAGTACATTCCGTATTTCAAGGTGCCATGTCAGCAAACATTTATTGTATCCCGCTTCAAATTCAAAAATCTAGGGTTACATATAAAAGGGCAAATCAGAAATCAATAACACTTTATGCGATCAAACCTTCTGTAACACAAAATTCTCTTTGCAATTCATCTTCTTCATACGTTCTTTGCTCAAATCATCATCAATGGCGACTACTTCATCACCAACCACAGACGAAATCATCAGTGTTCCGATTCTAAAGATCCAGGGTTCCAACTATCAAGTCGAATCGGATTTGTCAAAATATCCGGAGGAACTTCAAATGCTAGTGGTTGCTTTACAGAATTCAGTTCTGTCTAAAGCAATGTTTGATTCCTTTGATGCTCCGATGTCTTGGCTATCAAAGGCGGGTTCTACTGCATCATACAACAAGGAGACAGGTTGTGTGGAGTTCACAATGGTCAATGATACGAGAATTAGGGTCTCCAAGAGGTTATTTTGCAAGATTTTAGGAATTCCGAATTCTGGTCCTTATGCTGAACTGTCGTCTTCACAAGTGGTATTCATATTCAACGAGATGGGTCATCAACCTCCATTGACGCGTATCAGTGATTTCAAGAAGTCGGGGTTACCAACAATATGGAATTTTTTGTTTGGCATCTTTCTTCGATGTCTTACTGGAAGAACTGTGGGGCTTGATAAAGGAAGGATGGAGGTGTATGCAATGGTAGTTGGGTTATATTATGATCTGCAAGTCGATTACTCTGAACAATTATGGACAGAGTTCGTAACAAGCATTTCGAAGACGAATGCTAAGCAGGGGATTTCTTGTGCACGATATTGGAGTCTGATAGTCCAATATGTCTATCAGAAGGAGAAAATTGAAGTTCCGGAATATGAAGAGAAAGCAGTTTTCCACATGTATGGTAGTCCGAAGGAAGTGCATGATGATCCGGTTATCTTTACAACCATTGCTCGCATTCCGGATGCAATGCTCAAGAAGGTGGATCCAACGAATGATGTGTTGGTGTCATATTTTCAATCTATTGACACAACAGTCGTTACTGGTATGTTACAACATGAAGAAAAGAAGAAGTTGAAGAAATCAAAGAAGACAGAGGGTGAGTCTTTGGAAAAAGGGGTGATAGCAGAACCAAAGAATCCAGAGCCAATAGCTACATCTTGTACTGTCGAAGAGGGGTCTCCTATTTTAACCTCAGTGGCTGATACACCAGTAATCGAAGCGTCTCCATCAAAAGAAACGATTCCTTCGAAGACGGGTGTTTTTCGAAGAATCAAAATCAAGAGAAAATCTCAGTTGGTGAAGAAAACCCAGGTTTCACATCAAGGGGTCACAGTTCGAGAAATTCCAGCTCCGGTGTCTCCATCTTCTAAGAAACGAAGGGCTGAAGATATGGCAAAACTTTTAAAGAAATCCCAACGAATCGAAGAAGTGGATCAAGTTCCTGAGACTCCCGAAGATGACATTCCTAAAGCAGTAGAGATCCTTCAGTCTACTGATATTTCGAAGCCTGCTGATGTAAAGCTCATTGAACCAACTTCCTTACCTCATGTTACATCCACAACTGATTCTCCAACATTTCAATCTATTATGGATCAACCATTCACCACTATCTTCTCAACACAATCAACTGATCCACCCAATCCATCCTCACCTATTGCTGAAACCATGGCCATTGATGAGGAAACTGATAACGAAGGCTTTGGAGGAACTTTCGAAGATCTTCCGTTTGATAAAGCTGAAGAAGATTTCCCTGATCATATGCTGATGACCATGAAGCAGTTCAAGATTTTGAATTCAAAATTGAATTCTATCTTGCAATCTCAAGCAGATGTGGGAAGTGCTGGCATTACCATCATGGAAGTTGATTCCATAATGAAGGAAGTGGAAGGCAGGGTTATTTCGAAGGCATCTGGATTAATTCGTGATTCTGAAAGCCGAATTCTTGAGAAGACTGATCAGAATGATAGTTCTACAGAGAATCGAATAAATTCTCTGAGGTCTGACTTTATGAAGGAGGTGAAGGATTTGAAGACTGTTACGAAGGAGCGTCATGTGCTCTTCGTACAAGAAGTTAAGAAACTTCGTGAAGATGTTAATATGCAGATTCGTGAACTTCATGAAGAAATGACGAAGGAGGTTCAGCATATTCAACAAGGGTATGAATCAGCACATCAGAAGATCGACATTATTTGTGATGCGGTTGTTCAATGTGTTAAAATGTTCGAACAGATGAATCCTCAGATGATCTCTCTTTCTGCCAAAGAAGAACAAAATTTTGGAGAGTTGGTCAAATTGTTGAAAGAACTCCAAGACCTGTCTTCGAAATCTACCTCTCCAATTGTTTCTCAAGAATTTCTTTCTCAGAAATTCACACATTTCGAAGCCATCCTACACAAACACCTTGCTCCACTACTTCGTATATCAAGCCTTTTACCAACTGTATCGGACGCCCCACCTGCTGTCACAGGGGTGCAAGGGGGAGAAAAGGTTGGTCATGCAAAGGCTGGGGAACATGAGAAGACAACTGAAGATACGAAGGTGGTAGGAAAAGTGTATCCTTCGAAAGTGGTTGTAAAGCCAACAATTGTTTCAGCTGCTCCAGTCATTTCGACTGTGACTACAACTGTTCCAATTTCAAAACCTATTGCAAAAGGTATTGTAATTGGGAAACAGAGTGATGTCTCTTCATCAAAGAATATAGCTTCTTCGAATGTTAAAGACAAGGGAAAAGGAGTTTTGGTTGAGAAGTCTAATAAAGAGAAGAAAGCTGAGGTGGCAGCTGAGGTTGAAAAAATGAGGCACGTTGAAAGTATAATGAGACAAAGAGCTCTGGAAGGTTCGAATGTTGATAAGGGTGATCCTTCGAAAGTATACAATTACGAAACAATAGAATCCAGAGTGATGTTCGATCACATGTATTCTTTTGAAAAGATTCCGAAGAAGAGTTTTGTGGTGACAAATACTGATTATTGTCAACTTGATTTTCCTATTAACGAAATGATGTTCGTTATGCCTCAGTTCAAGGTTGAGACAAAGTCTATGGATATCGAAGAGGGAAAGAAGATGAAGATACGATTTCACGTTGTATTAGCAAAAGCTCAAGAAGAAGTTTGGTTCTTGGAGAAAATCAAAAAGGTGATATCTATAAAAATGGATGTCATTTTCGAAGGGAAGTTTCAAAATCTGAAATATATTGTGGCAAGAGCAAGTGGAAAGTTACAAGAGTTTACTGTAGCAGACTTTCCTTTGATGAACACTTATGATCTCATCAACGTTGCCTTGATACTTAAAGACAAGTCATTTTCGTTTCTCCAAGAAACAGAACCAGATGTTTTCAGTCTTAGGTGTAGGCACATAAAAATATTTCTGGAAAATTATTTTGAGTGCTTAGCTCAAACTGATGTCGAACTTGCTACTGTTAAAGGCTTCGACATAACTACATCAATGGCACCTACGAAGAAGCAGGTTGAGTTGAAAAAGTACGAAGACGGTGAAATATGTTTAAAGCCATTGGGGATTGTTTTTGCAGGAAAAGACAAAGCTGGAAGAGCTAAAAGGTTCTTATTTCAAACTTCTGAAGTGGAGAGATACACAAATTCACAATATACGAACTTAATTGTTCGTATGAATCATTGCAAGAAGAACTCAGAAGGAGACAAGAAAGAGATAAAGAAAGTTATCTCTTGGTACATGGAAATCCGAAGAGTGCTGATGTATGCCGTTCAACTACTAACTTCATGAAGACTTCGACCTTTATTCCAAAGGGGGAGATTATTAGGGTTTAAATGTTGTAATATGTCGAAGTGTTAGTTAAGTTGTTACGAAGTATCTTTTGTCTTCGTAAGAAGTGTCTTCAGATGTAATGTTATTTTTACTAAGGCATTATAATGAATAGTCTTAATGTCTAGTCCTTAGTATTTTATTATGCTTTTGTTCTCCTATAAATAGGGGTCTGTACTAAGTGAGTAGGATAACTTTTCACTCAGTCTTTTACAGATTATTCTTTGTACTCTGTAAAATCAAAAGCATAATATGAGCTGAACAAATATTATATTTACTCTTGTGTTCATCGTTATTCTTCTTTCTGAATTCATACTTGAATTGATCTTAAACTCGATTACAAATCTCATCAGTTGACACTCGGGTTGGGGACCAGATTTCAGTTTCAGAGGTTCCAATTGTTAGGGAGTTTGCAGATGAGTTTCCGGATGAGTTGCCCGGTGTGCCTCCCAAGAGGCAGGTAGAGTTCAAGATTAACCTTCTGCCAGGTGCGGCCCCGATTGCTAAGGTATTGTACTGCTTGGCACCGCTTGAGATGTAGGAGTTGTCATCTTAGCTGCAGGAGCTGCTAGGCAAGCATATAATCAAACCGAGTAATTTTCTATGGAGAGCGCCAATTTTGTTCATCAAGAAGAAGGATGGTTCGCATCGAATGTGAATTGATTACCGGGAGTTGAAAAAGTTGACGATGAAGAACCGTTATCCCCTCCCACTGATTGATGACCTCTTTGATCAGTTGTAGGGTGCATCTTGGCTCTCCAAGATAGATATCAGGTATGGGTATCATCAGGCTAGGATGAGAGAGGAAGACGTGGAGAAGACTATGTTCCACACTCGTTATGGGCATTATGAGTTCATGGTGATGCCATTCGGGATCACCAATACACATGTGGTATTCATGGATTCGATGAATCGAGTATTTAGGCCAATGCTCGGTTGTTCTGTTATTGTGTTCATTGATGATATCCTGGTGTATTCCATGACTAGAGAGCAACATCAGGAGCATCTTCATGAGCTTCTAGGAGTTTTGAGGCGATAACAGGTTTATGTTAAGTTCTCAAAGTGTGAGTTTTGGTTACAAGAGGTTCAGTTCCTTGGACACCTCGTTAAGCAAGGTGGGATATTGGTCGATCCGGCCAAGATCGAGGCCGTGATGCAGTGGGAGGTTCCGAAATCTCCCTCAGATATTAGGAGTTTCTTGGGTTTAGTAGGGTATTATCGGAGATTCATTCAGGATTTCTCCAAGATTGCAGTACCCCTCACTCGTATGACGAGGAAGGGTGGATTTCCGACGGGGCGCTGAGCAGCAATCGACATTTGAGACCCTTCGGCAGAGATTATTCGAGGCCCTGGTATTGACCCTCCCAAAGGGAATTGAGGATTTCGTGGTACTTTGTGATGCATCCATCACTGGTTTGGGGTCGGTCCTCATGCAGATAGGACGGTTGATAGCTTATGCTTCATGGCAGTTGAAGCCACACAAGACGCGATATCCCATGCATTATCTGGAGTTGGGGGCTATGGTTTTTGTCCTCAAGATTTGGAGGGACTACCTTTATGTGGTCAGTTGTACTATTTACACGGATCACAAGAGTCTAAAGTATATTATGGATCAGCCAAACCTGAACATGAGGTAGTGCAGGTGGATGGACGTGGTCAAGGATTATGACTGCAAGATTCTTTACCATCCGGGTAAAGCGAATGTAGTGGTGGATACTTTGAGCTGCAAGCTGGCTGGACCTTCAGATAGGGTGTCATGTATGAGGATATCAGTGGATTACCCGCTTTTGGGATTGATCAAGGAGGCTCAGGCTGAGGGTGTTCGGGAAAAGAATTGGAAGAAAAAGAGGATCATGGGTGAGATTGTAAGATTCGTCTCGGATAATCGCGGATTGTTGACCCGATGTAGTCGGGTCTGCGTTCCAATGTTTGGTGGGTCAGACAGATTGTGTTGTAGCAGGCGCATAAGTCTCGTTTTTCTATTCATCCGGGGGCTACCAAGATGTACCGGGATTTGAGATTGATTTATTGGTGGCCATGTATGAAGAGAGAGATAGTCGTGTATGTGGAGAGATGCATAACCTGCAGGATGGTCAAGGATGAGCATCAGATGCCGAATCGCAAGTTGTAGTCTCTAGAGGTTCCCATGTGGAAATGGGAACAAATTTCGATGGATTCAAGTTGCTGAAGATGGCAAAGGGTTTTGATGCTATTTGGGTCATTATGGATCGATTGACCAAGAGTGCCCACTTTCTGGTGATTCAGGAGAGTTCTTTGGCCGAGAAGTTAACTGATGTGTATGTTCGTGAGATCGTTGCTCGCCATGGGGTTCCGGTCTCCATTGTTTCAGACCATGATGTTCGGTTCACCTCCCTCTTTTGGCAGAAGTTCCATGAGGAACTGGGCACGATGTTGCACTGCAACACTGCTTATCATCCACAAACTGATGGCCAGAGTGATGGACAATACAGACCCTTAAGGATATGTTGCGGGCCTGTGTTATCGATTTCAGTGGGAGTTGGGACTCCTACCTGCCTCTCGTGGAGTTCTCCTACAATAACAATTATCACTCAAACATCGGTTCTCCGCCTTTTGAGCTCTTGTATGCACGAAGATGTCGTACCCCGGTTTGTTGGGGCGAGGTTGGTCATAGGGTCATGGGGCAGACTGAGGTGGTCCTGTAGACCACGTAGCTGATTCAACAGATCAGTAAGAGGCTGTTGACCGCTCAGAGTCGAAAGAAGAGCTATGCCGACCGGTGCCGATCCGAGTTGGAGTTTCAGGTCGGCAACATGGTGTTACTGAAGGTCTTACCTTGGAAAGATGTGGTACGCTTCAGGAAGAGGGGAAAATTGGGTCCTCATTATATTGGGCCTTTTTGGGTGATTTCCAAGGTTGTCAAGGTTGCTTACAGATTGGATCTACCTGAGGAGCTCAGTCAGATTCACAACACTTTCCATGTTTTGCAGCTACAAAAGTGTGTACTGGAAAAGGATGCAGTGGTTTCCTTGATGATATTTAGGTCGATGAACGCCTGAACTATGTTGAGAGGCCGATGGCTATCCTGAATAGGAAGATGAAGGTTTTGCGTAGCAAGGAAGGATCGTTGGTAAAGTTTCAGTGACAGTACCGGAGGGCTCTGAGTGGACCTAAGAGCAGCAGGCCGAGATGTAGGAGCATTATCCAAATTTGTTCGATGCGGCAGAATTTTGTAACGCCCGTACATCAGGGCTAGTCAATTTAGAGACGATAGGCGTCAAAAATGACTTTTTGATGGAAGATTATCTAGAAGGATTAATCTTAACCAAGTTTTAGTATATGTCACAAGGTTTCCGTGCATATAAAGAACGCCAAAATCCGAGTTATAACGAAGAAGTTATGACCTGTCGAAGTTTCGCGACAAAACCGGCACGACACAGCGCGACGTAAAAAGTGAATTTACGTTGGAGCGATATTTAGCCCTAGCGATCTAAACGAGAATCGAAGATCTTGTTGTTAGTAGCTAAACGACGAAAAGTTAGGCGAGAACGGACGTCAAACGAAGAAGTTATGAATTTATAACGAAAGTTTCTGTCGCGGCCTATTAAAAATAAATAATAAAAATAAAAGTCGAAATTAGCCGACGGAGTCTAAACGAAAGTTGTAGAGCGTAGTCTCACCTTCACGTGGATATAAAGAACGTTGAAAACGGAGTTCGTATGAAGAAGATATGAATTTCCGAAGTTTATTAAATAAATTTCATTTATTTTTAATCTTTTAATCCGACATTATTCGAAGACGAGTCACCGGTCCGATCCGATGTACGCCCCGCGTACTCCGAAGAGTGTCGACACTTCGGATGACGCATGCAATGACGACTTCGGAGGCCAGTACGCCCCACGTACTCCGAGGCTCCAGCCTCCTATAAATAGGATGCGAGGGCAGCCGGCTATTTTGCTAATTTCCTCTCTTCTCTCTCCCGTTTTGCATCGTTTTGCGTTCCAGAAATACCCCGAAGCCCCGGTATTATTCTCGAGCCCCGAGGCAAGTCCTGAGATCCCGAAGATCCCGAGAAGTGCGGTTCCCGAGTCGAAGCTCTGCTCGCGAGAAGTTCGATTTTTGTAGAGATCTTCCAGATCTGCTGAGGATTTCTACTTCTGCAAGTCGTAGTGCTGTCCGATCATCTTCTGATCAAGTGAGTGTATACTACCTTTCATAAACACGATAATAATACAAGTATGGGTTGAGTGTATTAAGTATATTGTTGTTTATATGTGTGAGCGTGTAGTTACTTTCTTCTAACACACAAATATGAAGTATTTGCTATGAAATACGTGCTATGTGTTTATATGTTATTTGTCTATTTGAGATGGGCATGGAAATTAGAGTTTTATACAGGTGTTAAATGATTTAAACTGTGTAAGTATTTATATCTACAAAATTGTTGGGTAGAACATAGGTAGATGGAAATTGTTGGTGACTATGGAGTTAATGCCTATTGTATAAACCTTGGCGACGATGTGACTTCGTGCCTATTTGATGAACCTTGGCGACTATGGAGTTAGCGCACGTTGAGTAAACTCTGGCGACTATGGAGTTAGCGCTTGTTGAGTAAACCTTGGCGACTATGGAGTTAGCGCTTGTTAAGTGAACCTTGGTGACTATGGAGTTAGCACCAGATAACTATGGATTTAGTACTTGATAAGTAAGCTTTGGTAGTAATGGAATTCATGCCAAATTTCTTACGAATGAATGAATGAAGGATAGTTGGTTCTTAGGGTAAAACCTTAAGAAGATAATGGGGATGGGTAATTGGGTTGATTGTTTGCTGATTAAATATAATGATTATATTATTGTGGGTTGAAAACCCTATATGCTCACCAGGCTCCTAAGCCTGACCCACTCAGTTTTCTTTTCATTACAGGTAATGGCATAAGGGTATAAGTTGGTGGACTTGACAAGAGATTTTGGGATTATAGATCAGTAGTTATAAATAACTATTGTAAGATCTATTTTATATTGTTTATGCTTTTGGTCTGTAACGAACATGACATCCCGAGGTTTTATTATTTAATGAAAATACATTCTTTTCGAGAAATGTTTTGATAAATGGTTATCATATTTTATTTTGGGAACAAATTCCGCAACCGTTTTCTTTAAACGATCACTCTGATTTATAAAACAAAGCATAAACAAATCGGTCTTTTCTGGCCGTGAAATTGGGGATGTCACAAATTTGATGACAAATTCTAGTTTAAGTGGTGGAGAATTGTAACATTCTGATGTCCAGGTACTTATTAATTCATCCCTATACTTCTATTTCATGTCAATTAGTCAAATGGTAGCACCTTTGGGTATAATTGAGGTTTAGACACGGCGTGTTGAAGGTACCAGCATGGCGTGTCTAGATATGACAAGGCCCGAGTTTTATTTGGGCATATTCCCTCTTGGAACACGACGTGTTGATCACTAAAATGAAACCCTAATATTTTGGGTTTTTCCCCTTATTTAAAGGAATATGGAGGCTAGGGTTTGTTCACCCTCAGCCCCCATCAGCCCCTCAAGCTCTAAAAGAAACCCTAAACATTTTCTATCCTGTTTGTGAATCTAGCTTCGTGTTTGAAGGAATAAGGTGAAAGAAGGAAGCAAAGATCCAGCATGCAAGCCCCATTCTTAAGTTTGGAACTATCTTGGACCTTTGTAAGTGTCCAAGACCCGATTTTTATCATTCAAAGTTGTTAGATCTTGAGTTTTGTCCCTTTTTCTATTTGTTCTTGGATGTTGCAATGGATGGATCTCATAAAGTTTGCAACTTTATGAATCTCCACGTCAAGGTGACCTAATAGTAGCTTGGATCTGGTCTATAACCAAGTTTTGATGCCATACATAGAGATTAGGTCATAAATCCTCTTTTGACCTAATATGAGTTCAAGACATGCATTAGTCAAGCATGTCTAAAAAGCACCAACCTTTGGGATGGTTTAGGTGTTAGAAACACTTCTAGAAAGGGTTGGACTTCAAATCTTATAGATTAACATTATTTTGGTTAAGCGCTTGCTTTTCAAGCTTGTGATTTGGGTTTTTGGACTTTTTTGGTAGTCCCAATAGATAAAGTGGGAAACTTTACCCTTCCTAATCAGATTTTGGTCTACATCTAAGCTTTGGAACTCTTGAAGTCGAAAGACAACTGAATGTATTAAGCCGTTGGAACTCGGGAGAACACGACGTGTTTGCAAGTCAACACGACGTGTTGGCTGAGGTTTTCCCGACTGTTTGGATGCTCGCGGAACATGACGTGGTCAAGGGGAACACGGCGTGTTGGTCAACATGGACTGTTGACCTTGACCGTTGACTTTGACCAAGTTGGACCTTGAGGGTATTTTGGGATCCTAATGGATTTGGTCATCTGGTTTGAACATGTATCAATTAGAGAACTGAGATTTCAGAGTCGGAGCTCATCAGTTTTGTTCACTCTACGAGGTGATTTTTTCTCGCTGTACTTTTGGGTCGAAGGCACCAAGGTCAGCCCTTTTGATTGTTATCCTGGTTTATCGTATGATTGTGTTTTGTAGTGATCCGTGAGATCTGTATCCTAGTAGATAGGATGGTGTTATGCTTAATGGTCTGTAAGATCTGTCTGTTTGATTATTGGTTGGTTATGATATGCTTGTCTGTTAGATATGTTTGTCCACACGGTTTATATGTGGTTGGGTTGAGGCGATCCTGCTTTGTGCTGAACGCCGACAGACCTAGGGCATCCCGGATAAACTGAAGGCCAGTGGGGCATACCAGTCAAGCCGAAGACGAAGAAAACATTCCAGATCGGCTAAAGGCCCAGTGTGGTGTACAAGTCATACTAAAGGTTCTGTGAGCTTACCAGGTAGACTGCAGGACAGTAGGGCATTCCAGTCAGACTGAAGGCTTTGTATGCATGTTGTTTTTTGTTCTTATTATGATATTGTGATGTGTTGGTATTTTGGGGGAACTCACTAAGCTTTGGGCTTATAGTTTTGGGTTATGTTTCAAGTACCTCAGAGGATCGCAGGAAGGCGAAGGCATGATCATGCACTTCCTCGTGTTATGTTTTATGATTTTGGGAAAACTTTGATATTAAACATGTTTTGATTTTTTTTAAACAATGATGATATATGGTTTAGTTTTAAAAGTTTATATTTTTCATGAATTTTATGGATGTTGCAGGCGACGTCGTGGCTAACAAACATAACCCCAATCCAAGCTTCGGACGTCCTCCATGCCGTAGCCATACCATCACCACTCTGTGGCGTGCACCAGAGAGACAGATTATGGATAACATAATTGCCACACCGTTGCACCATCCTGCCACGATGTGGTCGTTGCCTTTGGGACAACTTAACCAATAAATCCTTAATCGTCTGACCCACTCATCCAAACCTTCTAGAATCCATTCATACTCCTAAAACATCCTAATAATTTTTCCTTTTCAGACATGCATGACCTATGCAAGTCTTAGGCTTAAGTTAGATCAAGAAGGTGAAAAGAGGTCAAAACCTCGAGCATGGAAACAAAACCTTACCAATTCATAAATCTAGAATATACGATGGCCAAGGTACCAAAGTGAGTTATAAAGTTGAAAATTTTATCTCTTTCAATCATCAAAAACTCAATTGTAGACCAAAACACCAAATAATCTGGATCTATAAGGTAAACATCATCAATATGAAAACTTGAGAACTCAAAATTGATCCAGAATATGCACACAGGGAGTAGGGATGAGTAGCTTGCTTGATCTATGCACAAAATCTCCTTCTTATTGCTTCCAAGGCCATAAAAAAACACACCAAATGAGTCAAAAGCTTCAAAGAGGGTTAGGTTTTAGATTTCTGGGTGTTGGTGGTTGTTAAGAGGTGAAACCCTAGCTACTACTTCCTTTAAGTAGGGTGAAAAACCCGAAATTTAGGGTTTAGACCTCCAGATGGTTGTCACACCGTTGTGACTTAAATGAGTCCGCGACCAATTTACCCTCGCCACGTCGTGGTGGTTCCTCCACCACGTCGTGGCAACCCCCAAAACTCACAAATCGGAAAATAAAATATGTCTCAAGAATTCGGGTGTTACAAATCTCCCCCACTTGAATTAGATTCTGTCCTTGAAATCATTCCTCACAACTTACTCTACCACACTAGCTGACCTCATTTGAACTTCCTGAATCCTAATTAGAATTGAGAAATTATCACACACAACGACTGACTTCCAGAACTCAACCTTAGCGGAAATCAAATCATCTGACAAGGAATATATCTTAGCACACCACCATTAACTATCAGATAGAAAGTCCCACTACCCTGTCCAAAAACTCAAAAGCTCAAACCATGTTTGACTTCTAGACAGACAATACCATTCCAAACCATATCCATAATGACTCCACTCAAAAACTTGAATCAAACAAACACCTCCGACCCTGGATTATCTCACTGATAACTTGGAGAAACAGAAACCTTGACTATTTATCGATGTCGAAAAACCAACTTCGAATATAAAATTGACCCTTAAACCAAGTCCAACCACTTGTGTGACAACCCAAAACTTTCCATTCTGTTCAACCATCCACTTCAATATGAGTCAAAACTATTTCTGCTAACTTTCAAACTTTTCGGAATAAGTTTGAGTGTTTTAAAGTTAGTGCTTCAGAAGATATCAGGAGAGTGGATACCCTAGGGTTTATTATGTAGCAATAAGTGCCCAAAACTTCAAGAGTTTTGAGTTTACGGTCCAAAATGGTATTGGGACCATAAACCCAAAAGCCTATATAAGTGAGACTTAGAAATTTTAATCACTTTTTCACATTTCCAAAGACTAGGGCCATTTCTCTCTCAAGTATCATCCCGTTTTTCTTCAAGATCTTCAACTAGTAAGTGTTTCTAGCCCTTTCATGTTTAGATCTAGTGTTAAACATCAAGAAATCATCAAAATACCTCAAGGACAAGATGTTCACGGCCCAAGAAGATCTTCTTGGACCGTGAACACTAAAAGTGTGGCTTAAATGAGCCCAATGCCCCTCTAGACCTTTGAAACAAGCATAAAAACAACCCTTAACATGTTTAAACCTTAAGTGCATCAAGAAAACACCCAAATATCACAAGGATAAGGTGTTTACGGTCCAAGAATCTCCTTGGACCGTAAACCCTAAAAAGGGTGCTAAAAGTGTGCCAAAGTGCCCTTAAACTCTTGCCAAACCTTAGAGGCAAACACGGAACCTTCCTTTGATATGTTTAGCACAAGAAAACCACAAAATGTCCCATGTTTAGGTGTTTACGGTTTGGGGAGCTCCCAAAACCATAAACACCCCAAAGAGGGTTTTAATACCCCATATTTCTTCCTTAAGCCAAGAAACTAGCCTAGACCTTTACCTAGAAGTGTTTAGGACTTGAAAAATTCATTTGACCATAAACCACATGGGTTTACTACCGTAAACCCAACGAAATATGGTACAAAAACCGTAAACCCTATAAAGGGGTGATTTGTTGCCCTAATCACTTCCTAAGGCTAAGACTTGAAGTTAGGATGCTTCAAAAGGACTTCTAGGACTTCAAACCACCATATGGTCAAATTACCATGAGTTTACGACCGTAAACTCATGGGTTTACCACCGTAAACTCAAGAGGAGTTGGTTCCAAAACCGTAAACACCAATTAGTGCCATTTCACTTCCCTTTGTTGAATCACATGTGATTCCAACACCTAGCCAAAGTGTTTCCTAGTCCTGAAAGGTGTTATCTTTCATATAGTTGTTTATAAACACTATATTCATGTCAATATGTGTCCTTATATATCATTTAGGACTTATTGTGTCTCGGGACTTCATTCGTGGAACTTCTCATGCGTATGCGCATACCCATTTGAATCACCCACATCAGGTGAGTTCATACCCCGTAATAAATCTTTTATCTATTTTAACTGTTTTAAGGGGGGAATACAAGTTGAACACAATGATAATTGTGTAAATGTTTGATATAAACATCTTTCAAAATGTTACTTATGTTATTTATAAGTTGTCAATGCATTCCAAAACTCTTTTAAAAGTTATGTTACTTTATAGTTGTACAAAACTCCGTTTTTAAAGTATAAGCATAACTGAGTAGATAAATGAGTCTTTTCAGTAACAGTCCAGGTAGAACATTAGTAAACTATTATAGGTATAGTTTAGGAAAATGCTACTCATTACTTCTAGTACAATGAAGCACACAAAGAGTCAGTTCAGTTCATGAGTCTATACTAAGGGTATACGTTTACATAAATACTTTTACATAGATACGATTACATGGAATACATTTACCTAAATACGATATCAATACATTATAACAGAACAGAACATAATAAGGTGTTATAGCATGGAACAAGTTCAGGATCTAACTATATATCAATGAATCACTTCCACATTAGTGATAGTTATATTGGGTATACATGATCATAGTAATGTGGATGTTCGCGGCGTGCACTCACGCAGGTGTCGCGTAAAGTTCCTAGAATCTCTTGATAAGGGAGCGTCTAGCATAGGATCTAGCCATCACATTATGCCTTAACCCTCAATTAAGGCACAATAGTACTTAAAGTAGTCACTTATTACAAATACTACAGTACTTACACTGTCATCACGACAATTACAAAAGGATATAAAATTCCAGGTACAATATTATTAATACCTTTACCATGTGTCTTATTCACATAATCGATAAGGTAAATTAGATTTAATTAATAATAGTCGTACAGTCGAGTCTTGGTAGAAGACTACTTTCAAAACAATCGAGTCTTGGTAGAAGACTACTTTCAAAACAATCGAGTCTTGGTTGAAGGCTACTTTTAATAGTTAGGACCATGATGCTAAATTTATGATTCCTTAATGTATACAATATAGGATACATATATGCTAAGTAGATTCCGACAGCTAATAGGATGTGTGCTCTTCGCTGTACGTCCTGTTCCCGTTGGATGTGGGCTTACACCGAGGTCACCCAATCTATTATCTACCCGAATCTATATATATATATATATATATATATATATATATATATATATATATATATATATATATATATATATATATATGCTTAGTATACATTAAGTCATCATAAGGGTACCAAGTATGGATCAGGTCATAGGACACAGAGTCATCGCACAGTTATTCTAGTACAAAACTTACTTTTCAAGGTCAGTACTTTTGGTATACAAAACTAGCGATTTCCCAGTTAAGGGCTTAATCCATTTTATTAAGCCAATACAGTTTTAAAGACTTTAAGTGAGTTAACTCTATAACACCTCAGTTTATACACCATGTTTATATATAAAACTAATATCCGACTGATAGCTAAATGTGTGTTTTCCCCCCCGACGTCTTGTTCCCGTTGGATGTGGGCTTAGGGCAGATTCCCCCAATTAACTATCTACCTGATATCAGATTATATATAGCAGTATAAACAAAGCTATTATAAAAGTAATCACCATAGTCAATATTTTACAATAAGAAATATAGGTTTTCTTAAAAGAACTCTCCATTAGATATAAAGGAACCATTACAAATAACTCCATGAGTAACAAGTGAATACACCAAGGTTATATATGACAACGATCTAACAACCAATGGAATGTGTGCTATCTGCCTTACTTACTATACCCGTTGGGTTGTGAGTTGAGGGCAGATGCGCACAATCGATTGTTTACTTACTCCAAGTATATATAACTTGTACCCACTTAGTACGCATAGAAAGGCTTGTAGTGTCATTTTACTTAACTTCCATTAATGTAGGAAATATAATATGTTCTAGAGGAACAAGCAAACTTTTCAAAACAGAACTTACAGCTTACATCACTTGTGCATATACATTTTCAACAACACTTTACAGCTTACTCATATCACTAAAATCTTATGAACTCACCAGCTTAATTGTTGATCAACTCTTTCAAATAACTTGTATTCTCAGGAGACTATTAGACAGGTGCTCGTGCTGGGAAGTTAGAAGATGGAGCATTACAGCTTCAAGTCTTGTTTTGTTATATGTTTATGATTTCTATGTTTTGTGAACACACACAATGTAAACACTTTCTTTCTAAATGAAATGGTTGTTCATTACTTGCTTACCATATACATATCTCGTGATACTAGACATGACGTCCTCCACCCACGAACGTTTCCGACGTTCCGGTTTTGGGGTGTGGCAACTTGTGCCAACCAACGTCTACATCCCTAAATAAAACCCAAGACACCACTCGAAACCCCACAACTACCAACAATCTACCAAATAACTTGAAAACACTCAAGTGCAACAACTATCCTTCTCTACCCAACTCACAGCATAACCAATTAGTAAGGTCACTCTTGAAACCGTAGATACAACCAACTCCATCAATGTACTCCTCAAAACCAAGAATCCATCAGTCTAACTTCATAAACCTTACCCTAAGACCGATAATCATCCATCCGTCAAACCTACCTCTAGTCCCTAACTAGGAATACTACCGAAACATACATAATGAATACTCAAAACATCCTGATTGTGAACTTCAATCGATCCCCATTTGGAAATTGAGCCCAAAAACTTGAAATTAATCCACTTCTCCCACGAGCATAAAAGTGTTCAATCTAAGAATCTCATATCACATCCAAATTCTTCATCAACTCAGGTGCACATCCACCTAACAAACCATTTGAGACTTTCACCATGAACTTCATGACCCGATGTTTCCGAACCAAAACTCAATGTTGGTAACCAAATTCTAGTTAAACAGCCTCCTAGAAAACAAGGCTCATAATACAGACATTCAGCAAGAGACTCCTGATGCATAACTAACACTCCAAACAAGGTTTTATTGGCCACGTGATCGAAACTAGCTGGTCATTGAGTCTCCCGGCTCCCAAAAATGCACTAACACGCAAACATGCCAAAAAGACTAACAATCTGAGACCTAAGAGTCACAATCAAATGACTAGCGGTTCCACCCATATGAAACTGGTCCATGATACATCGTGGCAACCTTTAGCCACTAGAAAAATAAGATCACGGTACTACACCGATCTTGCCGCTATTCCATCACTGACCTGAAGATTCACGATCAACACCACATGGGCATAAATATATTCAACCGCCTTGCAGGAACCCAATAACCATTCCCCTTAATGCTAACTGAACACAACATGTGCCATACCCTTTTATCACACATAATTCCTTTCACGGTACATGTTGTTACCAATGCAGATTCAGATGAAAACATGCTCGCAAAAAGCTGGAAGAACATAATATTTGTCTAACCCCATGTTGGGTCTACATCCCAACTTAGAAAATCCCATGTCTAATCTCTCTCATTCCTATGAACACAAAAAGCTAGAAGAACATATTATTTGTCATGGATAGTGACATCCCAATCCATCTGCCAATCACTCAACCTGCAGCTGTAACCCTCAAGTCAATCGTCACAATCGCTTCCTTCTTGAGCCCCGCGAATCAACCGACACTACCCCGAGCAAGGCCCTTGAGGCCTTAAAATCAACTAAATCATCTAGTTCTGCATCATTCAAAACCAAACTAACATGGCCACTGAGGCCCAATCAATTCACCATACCCTTCCTTATCCTGAACAACCATAATCGATAAAACAAAATAAGACGTAAACACATTGCAATTAATCATGGTGCCGAACCATACAATCTACCCTCAATCAGCTCCTTAGAATCCCCGAACGTTTTCCTTGATCTGAGTATGGATCCTGTGCTTTCAGTAGTACGGGCCCAATATTACCTTCCATACCTATCCATACTTTCCTCCAGAATTGTTCCAGATCCTCTAAGTAACTACTCATGTCTAGTATCTACCGATCAAATCACATATACTCAATATCAAACGAATATACACCGCTAAAGAGTGCGTCAATTCCTCTAAGGTGCTTTCTAGACTCTCCTAGGATTCCCACCTTACCATGCCATCATTTGTTGAAGAATCCCTACTAATACCAACTAACTACTTCATGAATATAATTATATGCAACAAAACTTAAATAATCTTTCAGATAAAAGACCCAACCCTACAACGGTTAGACTTAAAGAGAGCTGCCCAATAGGTCCAAATCAATCATTCTAGAATTATTTAACCTTTGCAGTATGTAACTTAACATATTCATTTAATAGTTAGCGCACATTGATATGGGTCCCACAAAGCATAAAGCGAGCAACATTCGGGCAGTAACATTCTGTAGGCCAAAAAAACATAAAAAGGCATCCTCTGTTGGGTCAAAAATATGGTTTATTCTTTACTTTTCTAGACTTTAATATTTTTTGGTCCATGTGGTGTGTGCAGTTAGGAAGGTTCATGGCTCAGGTGGGTGTTTACGGCCGTGAACCTTTTCACGGCCCATGTTCCATATAAATAGTGTTAGTGGAGTCATAAGGGTGTACGGCTAGAAAGGAGCTTAAGTGTGTGTACTCTAAGGTGTTATAGAGAGAGGATGTGGTTACCACATTTGTTCTGATTTGCAGGGACTAAGAAGATATAGAGATGTGGAGCAAGGAAGAATAAATCTAATCATGGGAAACAGAAGATCGTCGCCTGTCACCAAGATTGGAGTGTATTCTTTAGTGCTTAGTAATGGATTAGGTCTAGATTTAAATAATTGTTGTTACTCGCCTGATATGGCAAGAAACATCATTTCATTTCATGGTTTTTTTAGACAAGGATTTAGATATTCGTTTAATAATATGAATGGTTCTATTTATGCTTATCTAAATGGTGTTTTATACTTTGAAGCAATGCCTTGTAATGGAATTTATGAGACTGTTATGGTTGTAGATAACCTAGGAAATGATGTGTTGTGTATAGATTCTTCCAATAATATGGATAAAGCATCTTTGTGGCATTGTCGTCTTGGACATGTCAACAAGAAGCGCATAGCCCAACTCCAAAAGGATGGAGTGTTGGAGTCATTCGACCTTAGGGAAGATGACACGTCTGAATCTTGTTTACTTGGAAAGATGACTAGGTCACCCTTCACTGGTACTTGTGAGAGGGGTGAGGGTTTATTGGATCTCATACATACCGATGTATGTAGGCCCTTTAGATCCACCACAAAGGATGGAAATCGCTTCTACGTGACTTTCACCGATGATTATAGTAGATATGGGTATATTTACTTAATCAAGCACAAGTCTGAAACATTTGAAAAGTTCAAAGAGTTCAAGAATGAAGTGGAGAATCAATTGGGCAGGAAAATCAAGATGCTTCGATCCGATCGAGGAAGAGAGTACCTAAGTCTTGAATTCCACGACTATCTCAAGGAGTGTGGAATAGTTTCACAATTGCCGCCACCTAGGACACCGCAGTTAAATGGTGTGGCAGAAAGGCGCAATCGAACCTTGTTGGATATGGTTTGTTCTATGATGAGTCGTGCTTCACTACCTATCTCATTTTGGGGGTATGCCTTAGAGACTGCTGCCCATATCCTTAACCGAGTCCCTACAAAGAAGGTTGCCAAAACACCTCACGAGATGTGGACAGGGAAAGCTCCCACTTTGGCACATATCAAGGTTTGGGGTTGTGAAGTTTTCGTAAGACGAGAAACTCATGACAAGCTCGAACCTCGTAGTGAGCGATGTATTTTCATCGGCTACCCGCAAAAATCCTTTGGATATCTCTTATATAGACCGAGTGACAATGCTGTCTTCGTTTCGAGGAGAGGGGTTTTCCGAGAGAGAGAACTCATAAGCCAAGGAGACAGTAGGAGGCAAATCGATCTTGAAGAGATTCAAGAGTCGAGTGATGAAGGAACCTCTACCGCTGGCGCTCAACCCGAGGAAGAAACTCCGGTTGAACCAATTGACGATTCATTACCTCTTAGATGTTCCGAAAGAGTTAGAATTCAACCCCAGTTTTATGGTTTTCATATTACTACTGAAGGGGACACATATATTAGTGATGGTACACTAATAAATCTAGATGAACCTAATTGCTATAAGGAAGCCATGGCAGGCCCGGAGTCTTCGAAGTGGAAAGAGGCGATGGGCAGCGAGATTCAGTCCATATATGACAACCAAGTTTGGAATTTGGTTGACAATGTGCCCGGACGTAAAACGGTTGGGTGCAAATGGATCTTCAAGAAGAAGACCGACGTGGATGGGAATGTGCACACTATGATGAGACCTTCCCACCAGTTGCGAAGATAAAATCTATTAGGGTAATGCTAGCTATTGCCGCATTTCATGATTATGAGATATGGCAAATGGATGTCAAGACCGCTTTCCTTAATGGGAAGTTGGCTGAGGATGTTTACATGGCTCAGCCAGAGGGTTTTGTCGATCCGAAGCGTCCAAATAGAGTGTGCAAGCTTGAGAAGTCCATTTATGGACTTAAGCAAGCGTCTCGCAGATGGAATCTTTGCTTTGATGAGAAAGTCAAAGAGTTTGGATTTGTACGAAGCGAAGATGAATCATGTGTATATGTCAAAGCCAGTGGGAGCATAGTTAGCTTTCTCGTTTTGTATGTCGATGACATACTACTCATAGGTAACGACATCCCGACTCTGTAGGAGGTCAAGTCCTGGCTCGGGAAGTGTTTCGCTATGAAGGACCTCGGAGAGGCTTCCTATATTTTGGGAATAAGGATAGTGAGAGAAAGAAGTAAGAGACTAATAGGACTTAGTCAGAATACTTACTTAGATAAGGTACTAAAACGTTTTAGTATGGAAAAATCAAAGACGGGAGAACTACCGATACAGAGTAATACCAAGTTGAGTAAGACTCAAAGTCCGAGTACCGAAGCTGAGATAGCTGAGATGAGCCGAGTACCTTACACTTCCGCAGTTGGCTCGATCATGTATGCTATGACTTGTACTCGACCTGATGTGGCCTTTGCTTTGAGCATGGTCAGTAGATATCAAGGGAATCCTGGTAGAGCGTATTGGATTGCGGTCAAGAACATCCTTAAGTACCTTCGGAGGACCAAGGAATGGTTTCTAGTCCTCAGAGGGAGTGATGACTTAAAGGTGCGAGGGTACAATGACGCCAGTTTCCAGACCGACAGGGACAACTACCGTTCGCAGTCGGGATGGGTCTTTACCCTTAATGGAGGAGCGGTAAATTGGAAACGTTCCAAACAGGAAACTGTAGCTGATTCAACGTGCGAATCAGAGTACATTGCAGCGAGCGAAGCGTCAAAGGAGGCAATATGGTTGAAGAACTTCATTGGTGATCTTGGAGTTGTGCCTGCCATAAAGGAGCCCATGGAGATTTTTTGTGATAATGAAGGAGCGGTTGCCTTAACCAAGGAACCGAGGGATCATGGTAGATCTCGGCATATCGACAGAAAATATCACTTTATTAGACATCGAGTAGATGAAGGACACCTCGTGGTTAAAGAGGATATCATCAGAAGATAACCCAGCAGATCCGCTTACGAAAGGACTGAGCAGGGTTAAGCACTTGCAGCATGCTAGGAGTATTGGGCTGAAGGATGATATTAGTTTAGATTAGATAGTATTAGAAACGTGTAATAGATAAATGTAATTGACATTTGATGATTAAATAAAGGAGTATTATTTATAAGTAATGTTACTTTCTTATGTTAATTGTTTAGCTATTGTTTCACTTTGCATGTTTTGACTTCCAGAATAATTGAGTTTATTAAGAATAATCAAATTATTCAAACAGTCCACAATCGTTCATATGTTGGAAGTAGGTATGAATGAAGATTGTCGTGAATTGGTGTGTAGATTGTCTAAATGGTATTAGACATTGCAAAGGTTTGCTACAATGTTCATGAGTGCTTATGAACAAGTTTTGAGCATTGGAATAAACTCACGCTTGCTGGAATCACTTTGGAGTGATCGCAAGACGATAATATCATATGGTCTTAAAACCTATATATATGGTTTATTATTTACTAATTGGTTGTACATTGATAATGCAAAACCGCATCAGTAAATTGATGTCATAAAACGCATTGTTGTGTATGGTTGGTTAGTCGATAAGTAAATGCATATAAGTCAAAGTTTATCTGATACTTTTATCCTAAGAGGGTAAAAGCGATATCACGGCTGCTGGATGATTTGATTTGACTTATGTGTCAGGCCCGGTCAGGACTGAAATGATGTGTTCAATTAAGTTCTATGTCAAATAAATCTGAGATCGAGAAAATAGTTGCTGGACGATGAGTATGACTATGTTTCATGAAATCGTTTGCACGATATCAAAACAGAGGGCTGTATGATCCCTTATCTAAAGGACAGGTTACTGATAAGATCAGAGTTGACAACATCTTTGAGAGGTACGATTGCTAATCGGATTGTGTTTGCATTTATATTTACTAGACTTATCCAAGTGGGAGACTGTTGGATTAGTGTCTAAGGCTATAACTATATTTGGTAAGTACTCGACCCGATTGTGCATGGTCCTTTTGGGTTGCCTTCACCATAGCAACTTGATAGGGTGATTTAGAGAGAAGAGATATTATTATTAATGTATTATAAGAATAATATGTTAGAGAAATAATAATATTATTTGATTAATATAAGTCATAAATTAATTTGGTGACTTAAAGAGATTAATTGAATAAAGGGGTATAAACTGTCAAATGTGTGAAAGTTGTATTTTGAGCTGATAACCCTTATGGATATGGGTTGGACGATTTTAGGGATGTGGGTCACCTAGAAATCGTCCAAGGCCTTATCTAGAAGAGGATTTGGATTGCTTTGAGGCTAAGTTATCAAATTAGGGTTTTAGGGTGAAACCCTAGAAGCTTACAGTATAAATAGACCCATAGGGTTGAGGGAATCGGCCATCATTGTGATTGGAGTAACCCTAGAGCCGATTTCCTTCTTCCTCATCTCTCTCAAGTCATCTTCTTGCTATTTGGTGTTTGTAAGCCATTAGAAGAGTGACATTTGTGACTCTAAGCTCCTAGAAGAAGAAGGTTTAAAGCAAGTAACTCAAGGTATTATTCTAGATCTGTTTTCATATGTTTTGATTGTTAGTTTAGATTAGATCTAGCTATGAAAGTCTTGGATATGTTGCATGTTCAATTAGTGAAACCTAGATCCAAGCTATAGGGTTGTATGTGCACATAGGGAAAGTTCTTATGCCTAAAACCCATCAATAAGTCTGTACATCAAGGAAAAGTCGAACCGCTGTGCTAGATGCATATTAATTTAATGTATCTCGTGGGTTCCCATGTTTATCTCACTGCTCAATCTACCCGAGCGTCGTATGGTTAGTCCAAACAATCCTATCTAAATCCACACTGTCAAATCCTTCGAGCCTACCAGCACATTAAACACATAGTCTAGAGAATTTAGATTCAGTACCTTACACTAGTTCAGATTTCCCGTTATCACTCTCTTGGTATCACTTCCCGAACAATACCTACTAACGAAAAACTATAAGAAAATAAAAGATTATCTTCAAAACGAATCAGTTTAATATAAACTCAGGAGCATCGAGAAGAAAACTCAAACCGTAAGTCATCGATTGAATTTGCATCCAGAAGGTCTGAGAACAGCACGCATAATCTCAGAATAGATCCGAAAATTCTTCACATCGTTAAGCATAAACCCCATGTGTGATCTTTTCCTTTCTTTCTTTCCCGAAAAGGTCACATACTCTCAAACAAAGTTTTGAATGTTGTACAGTTGAGAGATGCCTCCTATCATGTGCCTGGAATAGCCACTACCAACAAACTGAAGTCTGATGATATGCCTCCATAGCTGCTCCAACATAGAGCGGGATCAGTTGGTCTTTGGAACCCAGTCCATTTTGAAACTGGGTTGACCTTTGTTAACCTTGCGAGGTACTCTCTCCCATGACATATTTTGTTTATCACAAACAGAAGATGAAGAAATATTAGAGTCATTAGAAGATTTAGGAGATTAAACCTTTGGTACCCATTTTTAGTTGGGTTTAACCCATTTCTTATTCGAGCGGATGGGTGCCTCGACACTTGATTTTGAACTTGAATCTGATCTTCGAGATGACTTTAATCTAGCTGATTTTGGTTTCACTGGAGCATCTCTTGGATTGGACTTCTTGGCCGACATTCCCTTCTTGTTTTTGGGAGTTGATTTTTTGGTCTTTTGCGCGTTCCAATCACCATTGTGCGATTGTGACCATGAAGGGCTTCTTTTGGGGTATCTCCCTCTTGGCGCGTTCTGTCATCCTTGTGCATAGTAGGGAATGTATGCGTGATTTGGACAATTTATGGCAATGTGTCTAGGTATTCCACAGTGAAAACATGTCTTTTCTTCATGTGGAATTTGTTTCTTCCTGCCCCTGGTGGCATAACCTTGCCACGTTTCTGATTGTTCCCACAAGCACACTTACAGCAAACCAATCGTTTCACTTGTTCTGGTGGCCTGTATTTGCCAACATCAGGTTGATTAGATGCAACTGAGTTAGAAGCAACATATTATGATTTCAAGGAGTCATTGGTTTGACAATCAACAACATCAACAGAATTAGACGTAGTTTTGTTCTCCTTGTCCTCATCTTCCGTGTGACATCCCCATTTTCACAGCCAGAAAAGACTAATTTTGTTTATGTTTTATAAAAATCAGAGTACCTATTTTAATAAAAATGTTGCGGAATTTGTTCCCAGTAAAACATGATAAATATGTTATCAAAGAATTTCAGAAGAAAAGTATTTTTACTCGTTTTAAAACATTTGGGATGTCATCATCAATACAGAAACATAAGCATAAACATAACTTACATTCATTATCACTAATGATTTACATCTCCTTTAATCTCTTAGTGAAATATGTTTTCATATTGATACCTATGATACAAAGAAAACTGAGTGGGTCAGGCTTGGGAGCCTGGTGAGCATATAGGGTTTTCGTCCCATAATATTATATTTATTATATTTAATCATCAAACTATCAACCCAATTATCCATCCCCATTATCTTCTTTACTCGTAAGGTTTTACCCTAAGAATCAACTATCCTTCATTCATTCATTCCTAAGGATTTACCTAAGGAATTGGCATGAAGTCCATTGCTACCAAAGTTTATCTATCAGGTACTAAATCCATAGCTATCAGGCACTACCTCCATAGTCACCAAGGTTTACTTAACATGCGTTAACTCTATAGTCACCAAGGTTCACTTAACAGGCGCTAACACCATAGTCACCAAGATTCACTTAACAGGCGCTAACTCCATAGTCACCAAGGTTCACTTAACAGGCGCTAACTCCATAGTCACCAAGGTTCACTCATACCATCTTTCATTACACACCAATTATTCCATCTACCCATGTTCTACCCAACATATTTGTAGATCTAAAATACAAATACAGGTTAACTCATTTAGGACCTATATAAAACATTCATTTCACGTCCACCTTAAATAAACAAACAATATATAAACACATAGCCCATATTCCATAGTAAATACTTCATATTTATGTGTTAGAAGAAAGTAACCACACACTCACTTGATAAGACGATGATCGGGCAGCACCTCGACTCTAAAAGCAGTATTCTTTGGTGGAACCTGGATGCTTCCTTGAAAACTGGGCCTCTCACGGGCAGAGTTTCGGCTCGGAAACTCTTTTCTTCTCGGGATCTTCAGATCATCGGGACTTGCTTCGGGTGTCGGGATGATACCGGGGCTTCGGGGGTACAACTTTCCAAGAAAAGGGAAGAATAAGAGAGTGAAAGGAAAGAATTTAGCAAATAAAAATGGCAGCCCTCGCTTTCTATTTATAGGAGGGGTCTGGCCTCCGAACGCAGCGCGTTCCACTGTGCGCAATTGCTTATGAACTTTGGACTTGACTGGCAATGGGATAGGCTCTGGGCTCCGAACGCGGGGCGTTCCCCCTTTGGGATGCATGCCTCAAACTTTAGAAAATCATAACTCTCGCATACGATCTCCGATTTCGACGTTCTTTATATCCACGCGTAGGTGAGATTATGCTCTACAACTCTCGTTTAGACTCCGTCGGCTAATTTTGACTTTATTTTTATTATATTATTTTTAGTATGCCGGGACAGGAAAACTCTGTTAGAAATTCATAACTTCTTCATCTGACATCCGTTTTTGTCTGACTTTCTTCTGTTGCACTATTATCGACGAGATATTTGATTCTCGTTTAGATTGTTTCGGCTAGAAACCACTCAATCTCATATTCGAACTTCGGGATGCATACTGCTAAGCTGAAGCTTAGAAAAATTATAATTTCCTCATATGAAGTCAGATTTGGACGTTCTTTTTATGCACGCTCTCGGTTTAACATAATATATGACTTTCGTGTAGATTGCTAAGGCCAAATATCGCTCTAATGTAAATTCACTATTTACGTCGTGTTGTGTCGTGCCCGTTCCGAAACTTCGACAGGTCATAACTTCTTCGTTATAACTCGGATTTCGGCATTCTTTACATTTTCGGACACCTTTCCACGACCACTACAACTTAGTATGATTACATCCCCCTTAGGATGATTATGTCCCGGAATCATCAACGAAAATAGGGCTTGTATAATGATTCCATACGTTATCTTTTCATCCTAGGTAATAATCGTAAATTCTATGTTTCTTTGAATGAGTATCTAACTCTTGGACTTCTTGACTGCAGGCGATGCTCAATATTGCACCTGCCCTTCGTACTATGTTGTACTTTCAATCGTAACCTAAGAGTTACAGAATAAATCCTTATTGAGGACTCCTTCTTCTTCTTAGGATAAGTACCTTCCTTTATCTATTGTAACAAATCGATGGGTCATGTTCTAATGACCTTTCATCGGATGATGCAACGCCTAGACTCAAGTCTCTTAGAGTCAAATTCTAGAATGGAACATACCTTCCTTCACATTCTAATGTGATATAATCACATTTTAGCATATAGCATTTCTAGCTACAAGCTTTTTTAGCAATGAGCGCGATACCAATGATCGCATTGATTTCAATCTTCTGACCTCAGTCAGATGCTACATCGAACTTGGTTCTCCAAACCACGTAACAAACTCATCGTAGTCGGACTCAATTTGATATGACCACTGGGGTCAGAATATCAATCATCTTCTTAGTCATTACCGAAAGAATGTTAACGACATACTTGAATAAAAACAAACTCAATTACAAGCTTCTTGGTAACCTTGTGACTTTCCTTGATCCAAGCGTGATTCATGTGCTTCCAGTTGTATAGATCTCTACTACTACTCACACCTACTCATACTCGTCCCAAGTATTGTCTCGCAGTCCCCAAGTCCTAAAATCACCAAACAATTTAACACATACGAATGTGTCCAATTTATCATAAAAGTTTTCCTAGACTCTACTAGGACTTCTTCCATGCGTATCTTCAATCATCAATTCTACTTCAACTCAGTTGGTGATGGAAATTCTAGACGATGGGACAACTTCTAGAATTACACCATTCGTTCCATCATCCTGCCTATCGAAGGTGTACTTCAGACGTACCGTACTCCTCTAAACGTTCCGTTATTTTATCAGACATACTCTAAAGGCAAGATACCACTCTTACGATATCTTCCGATAGGTGTCATTCACTATCATAAGCCTTTCATTTCCTCCATTTACTAAATTCTCTACGAGTCTTCACCATAACGTTTTGTACACCCAAGCAGACGTTCGGTGTACCGGGAGAGAATTTAATTAAGATAAGAAAGCTTTATTTATGATAGATGTATAAATCTCCTTATCACTCCGAAACGTTTACATGCTAGTTCTAATACCGTAATCGTACGCTTAGAATCCTAAACACATAAGGTTTCCAGATCTGGTCGGTAACAGACCATAGATCCGAACAAATAACATCATACATGGCAAACATATAACATTTAGCACATAAAAGCATTTTAGGCATCATTCCTAAAATATACTAGTGCTTGTGTCAATTTAGGTGTACTACCTAACATATTTTATACACACTCCTCACGATCATTACTTAGCATTCTAAGTTTAAGTCTAGAAATTTCCTACAAATTCCTAGTTCGCTTAAACAAATGCTCTGATACCAACTGTGACATCCCCATTTTCAAGGCTAGAAAAGACCGATTTTGTTTATGCTTTATAAAAATCAGAGTACCTTTTTTAATAAAAATGTTGCGGAATTTGTTCCCAGTAAAACACGATAAATATGTTATTAAAGAATTTCAGAAGAAAAGTATTTTTACTCGTTTTAAAACATTTGGGATGTCATCATCAATACAGAAACATAAGCATAAACAAAACTTACATTCATTATCACTAATTATTTACATCTCCTATAATCTATTAGTGAAATATGTTTTCGTATTGATACCTGTGATACAAAGAAAAATGAGTGGGTCAGGCTTGGGAGCCTGGTGAGCATATAGGATTTTCGTCCCACAATATTATATTTATTATATTTAATCATCAAACTATCAACCCAATTACCCATCCCCATTATCTTCTTTACTCATAAGGTTTTACCCTAAGAATCAACTATCCTTCATTCATTCATTCCTAAGGAATTGGCACGAAGTCCATTGCTGCCAAAGTTTATCTATCAGGTACTAAATCCATAGCTATCAGGCGCCAACTCCATAGTCACCAAGGTTCACTTAACAAGCGTTAACTCCATAGTCACCAAGGTTCACTTAACAGGCGCTAACTCCATAGTCACCAAGATTCACCTAACATGCTAACTCCATAGTCACCAAGGTTCACTTAACAGGCGCTAACTCCATAGTCACGAAGATTCACTTAACATGCGCTAACTCCATAGTCACCAAGGTTCACTTAACAGGCGCTAAATCCATAGTCACCAAGGTTCACTCATACCATCTTTCATTACACATCAATTATTCCATCTACCCATGTTCTACTCAACATATTTGTAGATCTAAAATACAAATACAGGTTAGCTCATATAGAACCTATATAAAAACATTCATTTCACGTCCACCTTAAATAAACAAACAATATATAAACACATAGCACGTATTCCATAGCAAATACTTCATATTCATTTGTTAGAAGAAAGTAACCACACACTCACTTGATAAGACGATGATCAGGCTGCAGCTCGACTCTAAAAGTAGTATTATTCGGTGGAACCGGAATGCTTCCTTGAAAATCGGGCCTCTTGCGGGCAGAGTTTCTGATGGGTTTTATACAAACAATCCTAAGTGTGCATGCAACCCTAGTTTGGATCTATGTTTTCACTATTAGATACACAACATTATGAACACAAGAATAAAACCCTAATGTGCATTGCTATTTTCGAAATTAACATACAAGGTTGGATTACATACCTCTTGTTGTTATATTGCAATAACAACTTAAATCTTCAAATCCTAAGTCTTGAAAGCAAGCACCACAAGTGTAGTGCCTCTAATGGCTCACAAACACCACAAGCAATTGGAGAGGCTTAAGATAGAGGAGGGATGAGATGGAATTCGTCCTTGGGACCTCTTAGGAGCATGTACACGAATTCTAAAGGCCTAGGGGTCTTTATATAGGGTTTAGATTAGGGTTTCAGTCCTTATCCTTATCCAGTTGCTTGCCCGCCAAGCAACCACAAGATAAGCCTTGAAAAACCCTTATCCTCTTATCCTTGGACGATTTTAAGGATATCCTTATCCTTGAATTCGTCCATCCTTTAACAAGGATAAATATTGCCCTATCTTGCAACTATCTTAAACATATATGATTTTTCCTTTAATATATTATTCTTATAACATACTAATAAATCATAATAACCTCTCTCTCTATTTAATTTCTCCAGTCAAGTTGCTTTGGTGAAGGCAACCCAAAAGGACCATGCACAACCGGGTCAAGTACTTACCAAATATGGTTACGGGCTTAGACACTAATCCAACAGTTTCGACTCGAGAACTCTTTTCTTCTCGGGATCTTCGGAGCATCGAGACTTGCTTCGGGTGTCGGGATGATACCGGGGCTTCGGGGGTATAACTTTCCAAGAAAAAGGAAGAATAAGGGAGTGAAAGGAAAGAATTTAGCAAACAAAAACGACAACTCTCACTTTCTATTTATAGGAGGGGTATGGCCTCCGAATGCAGCGCGCTCTGCTGTGCATCATTACTTACGAACTTCGGACTTGACAGGCGACGGGACAGGCTCTGGGCTCCGAACATGGGGCGTTCCCTTTTTGAACGCGGGGCATTCCCCCTTTGGGATGCGTGCCTCGAAATTTAGAAAAACATAACTCTCGCATACGATCTCCGACTTTGACATTCTTTATATCCACGCGTAGGTAAGATTATGCTCTACAAGTCTCGTTTAGACTCCGTTGGCTAATTTTGACTTTATTTTTATTATATTATTTTTAGTAGGCCGGGACAGGAAAACTCCATTAGAAATTCATAACTTCTTCATCTGACGTCCGTTTTCGCCTGTCTTTCTTCCGTTGCACTATTATCGACGAGATATTCGATTCTCATTTAGATTTTTTTTTTCGGCTAGAAATCACTCGATCTCATATTCAATGCATCCTGCTAAGCTGAAACTTAGAAAAATCATAACTTCCTCATACGAAGTCAGATTTGGACGTTCTTTTTATGCACGCTCTCGGTTTAACGTAATCTACGACTTTCATTTAGATTTCTAAGGCCAAATATCGCTCTAACGTAAATTCACTTTTTACATCGCGTTGTGTCGTGTCGGTTCTGTCGCGAAACTTCGACAGGTCATAACTTCTTCGTTATAACTCAGATTTCGGCATTCTTTATATTTTCGGAAACCTTGCCACGACCATTACAACTTAGTTAAGATTATTCATTCTAAATAATCTTTTATGAAAAAGTTATTTTTGACGCTTATCGTCTCTAAATTGACTAGCCCGAATTTACGGGCGTTACATTCTGCTACTTTACCTGCATATGAAGTAGAATCATTAAAAACGTTCACCTCAATACCCTCAGTTGGCCTTGATTGTTTAGTATTAACTGAAGCTGATTTAGGGAGCTGGCCATACTGAGCAGGTGTCTCTACCTCATTGGTTTCAAGGGTGGGTTATAGTTGTCATTAAAGGGAGGTGGAACACTATGGTACCCTAGACCCTTATTTTGATTATCTTTAAATTTTAGTTGTTTTTCAATCATGGATGCAACTACCTCACTTGACACATCAAATTTCTTAAAGTTAAATTCAGCATCATTATATTTAGCTTTCAATGCATCAAGTTCGACAGTTAATTTGGCAAGTTGTCTCTTAACATAGTTATAGTTTTCACATTTGTTACTATATTCCTCTTGATGTTTTCGAAAGTCCTTGATTTTGGCGTCTAGTTGTTCTTTTAAGGGTTTTTGACCTTTCCTAACAGTATATCCTTCATATTTAAGGTCCTCATTAACCCTTTTTAGTAAATAATTTTATTCACGAAGAAATTTAATCGTAGCTTCACAAGATGGAGTACATGAAACTTCATTGATCGGAATGCTTGAGGAACTCATTGTTTTTAAAAAAATGTCCTTTGACTTAAAGCTCAAAAGTCAACCTTAAAAGTCAAATTTAAAAAGTCAAACCGAAAAGCTAAATTTGAAATGTTGAAAGTTAAACGAGAAAGTCAAAGTTTAAAGTCAAAGGTCAAACTTGGAAGTCAAAGTCAATTTTTAAGGTCAAAAGTCAAAAATTAAAAACCAAAATTTTAGGTAGAAAATGGAATTTTAAAATTTGATAAATTGAATTTTGGGCTAAAAGTGTTAAAATTTCGAAACTAGAACTGAAACGGGGAGTCCTTTTGAATTAAATTCGGAAGGAGAATAACATCTAGCAAGCTAGATGAGTTTAAAGGGGCGTTGGTTGATTACACAAGGGACCCGGGTTCGATCCTTGCTACCCCCAAAATCCTTTTGATTATTTGTTGCTGCTGCGAAGACTATACGCGCGAGGACAGCACACGATGCTGGGCTGAGAAATCCTGCTGACCACAAACGAGCGAGGACCGCAAAATTCCTGATAGAGAACCTGCGAGACCTCGGACCGGCCGAGAACCCTTCTTCGGTTGGCCGTGAAAGCTTCTTCTGATTGCGAAAACACCTCACAGATGACGCTGAAAAACACCGTTTTCACCCCTTTTTGCTTCAAAAGTCAATCCAAAACTCGTTTTTATGGAAAACACAAAGAACAAACCCCCACTATTTTGCCAAAAACTATCCAAAAAACGAAAAATCCTTCAAGAAAAAGATCAAAAAATGCTCCAGATCTGGCCAAAATTATTGATACAATCCAAGCTCTGATACCAACTGTAAGTCCCAAATTTGCTTGACGTATCAATCAGATCCAATTGATGGTGCGGAATCCCAATCAATACATGAGATTCACACACACACACACTTGCACCTTCTCTACTTTCTATCTCTAGAACACCTTAGAGTACACACACTTAAGCTCCTTTCTAGTCGTACACCCTTATGACTCCACTAACACTATTTATATAGAACATGTGACGTGAACAGGTTGACGGCCGTGAACCAGTTCACGGCTGTAAACACCCACCTGGGTCGTGAACCTTCCTAACCGCACACACCACATGGACCGAAAAATATTAAAGTCTAGAAAAGTAAAGTAAAACCATATTTTTGACCCAACATCCTCCCACTAACTTGCTTTTGCAATGCTAGAAACTTCTACAAACATTGCTAATCTTCCTAGATTCTCCTTCTATAATCTCTCTTTTGAAAATGCTCACGTAAGCACATCCTAACATTCTTTATAGGCTTTCCTAGGGTGTCGTTCACACCACTCTCCAACATCAGCTGCATAAGAAACTCCCTCTAATACCTTATAACTAGCTTACGAATACAATTACATACCACATGCACTAGACAAATCTTCAACTTCAAGTTCTTACACTACATCGGTTGGACTCAAACAAGAGATGCGCAATAGAGGTAAATCTAACCTTCTAAAATTATCTAATCCCCACAACATGTAACCTAACGTATTTGCTTAATAGTTAGCCGATATTATTAGAGGTCCCTAAAATCACAAAGCAGGCAACATCCGAACATCGAGTAATCTAAACTAGTGCCTTACTTAAATCATGTCATTCTATCAATAACTCTGAAATCCATACTAGCATGCAATTCCTAAAGATCAATCAACATGCATATAAATGCATCTCTCCTAGCATTCTATCATGCAAATCCTGAGCATATCCATATCCCTAATCTAGAATGCAATTCTCACATATTCATACCAAAACAATAAACATATCACACATGTGGGTATTTTGGGAAAACTTACTTGAGCTCGGCAGATTGCACGCATCACACCTCGTTTTTCGTAGAAAACCTTTTTAGAAATTTTTTTTCTTTTAAAATATTTTAGAAATCCACATTTTGATTTCAGACTCACCCGATAGTGTGCCCGGATCCTCCAAGCCAAAGCTTTGATACCAACTTGTGACATCCTAAACTTTCCGAGTAAATAAATTCATTTTTAAATAAGTCAAAACCCTTCATTCATTATCCCAAAAGGCAAACATAATAAAAGTAATCTCACAATATCAGAGTAAAATCAAAATAGTCAATGCAAAATAAATCTCCAAAGGATGGAGTACGATCAAGTCGAGCCCTTCCTTTAGTGAGTTCTCGAAAATACTCCATCCATACATACATAACAGTACAAAACTAAACTAGGTCTATTTCACCCCCCCCCCTTTGGTCTCTTTCAATCGGTATTGGGTCTAATTCACCCCTTCGGTATCTTTCAACTGTTATTCAGTCTATTTCACCCCCTTCGGTTTTCAACTGATACTGGGTCTATTTCACCCCCATTCGGTCTCTTTCAACCGATATTTGGCCTATTTCACCCCTACAACTAAGCATACAATCACATCAGCAAGAGTCACAAAGACAACAAGCACATACATGCATAAAAGTAAGTGTCACCAAGACAACTATCATCCTACAAACATAATCCAGTGGGCCGACATTAGTACCTTTGACTTACGCGTATAGTGAACAAACTCACCTCGCATAATAAACCACACCTAACAACACCCACAGTAGAAGAATGGTGCTAACATGTCTGATCAATCCATACAAGGTAAACCCTTACTCTACATTCTAAAAATAACAATTAGCCAAAAGTAAACTAAGTCGAAAGTCATCCCTCAAGGTAATAAGTCGAATCCATCATCAGCTGATCTCCACGTCGTGGCCAGCCCATGGCCACGTTATGGATAACATACACAATCCAAGCTTCAGCCGTCCTCCACACCGTGGCCATACCATCACCAGACATGGCGTGTACCAAATAAACAGATCGTGGATAACATAATCGCCACGCCGTGGCTATTTCCTTTGGGACAACTTAACCAATTAGTCCTTAATTCTTTGACCCACCCATCCAAACCTTCCAGAAGTCACTCATATTCCTAAAACATCCTAAATTTTTTTCTTTTTCATACATGCATGACCTATGCAAGTCTAGGGATTTAGTTAGAACAAGAAGGTGAAAAAGAGGTTAAAACCTCAAGCATGGAAACAAAACGTTACTAATTCATAGATCCAAAATATATGATGACAAAGGGACTAAAGTGAACTATAAAGTTGCAAACTTTATCTCTTTCAACCATCCAAAACTTAACAATAGACCAAAACATACCAAATAACATAGATCTATAAGGTAATCATCATTAAGATTAAAACTTAAGAACTCACAATTTATCCAGAAGATGCACACAAGGAGTAGAAATGAGTAGCTTTCTTGATCTATGCACAAAAGCTCATTCTTCTTCCTTCCAAGGCCACAAAAACACACCAAATGAGTCAAAAGCTTTAAAGGGGGCTAGGGTTTAGATTTCTGGGTGTTAGATGTTGTCAGTGTTGTAAAAATCCGCCTAGGCGGCCAATTAATCGGCGCCTAGGCACTAGGCGGACCTCGACTGAAGAGGTTTAGAGGTAATTGGCTTGTGTGATCATATGGTTCAAAGTCGGTCAAAGTCGGGGATAGACCTAGGCGGAGTTAGACGCTTAAATCGGTCAACTCAGGTCAACGTAATTTAAAAACATTTTAAGGTCAAAATATAAAAATTGCTGCTAGGGTTAGTTCCAATTTCTCATTCAATCTTATGTTCAGTCAAAGAAACATCACATTCCCTCTTTCAACTCAACGAATGAAGTGAAACGGCGATAGCTTCTTGTTGAACTTAGCTTCGCTTCCAATCATCATGTCGACTGCTTCCGGTTCGGTGACAGCTTTTGGTTCGTCGACAATTTCTATAAAGGTTAGTCGATTCGTTCAATTATTATGTTCGGTGTTTGTTATCAATCTGTTCGGTGTTTGTCGATAACTTCCCATCTCTCCTTCAATCTATCAGTTCGTTCAATTATCATGTTCTGATTTTGACTTTCAACATTAGATCGCTAATGGTATTCAATTTAATAAAAAAAATCGGAGAACTTATATAAATCAACATTAAATCACTTATTTTGACTTTCAATATGCATCTTTTTTAATCAACGGGCTTATTTTGACTTTCAATATGATTTCAATGAGCTAAGCTGATTATAACAGCCCGGATTCCCAGGTATTTTGCATTCTTATATTTTTGGTGAATTGTGAGGAGACTCGGCGAGTTGGAGCCCAAACTCGTCGAGTATGATCGCGGCTATGGGCATGGGTTCGCGTCTGGACTCGGCGAGTCCAAAAGTGGACTCGGCGAATCCACGCTATTTAATGAAACCCTAATTCCCCGGGTTTGGAGCCTATTTAAGGGCACTTATAGCCTCCCATTGTGGCTACCAGTCCCTTGAGAGAACCCCAAGAGAGCTAATTCGTTTTGGGAGAGAGGAAGTCACTTTTGGGCCTTTGTATTCCTTGTTTAGCAAGAAGAAGGTGACAAGAGCAAGGAGGAGGTAAGATTCCAGCAGATCCAGAGTCCAGAGGCTTCATTTTGAGGTAATAGTTCGAACCTCCTCCAGTTTTAGGGTTGATCTTTAGAGTTAGGGTTTTCTAACCCCTTTGGAGAGTGATTATGTGAAGCAAATGGTCCCTCTTCAAGTTTGTGCCTTGGATTTGGACTCAAAGAGGTCGAGAGACCTTAACCCTTGGAGCTTTTTGGGTTATTATAAAGTTATTGGACCTAGGTTGTCATTTTTGGGACCAAATCTCCTTTTGATGCCTTGTGGGGGTTATACAAGCATCAAGTTTCGAACTTTACGTAACATTCATGCTTGGGAAGGCCAGATCTATGGTTTGGGAAAGCAGATCTGACCTCAAAAGGTCAATAGAGTTTGTGCATGGCATGAACTCGCCGAGTTGTTCTTGAGACTCGGCGAGTAGGGTTGGGGTTTCACGAAAATTGTTCAGCGAGTAGACTCGCCGGGTTGGGGGATGAACCAGTGAGTCAGGGAGAGTCAATAGGGGGATGAGTCAAGCTGGAACTCACCGATTTGTTCTTGAGACTCGGCGAGTTGAGTCGTGGTGGCCCCGCGATTCATGCCAGGTGGAACTCGTCGAGTTAGGGAAGTACTCGACGTGTCAAGAGAGGATCCTACGAAGTCAGTGAACACGTATAGACTCGCCGAGTCGCTCTAGTGCACTCGCCGAGTCCGGTCAAAGTTGACCGTTGACCAGAGTTGACTAGTGTTGACTTGAAAGGGCGTGACATCCCCAAAATCTCGGCCAGAAAAGACCGATTTTCATTTATGCTTTTAAAATAATTTCAGAGTAAATCCTTTTGATTTGAAAGAGTTGCGGAATTTGTTCCCAAAAACAAAACATGATAAAACAATGTTTACCAAAGCATTTCATAAAAGAAATGTATTTTCATTATATTATCAAAACTCGGGGTGTCATGTTCCGATACAGACCAATAAACATAAACGATAACATTACAAGTCATTCAACAAATATATACATATACAGACTTGTAAACAAAACAACTTGATGGTTCGTCCATCTTATGCCCTTACACCACTTCCTGTAATACAAATAAAACTGAGTGGGTCAGGCTTGGGAGCCTGGTGAGCATATAGGGTTTTCAACCCACAATAAATATTTATATTTAATTTCCACCAACCAACAATAACCCAATTACCTATTCCCGTTATTCTCACTTTATGTCCCTAAGACAACTAACATAAGGGACCTAGTCTAAGAATATTTCATTGGGGCGACAACACATGCTTCGGGGGTTCCTCAGCAATATAAGTCAAATAAGGCAACCATGAGGGGGATGGAGTACAGCGAATGAACACCCAAGTTCATTAACACCTACAGGTGGCGAACCTGCTAATGTTTCCACAAGACAATCTAGAAAAGTCCGTGGTCGTCATCTAAACTCCGCTAGATGACTAAATCAAACAACAACGGGGCCTCTCATCTGTTTATTACACACCAACTATCTACCCATGTTCTACCCAACATATTAGTAGATAAAAATATACATTTTTATACATAGTTTAAAAACCTGTATAGCATGCTTTGATCAATACATATTCCACATAACAGATGAGGCGCACACACATAACACGTATTTCATAGAAAACAAATCAGATCCATGAGACAGAAGAGAGTGAATATACATTCACACATATAACACAAAATATACACATAACACGTATTTTGTATAAAATACTTTATAATTATGCGTTAGAAGAAAGTGACCACACACTCACACCTATAAACAACGATATACTTAATACACTCAAACCATACTTGTATTATTATCGTGTTTATGAAAGATAGTATACACTCACTTGATCAGAAGATGATTGGACAACACTACGACTTGCAGAAGTAGTAATCCTCAGCAGATCTGGAAGATCTTCACAAAAATCGAACTTCTCGCGGGCAGAGCTTCGACTCGAGAACCGCACTTCTCGGGATCTTCGGGATCTCGGGACTTGCTTCGGGGCTCGAGAATAATACCGGTGCTTCGGGGTATTTTTGGCACACAAATCGATGCAAAACGGGAGAGAGAAGAGAGAAAATAGCAAAAGAACTTGGCTGCCCTCACATCCTATTTATAGGAGGCTGGAGCCTCGGAGTACGCAAGGCGTACTGCTCCAAAATCGTCACTGCTTACGTATCCGAAGTGCTCGAGTGCGAGTGTCGACATTCCTCGTTGTACGCGGGGCGTATTTCGGATGAGTCCGATGACTCCTCTTCGGATAATGCCGGATTTTCCAATTAATTTTAAATACAAATTATTTAATAAACTTCGGAAATTCATATCTTCTTCATACGAACTCCGTTTTCGACGTTCTTTATATCCACGCGAAGGTGAGACTACGCTATACAACTTTCGTTTAGACTCCGTCGGCTAATTTTAACTTTATTTTTATTATTTATTTTTAATAGGCCGGGACAGAAAAACTTCGTTATAAATTCATAACTTCTTCGTTTGACGTCCGTTCTCGCCTAACTTTTCATCGCTTCGATACCAACAACGAGACCTTCGATCCTCGTTTAGATTGCTTCGGCTACAAACCGCTCGATCTCAAATCGAGTATTTCAGGCTGCATACCGCTAAGCCGAAACTTCGATAAATCATAACTTCCTCATACGAAGTCAGATTTGGGCGTTCTATATATATTCGGAAATCTCGTTTCAACTACTACAACATTAACCAAAGATATCAAGTTTATTTTACACTTTAATTTTGACGCTTATTTTTATTCTTAATTAATCAAACCACATAATTAAGCAATTAAGCACAAAACACATAATACTCAAATAATACAGTCTTATTATTTCAAAACGGGTTACAAAGGTTAACCTAGACTATTACATTGCTAAAAATGGCAAGCCCGGAAACACAGGCGTTACAATTCTCTCCACCTTAGAATGATTCCGTCCCCGGAATCACACATCAACAAACAAATGCGGATAGCGACTCAACATGTCACTCTCCATCTCCCATGTCAGATTCGGCCCATTCGTGTGTTTCCATCGGACAAGCACTAACCCAACCATTTTGAGTCGCAACTTCTTAGTCTTTCGGTCAACAATTGCCTCTGGTTCTTCAATCAACCTTTTGTTCTCATCAATTCTCAATTCAGAAATTGGAATTATGTCGGGAACTTCTCCCGTGAACTTCCTCAAATAACACACATGAAAAGTGTTGTGAATTCCATTTAGTTCTTCGGGTAATTCGAGCTTGTAAGCTTGGTTTCCAATTCTCTGAAGAACTTTAAATGGTCCAATAAACCTTGGACTCAACTTTCCCCTTTTACCAAATCTTATAAGTCCCTTCCACGGTGAGACTTTAAGCAAAACCGAATCTCCAATTTCAAAAGTCATCGGTCTTCGCTTCTTGTCAGCATAGCTCTTTTGACGATCCTGAGCTGCTAACATTCTTTCCCTAATTATTTTCAACTTTTCAGCAATTTGATGAACCATCTCCGGTCCCATAAACTGCTTTTCCCCAGCCTCAAGCCAACAAGACGGCGTACGACACTTCTGTCCATACAAAGCTTGATAAGGTGTCATCTTAATGCTCGAGTGGAAACTATTATTGTAGGAAAATTCTACCAATGGTAAATGTTCATCCCAATTACCTAGGAATTCCAAGGTACATGCTCTCAGCATATCTTCAAGTGTTTGTATTGTTCTTTCACTCTGACCATCAGTCTGCGGATGGTAAGCTGTACTTAAACATAACTTGGTACCCATTTCCTCTTGTAGACTTTTCCAAAACCTCGAGGTGAAACAGCTATCACGATCCGACACAATCGTTAATGGAACACCGTGAAGCCTCACAATTTCCTTCACGTAAGAATTCGCAAGATTCTCCATAGACCATTTCTTCTTGGCTGCTATGAAATGCACACTCTTAGTGAATCGATCAACGACCACCCAAATCATGTCGTGACCATTCTTTGTTCGGGGTAGTTTAGTGACAAAATCCATAGCAATGTCTTCCCACTTACCCATAGGCACAGGCAATGGTTCTAAACTCCCGTACGGTTTCTGATGTTGTGTCTTGACTCTCGCACAAGTCACACACTCAACCACATACTTTGCAACATCAAGCTTCATCGTCGGCCACCAGTAGTAGGGTTTCAGGTCCCTATACATTTTAGTGCTACCGGGATGAATCGAGTACATGGTCTTGTGAGCTTCTTCCATCAGAAGACCTCTGACTCCTCCTGTCTTAGGTATCCAAATCCGATCTTGGAACACCTTCAGTCCATGACTGTTTACACCGAACACCAACGTTTTGCCCAAACGTTCCTCCTTTCGGTCATTCTTTTCAGAAGCTTCCTCTTGAGCTTTCTTTATACTTTTCACAATGGTCAAGACAACTTCTATTCTCCACGCTCTTGGCCTTTTCCTTTCAAGATTGACTTTCCGACTGAGAGCATCAGCAACAACATTAGCTTTACCGGGATGGTAAAGTATCTCACAGTCGTAGTCTTTGAGTAATTCTAGCCAGCGTCGTTGCCTCATATTCAATTCTTTCTGATTAAAGAGATATTGGAGACTCTTATGATCAGTGAAAAGTTTGCACTTCGTGCCATAGAGGTAATGCCTCCATATTTTCAGAGCGAAAACTACCGCTGCCAACTCCAAATCATGAGTCGGGTAATTCTTTTCATGCTCCTTCAGCTGTCGAGACGCATATGCTATCACCTTTTCTCTTTGGGTCAAAACACAACCCAATCCAACCCCAGACGCATCGCTATAAACAGCAAAGTCTTCAACTCCATCGGGTAAAGAAAGTATCGGTGCCTCGCATAACTTCTTCTTTAGCTTCTCGAATGCCTCTTTATGCTTATCACTCCAAGCATAAGTAGCTCCTTTGTGGGTCAAAGTTGTCAATGGAGTAGCAATCGAAGAAAAGCCTTGGATAAACCTTCGGTAATATCCGGCTAATCCTAAAAAGCTTCGGATCTTCGTGGGACTTTTCGGTTGCTCCCACTTCATTACAGCCTCAATCTTTGCTGGATCAACCATTATCCCTTCTTGGTTGACCACGTGACCCAAGAATTGGACTTCACGAATCCAAAAATCACATTTAGAGAACTTTGCATATGGCTTCTCCTTCTTCAAGACTTCTAACACTTCTCGCAAGTGTCTGCCATGCTCATCCTGGCTTTTCGAGTAAATCAGAATGTCGTCTATGAACACTATCACAGATTTATCAAGGAACGGATTACAAACCCTATTCATCAAATCCATGAATGCTGCTGGAGCATTGGTTAGTCCAAACGACATAACCAAGAACTCGTAGTGTCCATATCTAGTTCTGAATGCAGTTTTCTCGATATCTTGCTCTCTTACTTTTAGCTGATGATATCCTGACCTTAGATCGATCTTCGAGAAATAGCTTGAACCTTTCAATTGATCAAATAGGTCATCAATCCTCAGCAACGGATATCTATTCTTTATTGTTGCCTTGTTCAGCTCTCTGTAATCAATGCACATTCTCATACTTCCATCTTTCTTCTTCACAAATAACACCGGAGCTCCCCAGGGCGATGAACTAGGTCTAATGAAACCTTTTTCCAATAACTCCTGAAGTTGCATCATCAGCTCCTTCATCTCCGTCGGTGCTAATTGATAAGGTGCTTTTGCTATTGGCGTGGTTCCTGGTAACAAGTCTATTCTGAACTCCACTTGTCTATCAGGTGGTAATCCAGGAAGATCTTCGGGAAATACTTCTGGATAATCACACACCACTGGAATACTCTGCATCACCTTCTTTTCCTTCTTAGCATCGATCACGAATGCTAAATATGATGTATATCCCTTGGTCAAACACTTTCTGGCTTTCATTAGGGAAATGATTCCAGAATTTACTTTGCGTTTGTCCCTATACACCATAAACGAATCTTTCCCAGGCGGGTTTACTTTAACTATCTTCTTCTTGCATAAAATTTCGGCATCATTGGCGCTAAGCCAATCCATTCCCAAAACGATGTCGAAACCATTAAGTTCGATAGGCAATAACTCCTCGTGAAACTTATTCCCATTAAGGTCGATTAAGATGTTTTTCATACGATGGCTAACAGGTACAAACTTGCCACTAGCAACTTCGACTAATAAAGCATTATCTAGTCTATCAACAGGCAAAGCTAGTTTTCTACCAAACTCATGCGAAATAAAGGAGTAGTTGGCTCCAGAATCAAACAAAATTTGAGCAGGTAGTTCGTTAACAAGAAAGGTACCTGAAGCGACATCAGCCTCATCTTTCGCGGCCTCAAGTGTCATCTGGAAGGCTCTCGCCTTCGGCTTCGGTGGAATGTTGGGCTTCGCTGTCTCCTTCTTCTTCGGACAGTCTTTCAAAATGTGCCCCTCTTCATTACAACCAAAACACATCCTTTTGTTGTTCGGACACTCATTGGCAAAATGTCCAACCTTTCCACACTTGTAGCAGGTTACATCCTCGCTACATTTCCCAAAGTGCTTTTTCTTACACTTATCACACCATTTCGCTTTGCCTCCTTTTCCTCCAAACTTTTTTGAATCAGATTTCGAAAATTTGCCTTTCTTACCGGAACCAGATGTTCCCTCAAACTTTCTCTTCTCACCAACCTCAACCTTGTCGGTGGTTCTCCCTTAATCATGTTCTCAACAGACTTGGCAGCCCAGATAGCTGCCTCTAGAGTATGTGCCTGACGTACTGGCACCTCGTACTCCCATGGGAGTCCCTTCGCATACCAGTCCACCTTTGTCAACTCGTCTGGGACGATACGCAAGGCAAACTCCATCTTATCGGTGAAGTTATTGGTGTATTCATCAACTGACATGCTGCCTTTCGTCAATGCCAAAAACTTATTCTCTAGTTCCAACAGATTTTGTGCCGAGCAGAACTTGCGCTTGAACTGCACCAAGAATTCTGCCCATGTCAATTGTAGTGGCTCATTAGGGCTTAACGTCTTCCCTAGAGTGTTCCACCAATGAACGGCTCCACCTCGGAACTGACGCACTGCATAGATAGTTTGCAACTTGCCTGTGCAGCCACAAGTCATGAAGGCTAACTCCATTTCGGAGATCCAATCCATAACTCCAATCGGATCCTCCTTTCCATTGAAGGTCGATGGTTTGCAAGTTAGAAAGTCCTTGTACGTGCATCCCATTCCATCATTCCTTCCATCATGGTTGTTTTGCCTAACTATCGGTGGGTTGGCTTGACCAACAGACCCACTGAAGTTTCCACCTTCCGAGTGCCCTTCATTTCATTCAGGCTCCTCCACACGAATTGACAGTTCTTCACGATTCTGTTGAAGCAACCGTCTAGTTTCATCCATCTGACGATCCAACATCGTCTGAATCATCATTTGCACACCAGCCATGGTTATTGGCTCATGTGCTGCTGCTACGACAGGTATTTGCTCAATCACTGGTGGTTGATTCCTGTTTTCGTCAGCATTTCCAACTCCACTTCTTGTTCTCACCATTTTGATCTACACACCGAATAAGGTGAAATTAGATCCTTAATCACGATAGATATTCAAATCATCCTTATCACTCCGAAACGTTTACATGCTAGTTCTAATATCGTAGACGTACGCTTAGAATCCTATACACATAAGGTTTCTAGATCCAGTCGGCAACAGACCATAGATCCGAACAAATAATATCATATATCGCAACATATAACATTTAACACATAAAGTATTTTAGGCAACTTTCCTAAAATAAACTAGTGCTCGTGTCAAAAACATAACAGACACATATCTCAAAATTTCACTTAGCATTCTAAGTTTAAGTCTAGAAATCCTACAAATTCCTAGTTCGCTTAAACTAATGCTCTGATACCAACTGTGACATCCCCAAAATCTCGGCCAGAAAAGACCGATTTTCATTTATGCTTTTAAAATAATTTCAGAGTAATTCCTTTTGATTTGAAAGAGTTGCGGAATTTGTTCCCAAAAACAAAACATGATAATACAATGTTTACCAAAGCATTTCATAAAAGAAATGTATTTTCATTATATTATCAAAACTCGGGGTGTCATGTTCCGATACAGACCAATAAACATAAACGATAACATTACAAGTCATTCAACAAATATATACAAATACAGACTTGTAAACAAAACAACGTGATGGTTCGTCCATCTTATGCCCTTGCGCCACTTCCTGTAATACAAATAAAACTGAGTGGGTCAGGCTTGGGAGTGTGACAATAGTCAGATTCGGGTCAAGTCTAAGCCGGACAAGGTCAACGAGTCAAACCGGTCAACTCAATTAAACCTTGTATAATAGGGTTTGTATTATGTAATTTCTGTATAACTCACTATCTTAATGAGAAAACATCACTTGGAAAGTTCATGTGTTTAAATTTCTTTAACCTTAGTGCTAAACAATGAACAAGAACAATAAAACAATGTTGCATACTCATAGGGAGTGTGTAAGATCCTAAAACATGGCATAACGGGGTTTACGGACCTTGCATTGCGAAGCCGGACACTCACATTCGTCACACACGAAACCGCTCTCAATCGTTTTCACTTTATCTCTTCTTATCGAGAATCTCTCCCAAATCTCTCTAAGTATGTGAAATCTCTCCAACAATATCTCTCTATATGTGAAATCTCTCCAAGAATGTCAAATCTCTCCCAAATCTCTCTAAGAATATGAAATCTCTCCCAAATATCTCTCTGTATGTGAAATCTCTCCAAGAATGTTAAATCTCTCCCAAATCTCTCTAAGTATGTGAAATCTCTCCTAAATATCTCTCTGTATGTGAAATCTCTCCAAGTATGTCAAATCTCTCCCAAATCTCTCTAAGTATGTGAAATCTCTCCCAAATATCTCTCTGTATGTGAAATCTCTCCAAGTATGTCAAATCTCTCCCAAATCTCTCTAAGTATGTGAAATCTCTCCCAAATATCTCTCTGTATGTGAAATCTCTCCAAGTATGTCAAATCTCTCCCAAATCTCTCTAAGAATATGAAATCTCTCCCAAATATCTCTTTGTATGTGAAATCTCTCCAAGTATGTCAAATCTCTCCCAAATCTCTCTAAGTATGTGGAATCTCTCTCAAATCTCTCTCAAAATCTCTCTCAACTTTCTATAATCACTCGGGGCATCCCGACCCTCGAATTTGGCGAAAACAGCCCAAAAACGGAAGTCTAAGCGAAAAACGGACTTAAGGAACCGAAACCCCTCTTAGGAACCGAAACCCCCCTTAGGAACCGAACCCTCCTGATGAAGAAGGCTGCCGAACCGAACCCCCCTGATGAAGAAGAACCGAACCGAACCTTCGGATGGACCCCTCGCCCTTCGCTTCTCGCTTCTGGTTCGCACCCTTCGCTTCCGGCTCAGCACCAGCAAGGACCGAACCTCGGCCTAGGGACCGAACCTCGGCCTAGGACCGAGAGGTCTCGCTGGGAATGCTTTTTCTCCCGGTTTTCGACTAAATTCGCATTTTAGGCCCGTTTTTAATTGTTTTAACATGAGATTTTCACCCAAAACTTTATTTTAACATATAAGGACCCTTAACTATTAATTAATCACATTTTTAAGGATAAAACCTTATCCAAAAGAGAGTGGGTGAAGTACAAGGGTAGAGTGTTGACTTTACTTATGTCTATGACACAAGCAACCACTCCCATACCCACTCCATGTCACTATTCACCACCAGCCCATCCCTAGTCACTCCATAGGTCCTTTCTCACTATTTACAACTATTCCCACGTTCTTAGGGCTGGAACATCCATCCTCTCTCCTCACACTTTAATCATTCTCTCATTTTTACCAAGAATCACACTCCAAACTCTCTCATCTTTTACTCTCTAATTCAAGAATTTCAAGGCATACTCCAAGACTCTTCTCCTACAATTAGTAAGTATCATCATCTTTCTTATGATTATTACACATCCTCCTACTCAAAATCAAAGATTTCTTACACAAACATCATCACATTCTTGTTAGATCTTCGAATCTTCAAGTGATTCTTCATGTGTTCTTGGGTTGAACACTTCTCTTCTTCAACACTTACCTACTGAAATCACTCAAGGTGAGTTCATACCCCTACATTTTTATGTTTTCTTAAGTTTTTAGGGGGGAATACAAGTTAAAACACCAAGAACATAACTAAATTTTTCTAACAGTTTTCATTAGAAAAGTTGGACTCCATTCACGGACTGTTTTGGACAACTTAAACATTTTTGTTTGAAAACTGTTTTAGGTGTAAGTAGTTCCAGTTCTTAGCTTTAAAATGACTACTTGCACATCTCCATACGATTTTTCTACAATTTATGGTGATTTTTACAAAACTGCCTATCATTTCAAACATCAATCCAGACCAGTCTGTGATTATGGACTTTTTCACCCAAGTTGGAGGTCATTAAAAATCATGATAAAAATTATGAGTAAACTAGACACATTTTGGGAACTCTCAGAATTTACGGATTTAGTTTTCAACTTCGTATGATTATTCTATGACTTTTCAAAAACAGTGTAGAAAGGTTGAAAATTTGTTAACAGCTTATAACTTTCATAACACTTTGTATTATGTTGAGCAAAGTGTATAACGATAAGTTCTAAATATTGAATGTGTTTCCTTGTTAGTTTATCATCATAAACTGAAATATAGTCATTCATGATAAGATTATTCATTCATTTAGAATACGTAAATTAAGCTATAATGAGCATAGTTTATGGATTCATAGTATTAAAGCATTCATAAAAGAATTCTTATACATTACAAACGTTTTGGATAAACTATAATAGGTATAGTTTATGTATCATTTACTTCTCAAACTTATTTACCAAAGGTTTTCAGTTTAGTTCACGTAAATCTGTTAATGAATAAGTTTGTGAGTCATTCCCTTCGGGTTACTTCCAAAGTAACAAAGTCGACAAGTCCTGTAAATTGTAACCAGAGTCTCTTGTAGGGAGAACGTGATAGTTGTGTATAGATCTATATTGGGTTTGACAAACCCACACCAGAGCTGCTTGCAACAGCTAGACCGGCAGGTCTGTGGTGACAAGTGTCATTTAACGGTGACGCCTGAAGAACGTCGCATTACGAGGCCGTCTATGTCAAGTATGGTTATAATAACTCACGAAAAGTATTAACAAACTTAAGAATTTACGAGAATTTCACTAATATCATACGCGTTTATATCGAAACAAACTCACGTATTTTTTGTAAATAAGGAAGATTACTCATACGTTTCAGTCTTTGGATACAAGACTACAGTATTCATTTTAAGGAAAATATCGGATTTTTCTGGAACAACTATACAATTACGAGACAAGCTTTTTCATAATTATATACAAAAACTTATGAACTCACCAACCATTGTGTTGACACTTTTTCAAACTACTTGTATTCTCAGGAAATCGCTAAACAGGTAACAAAGTACTTTTGAGGATGGGACGTTGAGGCGTCAAACTTATCATATTTTGTCAACATATTGTAATTGATTTTGAAACATGTAATTCATACAATGATGTAACTCTTTCAATTATATATATGTTGGTTGTGTTTACTTTCATCACTATTGTCATTGTTGTTATGATACTACACATGAAGTCCTCCACCCCCGGACGTTTCCGCCATCCTTGGTTTGGGGGTGTGACAGGGAGCCTGGTGAGCATATAGGGTTTTCAACCCACAATAAATATTTATATTTAATTTCCACCAACCAACAATAACCCAATTACCCATTCCCGTTATTCTCACTTTATGTCCCTAAGACAACTAACATAAGGGACCTAGTCTAAGAATATTTCATCGGGGCGACAACACATGCTTCGGGGGTTCCTCAGCAATATAAGTCAAATAAGGCAACCATGAGGGGGATGGAGTACAGCGAATGAACACCCAAGTTCATTAACACCTACAGGTGGCGAACCTGCTAATGTTTCCACAAGACTATCTAGAAAAGTCCATGGTCGTCATCTAAACTCCGCTAGATGACTAAATCAAACAACAACGAGGCCTCTCATCTGTTTATTACACACCAACTATCTACCCATGTTCTACCCAACATATTAGTAGATAAAAATATACATTTTTATACATAGTTTAAAAACCTGTATAGCATGCTTTGATCAATACATATTCCACATAACAGATGAGGCGCACACACATAACACGTATTTCATAGAAAACAAATCAGATCCATGAGATAGAAGAGAGTGAATATACATTCACACATATAACACAAAATATACACATAACACGTATTTTGTATAAAATACTTTATAATTATGCGTTAGAAGAAAGTGACCACACACTCACACCTATAAACAACAATATACTTAATACACTCAAACCATACTTGTATTATTATCGTGTTTATGAAAGGTAGTATACACTCACTTGATCAGAAGATGATCGGACAGCACTACGACTTACAGAAGTAGTAATCCTCAGCAGATCTGGAAGATCTTCACAAAAATCGAACTTCTCGCGGGCAGAGCTTCGGCTCGAGAACCGCACTTCTCGGGATCTTCGGGATCTCGGGACTTGCTTCGGGGCTCGAGAATAATATCGGGGCTTCGGGGTATTTCTGGCACGCAAATCGATGCAAAACGGGAGAGAGAAGAGAGAAAAGAGCAAAAGAACTCGGCTGCCCTCGCATCCTATTTATAGGAGGCTGGAGCCTCGGAGTACGCGGGGTGTACTGCTCCGAAATCGTCACTGCTTACGTATCCGAAGTGCTTGAGTGCGAGTGTCGACATTCCTCGGTGTACGCGGGGCGTACATGAGTACGCGGGGCGTATTTCGGATGAGTCCGATGACTCCTCTTCGGATAATGTCGGATTTTCCAATTAAATTTAAATACAAATTATTTAATAAACTTCGGAAATTCATATCTTCTTCATACGAACTCCGTTTTCGATGTTCTTTATATCCACGCGAAGGTGAGACTACGCTCTACAACTTTCGTTTAGACTCCGTCGGCTAATTTTAAATTTATTTTTATTATTTATTTTTAATAGGTCGGGACAGAAAAACTTCGTAATAAATTCATAACTTCTTCGTTTGACGTCCGTTCTCGCCTAACTTTTCATCGCTTCGATACCAACAACGAGACCTTTGATCCTCGTTTAGATTGCTTCGGATACAAACCGCTCGATCTCAAATCGAGTATTTCAGGCTGCATACCGCTAAGCCGAAACTTCGATAAATCATAACTTCCTCATACGAAGTCAGATTTGGGCGTTCTATATATATTCGGAAACCTCGTTTCAACTACTACAACATTAACCAAAGATATCAAGTTTATTTTACACTTTAATTTTGACGCTTATTTTTATTCTTAATTAATCAAACCACATAATTAAGCAATTAAGCACAAAACACATAATACTCAAATAATACAGTCTTATTATTTCAAAACGGGTTACAAAGGTTAACCTAGACTATTACATTGCTAAAAATGGCAAGCCCGGAAACACAGGCGTTAGAAAGGGTTAGTCAACCTTAGTTGTGAAAGTGTTAATTAGAGATATATTGTGTTATAGGAGGATTATAGCTCGGGGGATCGAACGCGAGTGATTTCCGGGATTTTGCGAGTTATCGAGATACGCGAGGTGAGTCTTCTCACTATACTTTACCTTGAGTAGGTAATCAGAGTTATGTGACAGAGTATTTGTATGCTATATGTATGTTATGTGTTGTACTGCATTATTTCTATGTGATTTATGTTGTGCATGTTTATAGAGTTGGAACCGGAAGGTTCACAGAGTTAGAACCAGAGGGTTCACAGAGTAGGGTCCACGGACCCACAGAGTTATAGTCTCGAGTGGCTAATATGTGTTATGTGTGGTATTTTTGGGAACTCACTAAGCTTTGTGCTTACAGTGTTGGTGTTATTTGTTTCAGGTACTAGTGATGACCGTGGGAAGGCGCCGACTTGATTAGTATACACACACATAATTTTTATGTTATGAGATCTTGGGATTTTTATATGGCAAGGATTGAGTTTCAAACATTGATGTTTTTATGAATGTTAAATGAATTGTGTTTTTATAAAATGCGAAAAATTGTTTTGAAATTTACGGTGTTACAAGTTGGTATCAGAGCCTTGGTTTTAGGGATTCGAGTACACCTTCGGGTGTATTTGAACTCAAACTGAGGATTTGAGAAGTATTTTCAAAAAGAGTAAAAGATTTTTTTGAAAAAAAAAACACAGAGCAGAGTTGTGTGTACGATCAGTCCGCGCCCGAACGGTGACTTCCCAAAATACCCTCATGTTATTTGATATTGATATTGATATGGTGTATTCTCATGCTAGAGTAGGCTAGGTACTCCTATTAGGACTAGAGTGGCCTGATTTGTGATGCCTTAGCCTAGGGAGAGGTGAGTTGCTATGAGATGCTTGAGAGTGAGTAGGTAGCAGTGAGGGGCTTATGAGAGATCGGTTAGAGAGTGGATTATGCATGATAGAGTACTTGGAACTTGGGATCCGAAGAGGAGGACTTGGGGTGTATTCTGATACGGTGCAGACAGTAGTATTGGGCCCGTACTACTGAAAGCACCGGGGCGGTGTACAGCCCAAGTAAGAATCTTTGGAATGCCCAGGGATCAAGGAGGAATGGGTTGTCGAGTGTGAGTATTCTCGAATGGATTTTAATTTATCGTATGTTGTATTTCAGAGGTAGATCATGGTGAGGACACGTCTTATGACTGAGAGCAGTGGGGCCAGTGATGAGGAGATTCGTCGGATCATCCATGAGGAGGTGGCTGCGGCCATCAGGGCAGAGATACCAAAGATGTTCGGGTCTATTAAGACCACGTTGATTGAGACCTTCAATGAGCGTTATGCTGCTCTTTCTGAGGCTGCTGTTGCAGCGGCCACCGCAGCTATTGCTGCCGTGAGGCCGCAGAGTGGTGATGCGTTGCTGTTCCGAGAGTTCAGCAACACAAAACCGTCGGAGTTTGATGGGACCCAGGACCCGGTGGCGGCTATGAGATGGATTTCTGACATAGAGGGGTGTTTCTTCACTTGCTCATCTCCTGAGCATTTGAGAGTTCGGTTCGCGCTGAACCAGCTTCGCTTGGGAGCGAAGGACTGGTGGAAGTTTGTGACGGCGCACTTTACGCCTGCTGAGCTTGCGGCAGTGACCTGGGAGAGGTTCACTGCCATGTTCCGTGATGAGTACGTTCCCCAGGTGGAGAGGGAGCATTTGGCCCAAGAGTTTCTAACCCTCAAGCAGGGTACTGAGTCTGTTACGGTGATTACCAGGATGTTCCACGAGAGGGCGATGTTCTGCCCTGAGCACGTGTCCACTGAGCAGGCACGTATGAGCCGATATTTGAGTATCTTGAGGCGAGACATTTGGGAGTTCGTGGCGAACTCCTCGTACCGGACATTTGTCGAGCTTCAGGAAAATGCCCGGAAGAGGGAGATTGAGCTAGAGACTCAGGCCAGGGAGGAGGCGGAGTCTCAGGGGAGGGATCGGCGACCGGCACAGTCCCAGCCGGCAGCCAAGCAGGCCAAGCCCGCTGATCCCAAATCGGGGAGCCAGAAGGGACGCACTTGTGGAAAGTGCGGCAAGGGTCATGATGGAGTATGTAGAGCTGGATCTTGCTACAAATGTGGCAAGGAGGGGCATATGGCCAAGGACTGCCCCAAGGGGTTTGCAGTGTGCTTTCACTGCAACCAGACCGGACACCGGAAGGCGGAGTGTCCGTAGTTGCGGGGATCAGCTCAGGGAGCACCTCAGGGATCTGCCCCTGCCGCCATCAGAGCTACCGAGAGTCGGCCAGTGAAGGCCGAGGCGCTGAGGGCACGAGGGAGAGCCTTTCAGTTGACCGTGGAGGAGGTCCGCGCAGCGCCTGATGTCGTGGCTGGTATGTATTCTTTCGTGTATTTATTTTGATGTTGAGATATTATGCTTATAATATGTTATGCGTTGGTACTTTTCTTGTAAATTCTGTACCTGCCTTGGTGTTATTTGACTCGGGTGCGAGTCGGTCTTTTGTATCTTTGGCTTTTAGTCAGCATATCAGTGTTAGTCGTGAGGCGTTGAGTCGGCCTCTGAGAGTTTCCATAGCTGACGAAAGGGTGATATATGCCACGGAGGTTCTCCGAGGGTGCGTATTCGAGATTTTCGGTGTTGAGTTTCCGATTGATTTGGTTCCTATTGCGATGGGTGATGTCTGTGTCATTGTGGGCATGGACTAGTTGAGCATATTCGGTGCGGTTATCGACTGTGAGCGACAGCTGGTGACCATACGAGACCCTAGTGGGGGAGTTCTTACGGTGTACGGCGAGGGTACACATTCTGGGTCAGCGTTTTGTTCGGCCGCTAGAGTGAGGCAGTGTCTACAGTAGGGCTGTAAGGGTTTTGTGGCGTATGTGATGGATACGCAGGTGGATTCCGAGAGGCCGAGGTCAGTTGAGGAGGTTCCGATAGTGCGTGAGTTCCCGGATGTATTTCCTGAGGAGTTACCGGGTGTGCCTCCTGTGAGGAAAGTGGAGTTCAGTATCGATTTGGTTCTGGGGGCCGCGCCTATCGCCAAGGTGCCTTATCGCCCTGCACCTCCAGAGATGCAAGAGTTATCCTCGCAACTTCAGGAGCTATTGGGAAGGGGGTTTATTCGGCCGAGCAGTTCGCCGTGGGGAGCGCCTATCCTGTTTGTCAAAAAGAAGGATGGTTCACACCGGATGTGCATTGATTACCGGGAGTTGAACAAGCTGACGGTCAAGAACCGTTACCTGTTGCCAAGGATCAACGATTTGTTCGATCAGTTACAGGGAGCATCTTGGTTCTCCAAGATCGATTTGAGGTCTGGATATCATCAGGTGAGAGTGCGAGATGAGGACATCCAGAAGACAGCGTTCAGGACGCGTTATGGGAATTACGAGTTTGTGGTGATGCCTTTTAGGCTCACCAATGCCCCAGCAGTATTCATGGATCTCATGAACCGAGTGTGCAGACCGATGCTGGATCGGTCAGTGATTGTATTCATCGATGACATTTTGGTATATTCGAGATCTAGAGAGCAGCATGAGGAGCATTTGAGGGAGATCCTCGGAGTTCTGAGATCGGAGAGGCTTTATGCCAAATTCTCCAAGTGTGATTTCTGGTTACGAGAGGTCCAGTTCCTGGGTCATCTCGTTAACCAGAAAGGGATATTGGTCGACCCGTCCAAGGTTGAGGCGGTGATGAGTTGGGAGGTGCCGAGGTCACCCTCCGAGATCAGGATTTTCCTAGGGTTGGCAAGTTATTATCGGAAATTTATCAAGGATTTCTCTAAGATCGCAGTGCCACTCACCAGGTTGACCCGAAAGGGTGTCGCTTTTTCATGGGGCCCCGAGCAGCAGGCCTCCTTTGAGACGCTTCGCCAAAAGTTATGTGAAGCCCCAGTGTTAGCCCGCTCGGAGGGGATGGAGGACTTTGTGGTATACTGTGATGCATCGATCTTGGGGTTGGGAGTGGTGCTGATGCAGAGAGGGCATGTGATAGCATACGCATCGAGGCAGCTGAAACCTCATGAGACGAGGTATCCCACCCATGATCTAGAGTTGGGGGCAGTGGTGTTTGCCCTCAAGATTTGGCGTCACTATCTGTATAGGGTTCGGTGTACGATATACACGGACCATAAGAGTCTGAAGTATTTGATGGATCAGCCCAACCTAAATATGCGGCAAAGGAGGTGGTTGGATGTGGTCAAGGATTATGATTGTGAGATTTTGTACCATCCGGACAATGCTAATGTGGTAGCCGACGCCCTGAGTCGTAGGGCGGAGAGCGCCCCGTTGCGAGGTGTATGTTTGCGATTGACCGTGATGGCTCCGGTGTTGGACACCATTCGTGGAGCACAGGCTGAGGCTGTGAGATCGGAGAACCAGAAGAGGGAGCGAGTTGTCGGGTTGGTATCGGAGTTCGTTACTGATGGTTGGGGGCTTATGACTTTTCAGGGGCGTATATGGGTACCGTTTGTGGGAGGGGCGCGTACCATTTTGATGGAAGAGACTCATCAGTCGAAATTCTCGATCCATCCTGGGGCCACTAAGATGTATTTGGACCTGAGGAGGGAGTATTGGTGGCCCTGTATGAAGAGGGATCTTGTGTGGTTTGTTGAGAGGTGCTTAACCTGTCGTAGGGTTAAGGCCGAGCCCCAGAGACCGCATGGTAAGTTGCAGCCTTTGGAGGTTCCCGAATGGAAGTGGGAACAGATTACCATGGATTTTATCACCAAATTGCCAAGGACTGCTAGGGGAGTCGATGAATTTTGGGTGATTGTGGACAGGTTGACAAAGAGTGCCCACTTCCTTGTTATTAGTGAGAGCTCCTCCGCAGAGAAGTTAGCAGAGATGTACGTGAGGGAAGTGGTATCTCGGCATGGGGTGCCGATCTCGATCGTCTCAAACCGGGATGTATGTTTCTCTTCCAGATTCTGGAAGAAGTTTCATGAGGAGTTGGGTACTAGGCTGCATTTTAGTACCGCATATCACCCCCAGACAGACGGACAGAGTGAGCAGACGATTCAGACGCTCGAGGACATGCTCCGGGCATGTGTGTTGGATTTCGGGGGGAGTTGGGATACGTATTTGCCCTTGGCAGAGTTTTCCTACAACAACAGCCATCATTCGAGCATTGGCATGCCGCCCTTTGAGCTGTTGTATGGGAGGAGGTGTCGGACCCCCATTTGTTGGGGAGAGGTCGGACAGCGTGTGATGGGCAGTACAGAGATCGTGCTTCAGACGACAGAGCAGATCCAGCAGGTCAGACAGAGGTTGTTGACCGCCCAGAGTCGTCAGAAGAGTTATGCGGACAGATGCCGGTCTGAGCTTGAGTTTCAGGTCGGCGACTTTGTGCTCCTGAAGGTCTCTCCTTGGAAAGGAATGATTCGATTCAGGAAGAGGGGCAAGTTGGGGCCCCGATATATTGGTCCATTCCGGGTGGTCGCGAGGGTAGGCAAGGTAGCCTATCGTTTGGATTTGCCAGCAGACTTGGGGCAGATTCACGACACTTTCCACGTGTCGTAATTACGAAAGTGTATAGTCGATGAGTCGGAAGTGGTTCCATTAGAGGATATTCAGGTGGATGCGAGCATGAATTACGCTGAGAGACCAGTGGCAATCAGAGATCGGAAAATCAAGGTTCTGAGGAACAGAGAGGTACCCTTGGTTTTGGTTCAGTGGCAGCATCGGAAGGGGTCCGAGATGACTTGGGAGCCGGAGCGTGAGATGCGTGAGCAGCATCCAGAGTTATTTGTAGAGTGAGACTTCGAGGGCGAAGTCTAGTTCTAGTGGGGGAGAATTGTAACAGCCCGGATTCCCAGGTATTTTGCATTCTTATATTTTTGGTGAATTGTGAGGAGACTCGGCGATTTGGAGCCCAAACTCGCCGAGTATGATCGCGGCTATGGGCATGGGTTCGCTTTTGGACTCGGCGAGTCCATGCTGTTTAATGAAACCCTAATTCCCCGGGTTTGGAGCCTATTTAAGGGCACTTATAGCCTCCCATTGCGGCTACCAGTCCCTTGAGAGAACCCTAAGAGATCTAATTCGTTTTGGGAGAGAGGAAGTCACTTTTGGGCCTTTGTATTCCTTGTTTAGCAAGAAGAAGGTGGCAAGAGCAAGGAGGAGGTGAGATTCCAGCAGATCCAGAGTCCAGAGGCTTCATTTTGAGGTAATAGTTCGAACCTCCTCCAGTTTTAGGGTTGATCTTTAGATTTAGGGTTTTCTAACCCCTTTGGAGAGTGATTATGTGAAGCAAATGGTCCTTCTTCAAGTTTGTGCCTTAGATCTGGACTCAAAGAGGTCCAGAGACCTTAACCCTTGGATCTTTTTGGGTTATTATAGAGTTATTGGACCTAGGTTGTCATTTTTGGAACCAAATCTCCTTTTGATGCCTTGTGGGGGTTATACAAGCATCAAGTTTCAAACTTTACATAACATTCATGCTTGGGAAGGCCAGGTCTATGGTTTCGGAAAGCAGATCTGACCTCAAAAGGTCAATAGAGTTTGTGCATGGCATGAACTCGCCGAGTTGTTCTTGAGACTCGGCGAGTAGGGTTGGGGTTTCACGAAAATTGTTCAGCGAGTAGACTCGCCGGGTTGGGGGATGACCCAGTGAGTCAGGGAGAGTCAATAGGGGGCTGAGTCAAGCCGGAACTCACCGAGTTGTTCTTGAGACTCGGCGAGTTGAGTCGTGGTGGCCCCGCGATTCATGCCAGGTGGAACTCGTCGAGTTAGGGAAGTACTCTACGTGTCAAGAGAGGATCCTAGGAAGTCAGTGAACACGTATAGACTCGCCGAGTCGCTCTAGTGCACTCGCCGAGTCCGGTCAAAGTTGACCGTTGACCAGAGTTGACCAGCGTTGACTTGAAAGGGTTAGTCAACCTTAGTTGTGAAAGTGTTAATTAGAGATATATTGTGTTATAGGAGGATTATAGCTCGGGGGATCGAGCGTGAGTGATTTCCGGGATTTTGCGAGTTATCGAGATACGCGAGGTGAGTCTTCTCACTATACTTTACCTTGAGTAGGTAATCAGAGTTATGTGACAGAGTATTTGTATGCTATATGTATGTTATGTGTTGTACTGCATTATTTCTATGTGATTTATGTTGTGCATGTTTATAGAGTTGGAACCGGAAGGTTCACAGAGTTAGAACCAGAGGGTTCACAAAGTAGGGTCCACGGACCCACAGAGTTATAGCCTCGAGTGGCTAATATGTGTTATGTGTGGTATTTTGGGGAACTCACTAAGCTTTGTGCTTACAGTGTTGGTGTTATTTGTTTCAGGTACTAGTGATGACCGTGGGAAGGCGCCCGCTTGATCAGTACACACACACGAAATTTTTATGTTATGAGATCTTGGGATTTTTATATGGCAATGATTGAGTTTCAAACATTGATGTTTTTATGAATGTTAAATGAATTGTGTTTTTATAAAATGCGAAAAATTGTTTTGAAATTTACAGTGTTACACTGATTTTGACTCACCATGGATCTATTCTTATATATCTTTCGAGTTGATTTTGAGTCACCATTATTCTGTTCGGTGTTTGTTATCGATATGTGAGCAAAAGATTTGAAGTCAGAATTGATTATTAACGTGTGATCTGTTAAGTTGATTTTTATTTTCTCATGGATGGAGGACCCTTTGCTAACATGTGATGTTGGTTGGAATGAAAACGAAGATTGGAACACCCTCTAAACTCGTCTGTTCTTTCTAAAATAGTTTGTTCTTTCTGCAACATCAGGTAAGCAATGATTTATTAAAATTTTTTGTTCTTTCTTCATGTTTATAAAATCGTTTGTTGTTTTTTCAACTATTTTAATTGTTGGTTGGATTTGTGTCTATGTTGTAACAGGTAGGGCAAAAGGGTATTTGGATTCGGGTAATTTCTTGACCAAAATCTTCAATTGTTTTGTGTATGAAAACATCTGCCCACCAAGTGTTCAATAAATTGCCTGAGTGAAGAGTATTTGGATTCAGGCAATTTCTTGACCAAAATTTTGGTCCCTTGATCATCTGTCAAGTTATTAAGAACCATGGATTGAAGATGTAGGTGGTTTGGTTCTGGTTCTCAGTTCATGTCTGAAATTGAATATGTTTTTCCATTTTTTCAGCTTTATTGATCTCTCAAGCATCACAACAGATGTTTTAAGCAGTGAGTTATGTAAAAGGCTTAAAGGTTTTCTTGGAGCATGGCCTCCTTCAAGTCCCCAACCTCATGTCAATGAACTTCTTATAGCAAATGTGTTTTTTTAATCATAGTTTCATGTTATAATGTTATATTTATTAAACTTTTAATAATTGTTTTTTTTAATTTATAATGTTATATTTATTAATATTATATTTAATGTTATATTTAGAATTAATGTTATATTTATTAATTTTTAAATATTTTTTTAAATAATTAATGGTTCTCGATTAATCCCCGCCTAGGCGATTATTCTCTTGACCTCAGTCCACTGTTTAGCCTACGCCGAGCGATTTCTACAACCTTGGATGTTGTTAAGATTTGAAACCCTAACTACTACTTCGTTTAAATAAGGTGCAAAACCCAAAATTTAGGGTTTAGGCCTCCAGATAGCTGTCATGCCATGGCCAAAAGAATGTCACATCGTGGTGGCTTAAATGAGTCCGCGACCAATTTGCCCTTGCCACGTCATGGTGGTTCCTCTAACACGTCGTGGCAACCCCCATAACTCAAAAATTAGGAAATAAAATATATCTCAAGAATCTGGGTGTTACAAGTTCTGTCTTGATAGTCTATGTTTGTGTTGTTTTTGTATGCTATGTGTAACGCCCCGTTCCTAAGAGTACCTAATTGTGAGTCCCCGGGATTTAAGAGAAATGGTATTTTGATCATCTTGTGGGAAAAGTGGAATAATGAGGGCCAAGTATGAAATTTGGGGACTCGCCGAGTACGCCCAGCGTAAGTTGGGATTACGCCCAGCATAAGGCGTAAGTGGACGCGGGTGCAAGGTTGAGTACGCCCAGCGTACTAGAGGTACGCCCAACGTACTCTCAGGGTTCTAAAACCCTAGAATTAGGGTCAGCCACTATATATAGGAACATGTTGGTGCATACCCTAGCCTCCATAAGCTCTCCCTTAACCTCAGAAACCCTAGATAGCCGTTCCACCTCCATTGTTGGGTGTGTTTGGCCTTGAAAAGCTTATTTTGGCAAAGGAGAGGCTAGAAGAAGAAAGAGGAAGTTGTCAAGGAAGGAGTTGAGTGGCTGGAGCTTGTAGATCTGGAGAGATATCATCCTTTGGAGCCTATTTGAGGTATAAAGCTTCTTGCTTGTCAATTATTTTGCATAGATCTAAGTGTTGTGAAGTTTTGGCATCATTCTTGTCCCAAAAGTCCTCATCTTGATGCATGCTTTGAGTTGGCCGAGATTATCTGTCCTTTCAGACCTTTGGAGAGGTCTTGAGTGAGAAAAATGAGGTCCTAAGGGTTGTGGTTGTTCCATGTTTGAGATATGTAGGTCTTAATGGATTAAGACCTTGGAATAAGAGCTTTATGGACGTCCCAAATGATAAAGTTTGAGACTTTATGAATCTTAGGCATATTTGGCCTAGGGATCTAAAGTTTGGGCTTAAGAGCTTAAGCCATTAAGAAGTTATGAGGACTTAATGAGTAGCGAAGTTACGCCCCACGTAACATGTGAGTACGCCCCACGTAGCGAGTCAGTGCCCCGATCCCCTGTTGCGAATCGGCGTGTACGCCCAACGTACTCCCTCTGTTGGGTTTTTATCTTGGGCCTTAGGGTTTGGGCTGTTATTTGGGCTGCTGGATTTTGGGCCGTGACAGGACATTATGGTTAGAGTATTGTGGGCCCATTGGTTGTTATGGATCATGAGTTTAGGCTCATTTGGTGAGGTGGGCCCAATTTAGTAAATTGGGCCAATAGTGGGCTTTGCTTCGGACTTTTGGACTTTGGGCCATTGGTGGGCTTGGGAGCTTACCTAGTGTTGGGCCGGATTGAGTTAGGGGTAAAATGGTCAATTTACCCTTGGAAGAGTATTGTGCTTGGCCTAATGTTTATTTGTGCTATGTTGGCTAGTTCGGGATTTTCGGTGAGTCGGTGATTCGAGAATCTGCTTCTTCAGTTCAGAGTTTCGGCAGTGCGAGGTGAGTTATCCTCACTATATCAACAGGGTCTAAGGCACCAAGGCCGGCCCTTTATCGGATTGAGATCCGGGTATTGTTGTTATGTTATTTCTTTGATATGTTTGCATCCTGGTAGCTAGGATGGTGTATGATAGAGACCTGGTTAAGGTCGGTAACCTGATATGTAGGGTGATGCTATGCTAGTGACCGGTTAGGTCGGTATCCTGGTTAGGATGATGATATGCTATGTGGTCTGTTTGATCGGCTTGTTGACTGCAAATTGTTATATGACTGTATGTTTATGTGCACATGGTTGTTTGGACTAGAGTTGGGTTGAGGCGGGTCCTGCTTTGTGCTGTAGGCCAAGATACCCAGGGCGGACCGGTTGTCCCGAAGGCCCAGCGAGCGGTCTGGATAGGCTGTAGGCCCCAAAAGGGCGGACCAGACGTGCCGAGGCTCGGAGAGTGGACCAGGCCCACCGAAGGCCCGGTGCGGGCGAACCAGTCATACTGTAGACTCAGAGAGTGGACCAGGTGGATTGAAGGCCCGGTGCGGGCGGACCAATCACACTGTAGACTCGATGTATATGGCTAGACTCGGAGGGTGGACCAGGTGGACTGTTGGCCGGTGCGGCCGACCAATCACACAGTAGACCCGAAGTGCATTTCTGTTCTGTGATCGGATATGATATGGCATGTTATGCGTGTATGGTATATGTGGTTGGTATTTTGGGGATATCTCACTAAGCTTTCGGGCTTACAGTTGTGGTTTTATGTTTTTCAGGTTCTTCAGGAGACCGTGGCAAGGCGAAGGCGTGATCGTACCGCTCCTCATGTTTATGTTGTGATGTGATTCTGGGAACACTCTAAATAAATTGTATTGAAAACCTTTTTGTAATAATTTAATGAAATCGGGTTGTTTTTGAAAAATTTAAATTGGTTGGAATTTTTCGGTCGTTACACTATGTTCCAACTTCTCGTTGGTTTATTGTTTTAATAAACTTTTTGCCGTTCAAAAAAAAATTGTTATTTATTTAAGGGTTAATCTTGAAAAAAAAACCTTTATATTTTGTGTTTTTTCCGGATTAAACCTCTTTTTTTTGTCTGAAAAAACTTTGTATTTTTTCATTTTTCCCGAAAAGGCTTCAATTTTGTATTTTTTTTTTCGGAAAAAAATATTCAACCTTCCAACTACTTCTAAATAAACCCTTAACTTTTTTAGTTTTTTTTTGAAAAAAAAAACCCACACATTTTACATTTTTTTTTGGCAAAAAAATGACTAAAATGGTCAAATCAGAAAAAATGAAAAAATACAAAGTTTTTTTCGGACAAAAAAAATTTAGGTTTAGTAAAAAAAAAACTTAAAATATAAGGTTTATTTAGATTAACTTTTATGTAAATATTGCAATATTTATATATAAAAATGATATTTATATAATTTTTTTCAAATAGTTTACTATAAAGGGTTAATAATATATTGTGTTATATGCATTCCAAGTTTTTTTTTAGAAAGGAATTTTTCTCACTATTTAACAACGTAAACAAAGAACACTGAATCACAGAAAAATGATTCAGAACTCTTAATCATTCAATTATTACCAAAAGCCCCTCACTTTTACCTTTGACATGGACTTGTTTTATCCATTAATAAGAGAAAGTAAATTAAAATAAAATATAGAACATTTCTTTTACTATCTGATATTACATTTAACTGCCTAAAAATAGCAAACTTATAGAACTTATGTAACATTTTTTATTATATAAAAAAAGGTTTTGTAACTCTAAAAATAATTAAAAACAGATATTAATTTTGTATTAATTGATAAAGTGGCGAAATCTTGAAATTCTTTTTGACTTTTTGCAGTTAGTTTTAAAATAAATAAGGATTTCTTTAATGTATCGGTTTTGGAGCGTGAAATACAAACAAATTAAGCACTTCTATGTTCAGTCACGGGTCTCCCTGATTTCCGCCACTTGTCCCTTTTCTCCCTCCATTCCACCCCGCTTCGTCCATTCCACCATTTTTATATACCACCATTTCTCTCTTCTCTAACCTTCCGACTTCCGACACCCAAACCCCAAATTTCTCCTTCCATTCACTGAGACAAACAAAACCATGACCAATGACCTCAAAACACCACCTGAAACCGCCATACAGCTACATAATGATCAAACCCCAACCACCAAAGTTGCCGCCGAGGCTGAAACAGGCACCATGAGTGGATCGTTGAGGCCATTGGTTTCTTCCAGCTCCACCACAAAGTTTTCTCGGAATTATCACGTAATGTATATCGGTTTACGGCTTGTATGCTTCTCTGCGTCGTTGATTTCAGTTGTTGTAATGACTACTGCCAAACAGAAATCGAGTATCTCAGTTTTTGGATTTGATCTACCGCTTAACTCCAGGTGGTCCTTATCTGGCTCCTTCCAGTAAGTCCTTTCTCTAGATTTCTGTACTGAATTTGATCAGTTTAGTTCCATTAACAATACATAATAATTATACTCCTTCGAACAGATTTTTTCATGTGATGTGTAGTTAAATTTCGTATACTTATTGAAGTTTACATCAAAAATTGGCATGGGATGTTTGAATTCTTACGTCTTCTGAAATTTCGATCAGAAATTGAACCTGGAATCTGGATTCGAACAATTTCTTCATGCTGTTTTATCGTTGAATTCTAACATTTTTCGAAAGTTATATAAGAGCTTAACATGTGAAGTCTGGAATCTGGAATATGTATCGATCATCCTCAACTACACTGATTCAAGTTTTCAACTTGGATCAACACAATTTCTCTTTGTGTTGAATTCTTACGTTTTTTGTAAATTAAACTAGATTCGTCTTGCTTATTGATCATCGACTGATTTGATTCAATTTTCGATTTCCGAGCATCTTTCATTCCGATTTCCCAATAGCAATCAAACTTTTAAATTAGGGATTCAAGGTTTTAGCTACCTGTGATTCCTTTATTCTGTTGAATTGGTATCTCGATGGACAACGACACCATTGTCAGTTATGCCAGAGCACATGCATCACAAACGATGCAACCGTCTTCCAACTTTTGCACTCTAAGACCATAAACCAAAAAAAAGAAAAAGAAAGATAAAATCAAAAAAATCGTCCATCGAAATAGAAATTAAAATCAATTGTGATATTCGTATGTTTTTCATGCATATCTCGGCTTCCCAAGTGGTTTAATTTGTATTATCTAGCTACCTATCAAGGAGTAGTTAGAACGTATACATTTCTGATGAACCAAAAAAGCAAAAACATACAATTGGAATGCGTTATGGGATATGATAAAACAGCAAATGCGTGTGTGTTTAAGTTGCTTGAGTTCATGTCCATTTGGTGATCCTCCATTTTCTTGTGTTGACTTTGACTGAAAAAACTTGAGTTGATGCACTGCACAGGTATGTGGTTGGAGTATCATCCGTTGTTGGAGTTCACTCTCTTCTTCAACTAGTAATGACCATTTCAAGAATGCTAAGAAAGTCATTGGTTTTTTCCTCCAGAAGCCATGCATGGCTTATTTTTGCTAGCGACCAGGTATCAATAACTTTAGTTATGAATGGTAATGTTGATTTGGAGATTATTGAGTAAAGCACATAAACCGAATCAGACCGAAATAATTTTTTTCTTTAAATCTAAAAACCGAACAACCCATAAAAAAAAAAAAAAAAAAAAAAAAGGTCGGCACAAAGCCACAAAATGATATTCCTTGTAACATATAATAAGATAGCAAAGATAGAAAACAATTTTGTTCTTGTTTCTACCAAAAATAAATGGTGGGGAAAAGGGATTGCGCTCCTTGTTGGGTCCTAGGATAGCGCTTTGGCAAAGTCCAACTTGGAATAAGCAGGGTCCAATGGAGGGACCGGAGCCACCCTTGTAATGTGCGGGTAAACCCCCAAACCTTAAAATTGGATTTTATTAAGAGGAATTATGTGAGAATCTTAACAATTTTTATGTTGTGATATGTCCACACAAGACTACGATGGACCAAGACACCAACTCCAATAACAAATTACAGATGGACTAATGTCTAATGGACTAACTTTATTAAATTTAATTTGAAAAATCTATTAAAAAGTTTTTATTGTTTAGGTTTTATAATCGATTTAGTTTTTATTTTTTTGGGTTTAGGTCATTTTTGGTCACTTAACTTTTGATTATGTGCTTATTCAGTCATTTAACTCATTTTAAGCTTTAAAATATTATTGAACTTTTGGTTTTGTATTCATTTAATCACTTAACTTTTGGTTTGGTTACTTAATTGTTAGATTTATGCTCATTTAATCACCTAACTTTTAAAATTGTGTTCATTTAGTCACTAAACTTTTAAAATATTTTAAAAGTTTAGTGACTAAATGAACACAATTTTAAAAGTTAGGTGACTAAATGAGCACAAATCCAAAAGTTAAGTGACCAAACCAAAAGTTAAGTGACTAAATGAGCACAAAGTTAAAAGTTTGATGACCTTTTAAAACTTAAAAATAATTAAGTGACCAAATGAGCACAAAACCAAAAGTTAAGTGACCAAAAATGACATAAACTCTATTTTTTTAGTTAATTAAGTCTCAAAAATAGAAAATTCTATTCATTTTTATTCTTTTACTCGGTCGACAAGTATCCAACTTTCAAAAATTATATTTTGGCTCAGATTATAATTTATATCATAAATTTAGTCAAAATTTACACTTTTAGCCCATATTATAAATTTTATAACAAGTTTCGTCCAAAATTTACACTTTTAGACTAAATTTCAAAATTTTGTTACAAATTCATCCTAAATTTAGAGTTTTTTATATCTTTTTTTTGTTTCAAAACTTTGTTTCGAATATGATTTTTTTTTTGCTTTATTAAATCATATTTATATAAACACATACTTTATAATAAATGCATTTGTATACAAATACGTTTTATAAAAAAAACCTATACAAACTTGTTTGTATACATTTTTTTTATAAAAACGTGTTTGTATACAAATGTATTTATTATAAAATAGGTGTTTGTGTGTGTGTGTGTGTGTGTGTGTGTGTGTATATATATATATATATATATATATAATATGTGTTTGTATTTATTTTTTATAAAAATAAATTTATATTTATTTATGTACTTAATAAATACATATTAGAAAATTGTTAAAAAGGTTTTTATATAGAAAAAAGAAGGTTTTTTATGTGAAAATATGCTTTTTTTGTAAAAATATGATTTTATAAAGCAAAAAACATATTCAAAACAAAGTTTTGAAAAAAAATGTAAAAAAAAAACTAAATTTAGGATGAATTCATACCAATTTATTGAAATGCTGTCCAAAAGTATAAAATTTGGACCAAATTTGTAATAAAATATAAAATCTGGACAAAAAGTATACTTTTTCAAACTTGGATGACCTGTTTATCGGGTAAAAGGTTAGACTGAGTATAATTTTCGATTTTTAGGACTTAACTGACTAAAAATAGATAAAAACTAATTCAAATATGAAAGCTTAAACATAAAAACTTTTTTTTTTTGCAGATTTCTCATTTAATTTCCTAAATCATACTTTAGACTTTGAAGTATGCCTTTTAGACTTTGAATTTTGGACTCAGGGGAATATGGGTTATATTTTCATAGGTTGCATGCATATAAAAAAGAAAATTTTTCATAATTGGTTTGTTTGCAAAATATTTTATTTTGAGGACTTTCATGGAAAACGTCACGTCACTGGTCACCATGGTTTGCAAAATTACATGAAAAGTCCTCCTGTCGTTAATTTAACTTTTCAATTGTTAGATTTTAATGAAAAAACCTATTTTACCCTTATACCAAATTTGCAATATACTACAAACCTCAATGACCATTTGTGTAATTTTGTAAAATTGAAATTTTGTATATATATAAATTAAAAATTATATATATATATATATATATATATATATATATATATATATATATATAATTTCAACAATTTGATAACTTTTTTTAATCTTTTTGACATTTTATTTTATAATTTTAGTTATTTGTGTTTTTTTTTATTTTAATTCAAGTAAATAAATTTAAATTCGATAAACCATGTCGAAACCGTTTATTCTTTAATTTTTCTTATTTGAGAGTTGAAGCTCTATGTTTTTTTTCTTAGTTTTATGTCGTTACGGTTCATGTTTTGTTTTTTTACTTAGATGTTTCATAGTTAATATCGTTAGTAACTTTATGTTTACATATATCATTATAATTATTTCACCTTTTGTTTCTATTTTTTTTTATAATTTTAGTTATTTATTATTCTCTTGTTGTTTTTATTTATTTTGATTCAAGTATAAAATGTATGAATATATTATAGTATATTACAATTTTGGTGTTTGAGTTTTTTTAGTTTTCTATTTTATTTTATTTTATTTTATTTTTAATTTTTTTTATAATTTTGGTTATTTTGTGCTTTTATAACTTTTGTATTTTAATTGAAGTAAATAAAAAAGTTACATTTATATTTGTAATTTTGGTCCACTTTTTTTCTTTGTATGTATTTTTTTTTGTTCTTTAGTGGTTATTTTATATATGTTATGACAAATTAAAATTAAAACAAAATCTAACAGTTTGTCTATTCAGAATTAATGTTTCAATATGTGATATTTACGATTTATAATTATTAAAATAGGAAAACAAGCTAATATTTTTAAAATGTAACTTGCTAATTAAATTTTGTTTCTATATAAGATATCAATGGTTAAGTTCAAAATAATATTTTTCAATTTGATAATAGACTGAAATAAAGAATAAAAAAAATAATAAGAATCGGACTCTACAATAAAAAGTTATTACATATTTTAAATTGAAGGTTTTTTTAGTTACTTGAATCGAAATAAATAAAAATATTAGAAAAACAATATATATATATATATATATATATATATATATATATATATATATATACACTTCAAATTTAGAAAATTACACAAATAGTCATTAAGGTTTGTAGTATATTGCAAATTTGGTAAAATAGTCTTTTTCATTAAAATCTAACAGCTCAAAAGTTATATTTAACGGTATGAGGATCTTTCATGTAATTTTGCAAACTACAGGGACTAGTGTGTGACGTTTTCCATGAAAGTCCTTAAAATAAGATATTTTTCAAACCATAGGGACAAATTATGAAATTTTATCTATAAAAAATAAAACATGTTACACTGTTCGGAAAAAGTTAACGCGTAGCCCGACAATCACTGGCTAGTCTGCCCCCGGATGTTCGACTTTTCTATTTGTAGTCATTTTCTCGGATTACTATGGTAATGAGCAATGATATATCCAAAAAATAATCAAAATGATGACCGATGTTTTAAAAAACGGTTTTTTTAGTTGAACCGGTATGGTGACCGGTTCCCGGTTTAACAAGTTCGACCACCGATTCAACCGGTTTTCTATAATTTTCATTTTTTCCCTATTTTCTTATACACATAAATATCCACACGTTTAAACATTAAAAATACATATAAATACAAGTCGTAGATCAATCAAAATATATTAAAAAAATATATAACCATAAATTTTACATCTATCCATGTACATCAAAAAGAAAATATAATATAATACGGAAATAATATATAGTTTTAGATGAATACAAACGTATTAAAAAACCTTTAACATTTATCATGTGTTTTTATTCAAAAAAATCTAAATAGATGTGAAAAAAACGACAAAGTTTATTATGCAAAATGATTCATTTCCATTTGTTTTTATTTTATCTAACTGGTTCAATCAGGTTTTTGTAAAAGTCGGTCAATTCATTCCGGTTCAGAAATAGACATAAAATCGGTGCTAGTTGAACCACTCACTTCTCCGATTCTCGGTCTAACCGGTTCGAGCGTCCGGTTCAAACCGTTTTTTAAAACACTGACGGTGACACAAACTATAATACAACCAATAGTTTGAACGTAATTTACATCTTTGGTCCTTACATATAATTTTTTTTGTTGCAATTTTTGTCCCAATAAAAGTCATTTAATTGGGAAGTTACAAAATCTTAAATAAGAAATAAAATTGATTAAAAAAATAAAAAGAAAATAAAACTATGGGATACAAATTGAAAAAATCAACTGTAGCCGACAAACAAAAGTGTAATTTAGTCTAAGTTTATATTAATAAAATAATTAAAAATCCTATCAATCAAACACAACAAAATGAATTAACTCGTAAATTGTTATGAATACAGATTACAATTAAAAATTCTATTAATCCTTTATACAGGTGCTTGCATATGCGATGATAAGTGCCGGATCGGCTGCAACGGGTGTGACCAACCTCAATCGAACGGGGATCAAACACACGGCTCTACCCAATTTTTGTAAGCCGTTACATTCCTTTTGTGAACGTGTTGGGGTTTCAATAGGGTTTGCATTCTTCAACTGCGTCCTGCTTGCCACTTCTGCATTTCTTGACGTAGTTTGGCTATCTAGTTAAATGCTCAAGGTCGCTTAGTTTTTCGATTTTAAATAGGAGTGTTTATGTCTAGATTATGTATGTATTTATTGCAATATAATGGAATCAATGTAGGCGACCTTTAAAAATATACATCAATACATGCAGTATTTAACCTTTTCCTATAATTGTTCACTTCGGAACTAACTCACATCGTCCCATACGAGAAAATCATATAAGTTGTAAATCAGGTAAATTAATGGAATAAGAAACGGTGACCATATAGAATTACAACTCCTACAAACATTAATATTTTCTGCAAGTTGAGAAAAGATAAATATGCCAATCATCAATAAACTTACTACGATGAATTTAAGAGCAAACGGTATGGGACCTAAACGAGACACAACGCGGTGACGTGGCAGCTGGCGACGCCGTTATGACGGGGGGAACACCGCCCCCCCTATCTCGTTGCATCTCGTCTAGGATATCTCGTGGGCGTTACGACGAAGTGAAACGCGAAGAATTTTACCGTTTGATTTTTTTGACCGTTTCAAAACGGTCGAAATTCAATTAAAAAAAAAACTTTTTTTTTTATCTTTTTACCTATATATATACATACACTCTTTTTAATTTAAACTTTACACATTTTTTAAAATCCTCTCTATATTTTCTATACTTTGTTAATCAAAAAATGGAGCAAAACCCAAACACCCCCCCTCCATCATCAAACCCAAACACAACATCGCCTCTCGGATTTGCGGGGTACGAAAATTATTTCAACCTTTTGTCGTCTCAAGGTTCACCACAAATACCATACCACGGTGTCGCTTTCAATCCCGCTTCACCGCCACTGCAATTTCCCAACTCACCTTACGTTCAACAAAATCAATTTGGTCAAAACCCAAATTTACAACAAAATCTTTTCTCTACTTTTGGTTCGATGCAACAAACAACCAATCAACCGTCGCCTACAACACAACCAACAGTTCAAGTGGAAGCGGGAAGTAGTAGGAAAGGGAAAGGGAAAGGAAAATCAAAAGGGAAATCAATAGTGGTGGAATCTGAAAATGCAGACGTTTCACAATGGTGGACACCGGAGGAGGAATACGCTTTGACGGCGGCTTGGTGTGCTACTTCAAAGGACGAACTTCGTGGAAATGGAATGAAAAAAGGAGCTTATTGGGGGGCGGTGCTCAACAAGTTTCACGCTATTTTAAGGAAAAATCCGTATCGCAACAACGACATGTTGAGCAGCAAATGGGGTATGATAACTAAGCGGTGCAGCAAATTCAACGGTATTTACAACCGGATTGCGGCGCAACAACAAAGTGGATCCAACGACTTTGATTTGTTCAAAGCTGCTAAGGAATAATATCGGGTCGAAATGGGTCATGTTTTCGACTTTGAAAAATCATGGGAATTGTTGCGAGCGGATCCAAAATGGAATAAAACGCCTACATCGTCGGAGGTTCAATCCAAAAGGTCTCGCAATTCTAGTTCGGTCGACGTGTCGGACGCACGGACTAACATCGACCTAAACGCCGATGACGATGAGATCCCGAATGATATCCAAGAGATATCCCCACCACGACGACCGCCTGGACGCGACAAAGCGAGGCGCGCTGCAAGACATGCGGAGGAGGTGGAGACGAGAGCAAAAGATGCGGCGGAAATGAGAGCGAAATTCGACGAACATAATTTGTTAATAAAGGAAAAAAATGAGTTGAAACGTCGTCATTTGGAAATTCTGGAAAGTCAGGCACGGGAGAAGCGGGAGCAAAAAGAGAGGGAACTAATGACACAACAGTTGTCAATTCTTCGGACAAGCGAGGATGGTTTAGCACCTGCTGATCTAGCGGTGCTACAAGCAATGAAGGGACAAATTAGGAAAAAATATTTGGGTTGATTAGGATTTGTGTGTGGTATTTAGTAGTGATTTCAATGTTATTTTAGTTATTAATTTAGGTTTAAAATTATGTTTTTTTAATTGTAATCGGATTTTAGATTTTAAATATTATGTCTTTTTTTTGTTTTTAAAGTTATATGTTTAAAAAAAATATTAGTTATTATTAAAAAAACGCTAAAGGAAAAAAAAACGAAAAAAAAAATTAAAAAAAAAAACGAAATAGTAAAAAAACATACAAAAATAATAATATTTATTTTCAAAATGTTGGTGTTACATCTTGTTGTATCTTGTTGCCCATTTCCTCACTTGGTGTTATAACACCATTTGCTTACGTGGCATGTGAGGTGGCACAACTTGGTGTTGCACCTTGTTGCCCACACCCAATGCTCTAATATTTTTAAACATCCTAAATAGATTTGGAATACTAGTGTTACTTTGTGTTGGGATTCGTGTTTTAGAATTTAATATTCGATATAATAATTTCAAACAACACAATAACAATTTAAAAAAACATTTTTAATAACACGATTCAAACAACTGATTATTAAATTTTCATCATATAATATTAAAAATAACAATGTCGAAACGAACATCCAAACCACAATTTAGTTTGATCAAAGAAAGCTTTATTTTGTTTCGAATGTGTTTAATGACAACTATTCTATAATCAAACGTGGTGATTATAGAGTATTAGTACGACATATAGTTGTTTCGAAGAGTGTTTGTAATTTTTTTTAAGTGAATCAAAAGTTAAGCCAAACCTACATACAAACACTTCGTCTAGACGTTATTGCAAGTGCGTGAAATGGTACGATTTACGTCCACCTGGCACAACACATCATTTGTTGGGAGTTGATCCATTTTTATTTTTGACGAGTTCGGGTCAAAACGGTTTGACCAACCCGGTCAAAGAGTTGAAGAATTCATTGGAAAGATCAGATAGATTTCAGGTTTGGATTCGAAATGGTGTGCTTAGTCTAGCAGATGTTGCGAGTGAAGGATCATTATGATTTGTGGACAAAACTTGGTAACAACAATAATAATAAATGAATAATTGATTTCTGGAAAAATCGGATAGACTTCAGGTTTGATGTCGAACAACAACAATAATAAATTAATAATAATAATAATAATAATAATAATAATTGAATTTATTATCTTACGGAATCTCAACGTTTAATCATCAATATTAATCGTTGGTTGTTTGTAAAAGCCTTTTGGATATTTATTAATAAACTAGTTTATAACCCGTGAGAACTACGGTTATAAAATTAATTAAATTTTCATATTAAAAAAATCAATTATTTTAAATAAATTATATTTAAGAGATATTTTTTTAGTTTAAATTATAATCGTTGATTTAAATAAATACGTGAAGTTATATCACCTTATAATATGTATTAATTTAATTTTAATTTTTAATTTAATGTCATTAATTTAATATAATAAGAGTGAAAAAATTTAAAATTTGAAATTTGAAATTTAAAATGAAGAATCAATTAATAATTTAATATAATTAGAGTGAAAAATTTAAAATTTGAAATTGATAATTAATAGGTTTATAAGTGGCATGATATGTAACATACAATATTAATGATAAGTTCTAATAATATGACATTTGGCAATAGGAGAATAAACTTATTTATTTATTAGAATATATATATATATATATATATATATATATATATATATATATATATAACACGTGAGAACCACGGTTATAAAATTAATTAAACTTTCATATTAAAAAATCAAAATTATTAATCAATTGTTTTAAATAAATTATTACTTAGAAGATTTTTTTAGTTATATAATATTATAATCCTTGATTTAAATAAAGACAAAATTGCAAAAATGGTCCCTATGGTATGCATTTTTTTGGGGTTTTAGTCCAAACCACGACTTTTTTGGATTGATAGTCCTTTTGAGCTAGTTTTATTGTACATTTGGTCCCTCGGTAAACTGAAATGACTATAATATCCTTGGGGTATTTATTTATTTTTATTTTTCTTTCATTTTTAAACCAAATAATTATTTATATTTATTTAATTTAAAAATAAGAGGTCTCTCTCTCTCTCTCTCATCGTCTACTGATAAAATGTGTCCCATTTGCATATTGGAAACCAAATCAATTTCTCCCATGAAATTATCAAATATTCACTTCTCCGAATAAATTGTTCATACTCCTTATGTTTAAGGATTTGGTTTGCCTATGATGAAACACACAAGCTCTTTAGGAAACCCAAATCGATGATTCATGTAGTGAAACAAACCCAAAAACATCGGAATTTCACAGTAGTGGCAGCAATGGGAGGTGAAGATGGTGGTAGTGGGTGGTGATGACGGAGGGTGGAGGAGCCCTGGTGGTGTCGTGGCGGTTGAACTACAGCGGCAGGCGGTGGCCATACTAAAGCACAACAATAGTCGGTGACAGAAACGGTGTCGGAGTATATGGTGGTGGCGAGTCACGACAGGGGGAAGGCGGAGGGACTGCCAACATTGGTTGTGGTGGTCCATTTCTCCGGTTAAGTGAGAAACGGAGGAGAGTGACAAGAAGAGGTGGTTTGAGGTGGTTTCTGGCAGGTTGCTTGACACAAACAGGGAGGGAATGGTGGCGGGGCTCGACCAAGATTGAAGAGGATGGTCTCCGGTGGGGTTGCGGTGGTCTGTGGCTCCACAACAGTGGTACGATACCCATAGTGGTGGGTTGATTATCCGAGCAGGAAAGAGGTTAGGGTTGTTGGTTGCCAAATGGTGGCCAACGGTGGTGATTCACGGCGGTTACTGGTGGTTCTATGGTAGAACAGTGGAGGGACAGTGTGTTGGATTAGTGTCTAAGTCCATAACTATTTTGGTATGTACTTGACCCGATGGTGCATGGTCCTTTTGGGTTGCCTTCACCAAAGCAACTTGATAGGATGAATTATGGAGAGAAAGTATTAAATATGATTTATTAATATATTATGAGAATAATATATTAAAGGAGAAATCATATTGTTTAATTAATATTAGTCAATAATTAATTGGTAATTAGTTTTGTGACTAAAAGAGATTAATTAAACTTAAGGGACTGGAATTGTAATTATAAGATAATTGAAATTTGGGCCATGGATTGCCTTATAATAAGGAGTGAACGAATTCTATGGGGAAGCCCATAAGGAAATCGTCCAAGGCCTTAATTAAAGGAGTCCATGGGTTGCTTAGGGCTTAAGCATCCAAATTAGGGTTTCCTTATTAGATAACCTTAATAGCCTCACTATATATAGACCCTTTAAGGACCAAAAACGTGGCTAAGAGACTTATTCTAGGGTTTCACACGTTTTAGGGCAGCCTCCATCCTCTTTCCTCTTCATCCTCTTGCTTATGGTCTTTGTGAACCATTAGAGGAGTGACATTTGTGACTCTAGGCTTTCTAAAGTCAATACAAGGAGATTTGGGATTGTTATTGCTACATAACAATCAAGGTAACATCTTAAACCTATTCTTATGTTAATATGATTACTTGTATGCTAGAATTATGGTTTATAGTCTTGGATAACTTGCATGTACAATAGAGAAACCTAGATCCAAGCATTACGGTTTGTATGAGCACATAGAATGTTCTTAGGACCAAAACCCATCAGTGGTATCAGAGCCTAGACTGGTTTCTATTGTATTGATGCATTATATGTTTGAAAAATTCGATTTTTGGTGTTCTGGAGGCTGGACTCGCCGAGTCCATGCTGACTCGACGAGTCCATGCTTGACTCGACGAGTCAACTCGTCAGATGGAGAATACTTCGGGATTTCTTGCTGTTTTTGCTTAAGGATAGTCGTTTTATCATATTAGATCAATATAAATCCAATTTTATGATATATTTGAATATATTCTTGATCTAATTGAAAATATTTATCAATTAATAAAATATTTGTTTCCTTATGTGATAATTGATTAATTATTTTGATTAAATTGGTAAATTGTTTTGCAAGAAATCATTAAATAAATCAAATATGGATAATTATGTGATTAAATGTTAATTTAGATTATTTGTTATTTGACCCTTGTTGTTATGAAAAGTTTCATGTTTTCCCCTTTAGGTTTTATAGTTTAAATTTGAACCCAAAAGTTTTGTTGTTTTGAAATTTAAATAGTTGAAACCCTAATGTTTTGAAAAAGGTTTCAAAACTTGACCTCAAGTTTTGGAATTTAAATTTTGATTAATAGTTTAATTTTGATGTATATTTAAATTCTAAACCCTAATGTTTTGAAATATTTCAAAACTTGCCCTCAAGTTTTGGAATTCAAAAGTTGATTAAAAGTTTAATTAGGAATGTTAAATTCTAAAACTCTAGTATTGTTTTGAAAAAGTTCAAATCACACCCTTATGGTTTTATTAATTAATTAAGGTGTATAATTAAAAGAGGTTTAATAAATCCATAAAAGTTTTGGTTTACAATTTAATTGAATTAAAAGTATAATTGTTAAATTTGACCACCTAATATTTTAAAAGTGTAAAATACACCATATACTATATATAACATTAAAAGTCTAACATTATATATATGTATGAGTAAAAGTCAGTCTTACCGTTAGTAGGCCTCATTCACGAAGCTGGTCTATAAGGGGTGTTTAAGGAAACTTCCTATAAAATGGCGATTGAATGGGTATCCACTCTTACCCACCGCAGTCTTGACTAGTGGAGGGTCGTTAGCCGAATGGGTAGGATAGGACGAAACCTTCCATTATAAGTATAATGAATTACTAAAGTAACTGAATGTTTTACAAATTCCCAATCTTAGTTACTTAGGCTAAAGTGAATTGATGCAATTCCATGAAATTACACTTTGTGCCCTTGCGAAGACATTAGTGGAGCGTGTGTGGTTTACCGACACACTACATGGTTCTAAGCAAAGGTAGCAAAGGGTGACTCAATGTTTGTCATAGTTCGGTGGAGCGTGTGTGGTTTAACGGCACATCGAATAGATGACTGTAACATGTGAGGGCACCATGTAAGTTTGCATGGTTATTCACACCCGCTTTGTGATCCTCGGCATCCCAGTCACAAACAAGAGGGGCATATCAAGATTTAAACATGCCAATGAAATGTTCAATGAATCTCAAAGGATCTAGGAGTTTTCATAGATTTAAAACTTAAATTTCTTTTTCGTTTTTCATGGTGGAAATTAGTGAATCGTCATTCACTTACCTTCAAATGTTCTGCAATTTGGGTTACGGCATCCCTCTCCCGAGTTGTAGAATATTGTGTTGGGTCCCAGCCTTAGTATCTCATTTGGGTGATTTACTAAGGACTCAATCAATCAACTAACTTGAATTTGTTTTCTCCCGTTTTGTAGATGTCAAAGTTCGACAACTATGGTCTTCCCAAATCCCGTGGAACAAGCTTTCCACATGAAGATGATATTCCACAATTCGATCGAGGAACAAGATATCATGTTTCACTTCCTCCACCTCCTCCAATTATTCTCCCTAACCCACAAGTTCAAAGGCTTGAAAAGTTCAAGATCACTCAAGCCCTTTAGGCAAGTAAACATAAAGAAGGAAAGTCGGTGTGTGCACATGTCCTAGGGATGAAGTCACACATTGATAGGTTAAGAATGTTGGGATCCATTGTCTGTGAGGAAATGACTGTTGATTGGATTCTTCAGTCACTCCCTAACTCATATAGTGAGTTTGTAAGAGAGTACTATATGATGAACCGCAACGTGACCCTTATAGATCTCACCTATATGCTTATTACTGCTGAATCAGCAATGGTTTGGCGCAATAGAAAAGCAAAGTTGATTGGTGAATCTGCCTTCAAGACCTATATGGATATAGACAATGGCAACGAAAGACATGCTATGATCGAAAAGTTTGATCATAAGAGAAAGGCAATGTCTGAAGTAGTTCCATGTCATGTTCCAAAAGAGTCAATTTGCTTTTGTTGCCAAGAGAAAGGGCATTGGAGACGAAGCTGCCCCATTTACCTAAGAGATCTAAGAGATGGGAGAGTCGAAACGTATGGCTCTAATATAGGTAAAATCCATTAACTAACTCTTTTAAGCTTCTATTCTAGATTCTTAATACATAATGTGATAAGATTACAATTGATGTTTGTAGGATCGAAGAAAAGAAATGAAGCTTAAGGGAAGAAGTGAGCAAAATCTAACCGTGAAGGAATGGATTTCGATCACATTTCTCGAAGATTAGATTCTTGAGCTACTACTTAGAGTTAGAATTAGATTGCTAAGAAATATGTATTAGCATAGTTTTTCAATGAATTGCATTGTAAGGACAAAATTTTTCCGCAATAAAATAAAATTTGATTTTATATTATTTATTTATCCTTGCAATAGCGTATATGAAAAATTGATGTTTGAATGTTTCTATTATTAGCAATAATGGATTTGGTTCTTATTATGTTATTTATGGAAAGTCGAGAGTTTACCAAATAGGGAGAGTTTCTCATCGCCCAAGTTTCAATTAGATAGAAACTTGGAATCATGCAACTTGGTTGCACGATGAATAAGAAATTTTATATTTGGAAATTAAACTAATTCATTGACAAAGTGTCGAGTGAAGGACTAGGAGATCGAGTACACAAAGTTGTGTGCTGATCAAGTCCACCACAAGAATAATAAAGATATTCGTCATGATTTACTAAAGGTTTAGTAAATATGATTATACTTATAAGATTAAGTGTAATTCTTAATTGATTGAAAAAGTTTAAATCAATAGCAGAACGAATAAGAAGAATCAAGTAGGCAGAAAGATAAAAGTTTCTCTATTCTAAGAAGAAGGGAGAGTACCTTTAATGCTTTATGATAGGTCTTAATGATTAAGAACCATATCTCAATTGATCCTCTAAGTGAGTCTTAGTGCAATTGTATGTCTAAGAAGAGGAATCAAGAATTGAAGAAATGGTTAAATCAGAAAGTCAATCATACTTCGTTCCAAAACAAGTCTTAGAGTTAAGATTGTAATATTGAGTGATAAGTATTAAGAAGGTTTATAGCATTCATCAAATATGGAAAAGTTGTGATGTCTTGGATAAGACAAAGACTAACTAGGACCAATTTATGAAATGTTTTGATAAAAGCTACGCTAACTCTTGAATAATTGTTTGTCAAGAAATGTTTATTGACAAGAGAATCTTATATGTCAAGGAGTCAGTGGGAGTCTTAATGTTTGAAAAAGGTTCAAGAACAAATCAAATAAACCTTATCGATCATCACTAGCACACGAGTTGAGGTTTACAACCTATCTTGTTGACATTATTTTGTTTATGTGCCAATCCAATCGAGTTAATTATGCATGTGAGTCCTATGAGTTCTCATTTGAATGCATAAAAGTCAAGGACCTTGATCAATGGAAAGTACATTGATAAGAAAAGGTGAGCTGCTTAACTACTTGGAAGACATGGTGGGCAGCTGTGCTACCATAAGGCAAGAAATCGAGATTAAGAAAGTTCGATCCATCTGAGTTTGAATTTGTCGTAAACTTTGGTTTTAACAAATTACATGGATAGGAACACATACACCGTTTAAATCTAAGTTTCATAAGATTTCCTCCTTCATGAAAATGATTATGAGGAAATGCTTTCACTAAGAAAGATTTTAAGAAGATAGTGATTGTAAAATTGCATTCTCAAATTTGATCATGGTTACGGTATCCCTTTCCATGATTTGAATTGTGAGGTTTGGCAATTAGTCTTAATTGTTTAGACACACATATGAACTATCTAAGACAAATGTGTATAAGTTCAAAAAGCCTTGATAAAAGGTTATCAAAGCATTAAATATTAGAAACATGGACTTAAGAAATTCAATAGGTATTGTTTTTCTGAAAGTTAAGATGTTTCTGAATACATGTCAAAGCTAGTGGGAGCATAAGTGTTATGTTTATAATAATCATCATGATAGTGGGAGCAAAAATGTTATGATTGTATGATTATTAAGGAAAGTATTGCAAGTTGGCAATATTAATTATAGAAAACAAGAGTCATTCTTTGCAAAGTTGCAAGGATGGAATAGTTATTTTGCTATAATTAAGGGAGAGAATATTATGCTTCATTTCAAATCTAAAGGCTTAGGTTGAGAAATGTTAATAAATTTAGTCAAAGGTACATAGTGTGTTCTTAAAATTTTGATTATGATTACGACATTCCTCTTCACAATTCGAATTTTGAGAACATAGCAAATGAAATATTATGGCGGAAGATTGATAAAGTATCAATTCTTTATGTAAGACATTATGCATTGTGTCCCATACGCTTCGGGTATAGGATCGATTGCATAGGCTATAATATTTGACCATTCTAAAATTTTCCAAATGTCTAGCGCATTTAGAGGGAAAAGGGACTAGAATCGGTTTTGATTAAAATAATTAAACAACTATCAAAGGACAATCCAAAGTTTGCCGAGGATTGGTCGCTTGTGAGTAGTTAGAAGTATAGTATTGGAAGATATGCAAATGTTTCCATATTGGATGGACCATATTGACATTATTATGAATATATAAGATTCTATTAAGAATAAGTTGTCATATGGAAAATATGGAAACGTGTCCATATTGGGAATTGAATATTGAAAATCTATGAATAGATTAGAAACCTTTATGCAAAAGGATGTTCAAAGGAATGTACTTTGAGTGAGAGACATCATATCTAAGGAATTGTATTGTAACAATCTCCGATAGAGGACTTTGTAATCTCATTGGCAATAGTCTTTGTGACTTTGGTGCAGTGATATTACGAAAGGATCATTGCATAAAATGTTAGAATCTAGCATATTCTATAAGTAGCAAGAATTTGATATTCTTTCACTTATGAAAAAAGGATTTGGAGTTATGAAATGAGAATGATTGGGAATGTGCTCAATTTGGTCTATTTCACAAAGTAAGAACCATAGGTAAACATTGTGTGCATGCTAGAAGCATGGGACAAGTGTAATAATTCAAGTAAGAAGTTGATTACCCGAAACGACAAATAATGAGTAATCGATATGGTGATAAATAAAAGGTGTTTTATTTATGCTCAAAGGTTTGAGGCCATATGGGATTAGTATTATTCTTGTGTTTCACTTTGAATGTTTTGACTTCCTGAATAATTTAATTGGTTTAGAACAGTCAAATTACTCGAACGGGCCACAGTCGTTCATATGTTGGAAGTAGATATGAAAGAAGACTGTCGTGAATTGGTGTGTGGATTGTCTAAAGAGCATTAGACATAAGCAAATGTTTGCTGCAACATTCATGAGTGCTTATAAATATGATTTGATCATTGGATTAAACCCACGCTCACTTGGATCACTCCATGAATTGTTTCATGAGTGATTGGTGAGACGATAACATCTTATATTCTTGAAACCGAGATGTGTGAGTTGTATCTTGCAAATCGGTTGCACATTGATAATATGTAAACGCACTAGTAACTTGGTGTTATAAAACATATTGTTGTGTGTGATTCGGTGAGTGAGTGCAAGCAAGCATTGTATCAAAGTTTATCCGTTCCTTTTATCCAAAGTAGGATAAAAGCGATATATTTGGGCGCCTCGATGATTTAGTAATGACAAACGTAAATGCTCGGCCGGGCTAGGGCTAATTTGATTTGTTCAATTAGTCAGTCGTCATAAATCGGAATTCGAGAAATAGTACAAAGAGAATGATTAGAAATCATGTCTTACAATATCTAGAATGGAGGAATATATGATCCCTTATCTAAAGGACACGCGTATCTGATAGGATCAGAGTTGACAGCGGCTTTAGAAAGCTACGATTGCAGATCAGGATCTGAAGTCATACGCATAATAGTTATTAGACTTATCCAAGTGGGAGACTGTTGGATTAGTGTCTAAGTCCATAACTATTTTGGTATGTACTTGACCCGATGGTGCATGGTCCTTTTGGGTTGCCTTCACCAAAGCAACTTGATAGGATGAATTATGGAGAGAAAGTATTAAATATGATTTATTAATATATTATGAGAATAATATATTAAAGGAGAAATCATATTGTTTAATTAATATTAGTCAATAGTTAATTGGTAATTAGTTTTGTGACTAAAAGAGATTAATTAAACTTAAGGGACTAGAATTGTAATTATAAGATAATTGAAATTTGGGCCATGGATTGCCTTATAATAAGGAGTGAACGAATTCTATGGGGAAGCCCATAAGGAAATCGTCCAAGGCCTTAATTAAAGGAGTCCATGGGTTGCTTAGGGCTTAAGCATCCAAATTAGGGTTTCCTTGTTAGATAACCCTAATAGCCTCACTATATATAGACCCTTTAAGGACCAAAAACGTGGCTAAGAGACTTATTCTAGGGTTTCACACGTTTTAGGGCAACCTCCATCCTCTCTCCTCTTCATCCTCTTGCTTATGATGTTTGTGAACCATTAGAGGAGTGACATTTGTGACTCTAGGCTTTCTAAAGTCAATACAAGGAGATTTGGGATTGTTATTGCTACATAACAATCAAGGTAACATCTTAAACCTATTCTTATGTTAATATGATTACTTGTATGCTAGAATTAGGGTTTATAGTCTTGGATAACTTGCATGTACAATAGAGAAACCTAGATCCAAGCATTAGGGTTTATATGAGCACATAGGATGTTCTTAGGACCAATCACAGTGGTTATAGGGTGGAAAAGGTAGGGTTATGAGCTGACTTTTGTGTGAACAATAAGGAAGTTCAGTAACCCAAACTGATCAAGGTGGTGCTGGACATGGTGAGCGGGTATATTAGGAAGAAGCAAAAGTTTCACATTTTGTCTATGACCACATTTGATCAGGAAGAAAATGATTTTACTAGTTTCCATGAGTTGACTTTTGAGAGAGAGAGAGAGAGAGAGAGAGAGAGAGAGAGAGAGCTATTATTTTTAAATTAAATAAATATAAATAATTATTTGGTTTAAAAAATGAAAGAAAAATAAAAAATAAATACCCCAAGGGTATTATAGTCATTTCAATTTACTGAGGGACCAAATATACAATGAAACTAGCTCAAAAGGACTACCAATCCAAAAAAGTCGTGGTTTGGACTAAAACCTCAAAAAAATGCATACCACAGGGATATTTTTGCAATTTTGTCTTAAATAAATAGATGAAGTTATATCACCTTATAATCTATATTAATTTTAATTTATTTTTTAATCTGATGTTATTAACTTAGTATAATTAGAGTGAAAATTTTGAAATTTAAAATTTAAAAAGGAAAATCAATTATTAATTTAATGTAATTAGAATGAAAATTTTAAAATTTGAAATTTGAAAGTGATTATTAATAGGTTGACAAGTGACATGATATGTGACATATAATATTAATGAAGAGTTCTAATACTATGACACTTGTCAATAGGAGAATAAACTTATTTATTTATTAGAATAGGGAGATATTATCTATCCATTCGTTTGTTTGTAAATTCTAAATAAGTCGTGATTAGTTCATAATAATAATTATCGAATTGTTTAAATATCAAGTCTGAATTTTAGGGATGCAAGCGGATCGGGTATTACCCGCTACCTGTGGGGATCCGAACCTAACGGGTCGGGTATTACCCGTCTTAACGGGTAACGAGGCGGGGACGGATGAAAATATTTATACTCGAAGCGGGGACGGGTCGGAGACGGTTATGACATTATCCGCCCCGTTTAAAACCTGATATTATATATATATATATATATATATATATATATATATATATATATATATATATATATATATATATATATATATATATATATATATATATATATATAAAATAAATGTTTATGGGAATTGGGAAATCTTATTCACAATATCAAGTTCAAGACGACGCTTCAAGAGTTCAATATTTCGACTCATTTCTTTAAGCATTGATTGAATCACCGATCTTATTCTCTCTCTAGTCTCTTCTCGGATTCTCCTAGAATCAAGAACTCATTATAAAAAGATGCAGCCACACACGGAAATTATTCTTCTTCGCTTAAGCCCTTCATTCCTCTATGATTCTTGTTCAGTTCAATATTCAAACTTCATCTTATTCTAGAATCGACCCCTCGTTCTTCAGTGAATCCTTCACATTTAACCTTCACACCGACATTAATCCTTCACTATACAATTCAATCTTCACGGTGAGCCGACGACATCAATCCTTCACCTTCGCTTTAACCTAGTCTGCACTCATGGAATTGAAGGAGAATAGCGTACAAGAAGTTTTGGCTTCATTAGAAAATCCTAAGCCCAGGTAATCGATTTTAGTAAATTAGATTAATTTGTAACTAATTAATCCTCCAGCCGATTTTCCTGCACTCGGTTTTGGTTATTACTCACTCATTGAGTGATTTTGGTTGTAGAAACCTGATTAAACTATGGTTTTGTAGAAACATGATTACCCACTTGCATCTATTTTGGAACTGATTAACCCTTCACTCGATTTTCTTGTACTCGATTTTAGTTATATTAGTCAATTAATTCAGTGATTTTTGTTCCAGCAATGTGTCCATATGCGATTACTAGATTTTCATTAACCGGATTTGTATGAATTTGGTTTCTCTTTCATGAATCATGAAATAATATGTAACTTTTTTGTTGCTGATTGGTAATATATTTCATGAACTTGGTTTCTTTAATGCTCTAGATATGTATGTATACTAAACTGATATGGCTACTTTTGTTGTGGTTGTAATCTGTCCATCTTAATTTTTCTGACTTATATGTGTTGTGGTCGTAATCAGTCCATCTAAATTTACCTGCACTCGACTTTTTGTTGTGGTTGTAATCTGATATGGCCTTTTTTTTACCTTGAGCTTGACAGTGCAATATGTCTAAGTTTTTTCCCCTATAACTACAATTTGTCCATATTTAGCTTTCTTTAAACTTATCTGATTCAAAAAAGAATCATGTTTATTGTGATGTTGATTACATCTTGTTTATCCTTTTGCGGTGACATTCAAGATCAACGAGCCCCACAACCAAGTGTTGAGGCTGTTGGAACAGCAGATGGACAATTGGCTGGAACAACAGATGGTGAGCGGGCTGGAACAACAAATGCAGAGGCTGCTGAAAATACAAACAGAAGATTAACTTGTAAAGTTTGGAGACATTTTAAAAAGCAAAAGATTGATGGTGTTGATAAGGCGATATGCAACTACCGTAAGAAAAAATTGAGTGGGATAAGCAAGAATGGGACTACACACTTACATGAGCATTACAAAAAATGTTTGTGAAAAATAATAAAGACATAAGACAATCGATCTTGAATCCACGCCAAGAAAAAAAGATGGTCCTGTATCACTTGGTGCACATACATTTGATCATAATGTTTCTCGTGAAGAACTAGCAAAGATGATCATTTTTCATGAGTATCCACTGAACATGGTGCAACATGTTAGATTTAGAAATTTTGTTAATTCAGTTAACCTGTTATTTAAACATGCATCACGAACTACCATTACGAGTGACATAAAGGACATTTTTTAGAGTGAAAAACTAAAACTAAAAAGGATGTTGAATTCTAACCAAGGCAGAATTTATGTGACAACTGATATGTGGACAACCTCTAACCAAAAAAGAGGTTACATGGTTGTCACTGCACATTATATTGATGATTTGTGGAACTTGTGAAGTAAAATTTTAAGGTATTTAGTTATTTTGACTCTTTTATATTCTTTCTTTTTTAATTGTGAACTAATTATTTTTCTATTTTATAAATTGTAGGTTTATGTATGTTCCAGCCCTTGATAATGCTAAAACGCTAACTAAAGCATTAATTGGGTGTTTGGTTGCATGGTCCATTGATTGCAAGTTATCTACCTTGACTTTAGATAACTGTAGTGTAAAATTTTCTTTGATGGAGAATATGAAAGAAAAATTGAGACATGATAATTTTCTCTTGAAAGGGGAGTTGCTTCACATGAAATGTTGTGCACATATATTGAACTTAATTGTTCAACAAGGGTTAAGTGCAATTCAAAGTGGGATAGAGTCCATTCGAGAGAGTGTTGTTTTCTAGACTGCAACTCCAAAAAGAGTTGAGAATTTTGAGGAAACGAAGGATGGTCTGTCTCTTTCAAGTAAAAGAAAGTTAGTTTTGGATTGTAAAACTAGATGAAATTCAACTTATTTGATGCTTATGAGTGAGATTCCTTATAAAGAAGTCTTCAATCACCTTGTACAAAAAGATAAAAGCTACAAGCAAGCACCTAGTGATCATGATTGGCTTTTAGCAAAAGTGATGTGTGAGAAACTCAAACTGTTTTATAGCGCGACTGAGATGTTTTCTTGGGTCAAATATCCAATTGCCAATCTCTTTTTTCCCAAAGATTTGTGAGATCTGAATATTGCTTCAAGAGTGTGCTATATCACCTTATGTGGAGATCAAGACAATGGCTACCAATATGGCTGGGAAGTTTGAACAATATTGGTCTCTTATACATGAAGTATTAGCCATAGCCACTATATTGGACCCAAGATTCAAAATGAAGTTGATTGAGTATTATTTTCCCAAAATGTATGGTGATGAATCCCCACATTGTAACATCCAAGCATTTTAAGCCAAATTTAAACTTTTTCAACCATAAAACAAATAGTGTTTTACAAAAATGTTTTCAAAATATTATTCATCAGAGTGTCCTAATAAGAAAATCATAAGGAGGTGGAGCAGTACGGTCACGCCTTCGCCTTTCCATGATCTCATGAAGTACCTGAAACAATAAACTAAAACTCGGGCTTAGTGAGCTACCCCTAAAATACCAAAACCACACCGATAATACCATATCAGTAAAAAAATAATCAACAACATGCATACTGGGCTTTCGGCCTGACCGGATCGCCCTGCAGGGCCTACAGTCAATCTGAGTCTATCCCGAGCCTTCAACATGACTGGACCGTCCTCCTCAGCCTACAGTCTCTTCGGACCGCTCGTAGGGTATGTTGGCATTCAGCACAAAGTAGGACCGCCTCAACCCAAACATCAAGCAAATAATCATGTGTGCATAACTAACATATACTAGCATAAACAGGTATCAAACATAACTTATCACATTGATCATTAATACCAACAATCCCTCATAACCAGAGCACCGACCTAGCAGGTCACTAACATACCAATCCCTACGGATCATAAGAGCATAATAACATACTGCCTATTCTGATACCGAACTAACAGATCATAACCACATATAGCATACCACAACCAAGATAATAACTAAAGGCTCGGCCTTGGTGCCTTAGACCCTATTGATATAGTGATGATAACTCACCTTGCTAGTAGCTCGGAATGATACTTCCCACACGTCCAGATAAAGCTCCAACCACCTCGCCTGTACCCATAAGTGGCCCCCTCAAAAATCACTAAAATTACCAAAATGCCCTTGGGAGGTACAATACATCCCACAGTCCAATCAAGTTGTTGGTCAATGGTCAACAGTCCATGTTGACCTATTTGCTGAATATAACTTTCTTTGCCTTGAGTCCCTACTGATTCTAGAATTTCTCGACTCGACTCGCTGAGTCTCTAGCAGACTCGCCAATTCGATACGTGACTTAGTGCTTGGAGGTCCAAACTGACTCGCCGGGTTATCTTCCAGACCTCGCCGAGTCCATGCGGGACCAAACTGGACAAAACCCTACCCGACTCGCCGAGTCATTTCCCAGACTCGCCGAGTCCATATGCATATTCTCACGATCAAGCGATTCTGAGCTATCCCTTTGTTCCAAACAGTAGATCTAGGTCCTTAGAGTGTATTAGCAACGTAAAGTTGCTACCTTTACGTATTTGCATGCCTCAAATTCCACATCTAAGCTTGAAATAGGACTTTACTCATAAACAAGGGTTCCTTCATGACCCTATTAGGAACTTTATGAACGTAGGGCTCAAAAGAGGTTCAGATCTGAAGTTTCAACTTCAGATCTAGCTCCCATAACATAATCCCTTCATGAATAGCTAAAGAAAGCCCTAATCTTCACATATAAAAGATTCTAGAAGAAAAGAGGTCAAGGTAACAACTTGTTACCTCCAAAACGTGCCCAAGCTGAAGTAGACTCTGGATCCACACAAAATCCTTGATGCTAGCCTCTTGATCTACAAGTTTCCTTCACAAAAATCACTTCCCAAAGCTCCAAAACACTCTCCAAGCTCACACTCACAGAAATTAGGGTTTTTGGCTCTCAAGGGGTGATAAAGGACAGCGGGAGGCGCTAATGGTCCAATATATAGGGTGCAAAACCTCTTAAATTTAGGGTTTCCTCTATCAGCTCCTACTCGTCGAGTCCCCTTGCCGACTCGTTGAGTCCCTCATTGAATGATGTGTCTTGCCCCGCTTCTACTCGACGAGTCATAGCGTCAACTCGTCGAGTAGACCTTAAAACTTGAAATTTAGAAGGAATAATACTGATACCTGACAGTTGGAATGTTACACACATGAAGTTGAGCGGGTTAAGAAGTTGACTTATGATTTGCTAAAAGAATACAAGCCATGTGATGCCAAAGAAATCGATTTTTCGTTGAACATTTCTGATTTTGGCATGGATATTGATGATTGTGGAGATCCTTTGGCGGGTTTTGATTTATTTGTGAGTACCAATTCAACTGTTGATACTTACAAGTCTGAGTTAGATTATTATTTAGAGGAGAATGTTTTTCCAAGGACCGAAGATTTTGATATTTTAGCATGGTAGAAGGAGAATGGTCTTAAATATCCTACTTTGCAATGAGTTGTTAAAGATGTTTTGGCTATACCAGTGTCTAAAGTTGCTTATGAATCAGATTTTAGTACCGGTGAAAGATATGTCACTCCTCATCGTAATAGGCTTCATTCGGATACATTAGAAGCATTAATTTGTGTCCAAGATTGGCTATGGGATGAGAAATTAGGTATGGTTTTCTATATTCTAACCCTTTTATATTTTACTTTTTTTTAACATAAAATATTTTGTAACAAGACTTATATTTGTTTATTTTTTATTGTTAGGTGCACATTCAAATAAAGAAAAACATCTTGCAATGTTTGAAGTTATAAAAGGTGATGAAGCGGGTCCAAGCTTTATGGATTTTGATTTTTAGTTTATGAAGAATTGTGGTTTTTATTTTGGTTTATTTAAACAAACTTTAATGTTATGGATTTTGTTTTTATTTTAGTTGTTAAGTATTGGTTTGTGGTTATCTTTTTTACTATTTCGTGTATGCGAATGAAGTAAGAACTCTAAATTGTATTGGTTATCATGATTATTATTATTATGTATTATTTTTATATATTTTTCAGATTTACAATTTTTTTACTAAATAGGTATTCATCGGGTTCCCCGTATTCGGCAAAGATTTTTGTACCCGAACCTGTCGGGGATTTAGAGGGGCGGGGCGGGGCGGGGATGGATATGTGGATCGGAGGTCGGGTGTGGGGACGGATTTTGTGGTATCCGACAATATCCACCCCTGTTTGCATCTCTACTTAATTTCAATAATCTTAAAGCTTTTTACATTATATATTTTAGACTTATGGAAACCGAAATCCTAACTTCTAGTCTCCGACTCATGAACCAAGAGTGTTTCAAGCTTGGCCGATTTGATGGTTAGAACTAAACCTGTCGGGGCGACAAGTTCAAGTTCATGCTTCATGTGTTGAAGCTTGCTTATGTTTTAGACCCTAACTTGACCTCAATTCCTACTGATCATATTCCTTAAGCAAGAAAGACTATGGATCCAAATGTCATCTTTTATCTGGACAAACGAAGGGCTCTGCGTAAAGATTCTGAGGAACTATGTGTGGGTCACATCAAGAACTCCCAATCTGAGTGGCTTTAATATATGTATGTGCCAGTCATAGATCCGAGAGAGTTATGGAAAGCCTTGGAACTTAAGTATACGACACATGAGGAAGGTACTAACAATCACCTAGTGTCTAAGTACCTAGATTTTCAAATGGTTGAGGACAAACCTATACTGGAGAAAGTACATGAACTACATGTCATGGTCAACAAGCTAAACATGCTCTCCATCTCTTTACCATAACTCTTTCAGGTTGGCAGGGTCATCGCATAACTATCACCCTCATGGAAAGACTTCTCTAAGAGAATTATGCACAAATCTGAGGACTACTCCTTGGACGATCTGATAAAGCACCTCCGCATTAAGGAGGAAACTCATATCAAGAACAAACACGGTAAAGTTGGATCGAGTGTGCACCACTTATCAGCCGGGGGTTCTGGTCATAAGACCAAGTCTTGGGCACTAAGCGAGAGAATGCAAAATAGAAAATTAGGACTGGTAGCACATGCAGTCGACTAGGTTACAAATATGGTGGAATATGTGAGCCTTGGAGAGATTTTCATGATCTCTTCTCTGACTCGAGCAATCTATGCTCGAGGATGGTTTGTAGAAACTGGATCCATTATGCATGTTTGTGGGTAACAAGAAAGCTTTCGTACTTATCGTCCAGCAGCACCGGGGATGATCATGATCTATGCAGGTGGTCATAGAGTTGAAGTTCAAGGGAGAGGTGGTGTTCGCTTGAAGTTCACACATGGGAGCTGGGTTACTCTTCGATATATTCTTAATGTCCCTACTATCTCGAAAGGGTTGGTTTTTACAGACGTTTGAAAAAGGTGGGTTAAAGATGGAGTTAGAGAAATTATGATCAGTAAGGAAAAAATTTATGTTGGGAGGCGAACAATTGTTTAGGAATGTATCGTCTTTCCTTAGTGATTAGGGCAATGCGAGTAGGCTAGGTGTTGATAGTGATGGTGCAAGTGTTGAAAAATGTCTAGTGTTGATATGAATGATGTAATTAATGGTATGATTACATATGTGAATGAAATGAACTTTTCTAGTTATTTTGTTTGTTCAATTTCTTCATAACATAAACATTTAACACACACTAATATTAAAAACATTGAAAGATATGAAAACTAAAGGAATGTTAAAATATGAAACAAGGATTTTGAAAAATATGAAACTTGTGTGAAATCAAAATTTACAAAGAAACCATTTCCATTAGTTAATAGAACTACATCATCACTTGATTTGATTCATTTTGATATATATTGAATTAAATGGAATACTTACTCAAAGAGGAAAAAGGCATTTCATCACATTCTGTGACGAATCTAGTTGATATCTACATGTTTATCTACTGAGATCAAAATATGAAGCTTTTGATGCATTTAAACTATATAAGGTTGAATTCGAAAATCAACTTGAAAGACGCATTAGAAATTCCTCACTTAGATAAATGCAAAGAATATTTCAACCAAGAGTTTGACACGTTTTGCGAAGAGAATGGAATCAAACATGAAAGAAATTCACCCTTTTATGATCAAACCTTATAGTCTGATGTGTAAAACCTTGACCACACTGAATACATCATCAGTGCTAAAGAAGTCGATCGGGCTTCAGAATACAATATGATATATTACTTGTTGGGTAAGTTTTTCATGATCTGTTATCTTTATGATATGATCTGTTTTGTATAGTATATATCTTTCATATATGGTAGTTATCGTAGTTATTTAATTCCATTATATGTAGGGATTTGAATCTAGAATAGTCATCAACTTAGTATATAAGTTACACTAGGGTTGTATGTAGACATAGCTTTGTGTACTCTCTCTTTGTGAGAGATTTTCTTAATCAAAAATTGTTTATGATTAATCTCTTCCTGTTCTTGTCATTGTTTGATTACTTATGTTCTTATTTTGATACTTCAATTAGTATTAGATTAGGTACCTTATCTCGTAATGACTAAACCTTCTTATTCATCTTCTTCTTCCAACTCTAAACATTTCTCTAATACCACCTCTAGAAACAAAATTCTTACTTTAGATGAAAAGAACTCCCTCAAGTGGAAAAACAAAGCTACAGTTGTTCTTGAAACCATGGATCCTGATATGCTAGACATTATTAAAAAAGGTCCAGTTGTTCCCACCTTTGATGAAACAAAAGATGGCGTGAAGACTGGTGCTATTAAGAAAACTCCTAAACATCAGTTTAGTGAAGATGATAGACTTCTGCATAGCCTTGATGTTCGAACTCATGCTGTAATAGGTGTTTTAGTCAAAAATCGATCAAATGGATATCAACCAAATTGCATGTGAGGTTGTGGTGTTGTAGTTGAAGTGATTAACAAAATTAGAACATAATTGAACAAGTGATATACAAGGAAAGCCCTTCATCCTTGATAAGATCTCCAACATAAAATCTTGGGAGGTGATAATAATCACATGCCTTGTATGATCTTATTGATTTGAATGCAAATTACAGAGATGATGATAGAAATACGATTACAAGTGTTTGTCTAGCTCTAGGTCTATAAGGTGTCAAAAGTGAAGGATCTAGTATGCTCAATAATCATATTAAAGTGATATTGCTAATTAAAATATGATACTAATGGGTCACACTAACAACAACTTGATATAACTGATTATTTATTAGAAATTAAATTTAATAAATACTCAATAAACTCTTATAATTAAACTGGAAATTTGTAACAACGAAAATTTCCAAAACAATTTTTCATTTTTAAAACATAATTTCATTCATAACAAAATCCGTTTCATCACATATTATCTCAATAAACAACCCCAGAATCTCAAGTACATAAATCTTCATCAGTGTGTACAGATCATGACGGCGCCTTCCCGCGATCCTCGATGGTACCTGAAACACATATCACATATACGGTAACCATAAATGCTTAGTGAGTTCCCCAAAATACCACATACAACACATACGCCACTCGAGGCTATAGCACGACCCTCTGGTCGATGTGTCTCAGCGGGACCCTCCATTCCCGTAGTTCGTTGGACCCTCTGGTTCGGTCATAGCTCATTGGATCCTTCGGTCTGGTCTATATCGTTGGACTCTCTGGTCCGGTCTATACAACACATAGCATACAAATAACAATTACACATAATCCCATACATACACATAGCACACAAGACCCTCCGATCTATACATGGATACCACTCTAGGTAATGTATAGTGAGAAGACTCACCTCGCATGATGTCGGATACCCTCTCGTGCTCGATAACCCGACCTAGCCTCCTCCTAGCAAAATGATAACATCTCTAATCAACACTTTCTCTTGTCCTCATCTCTAAAGAATGGGTAGAAGACCATTCTACCCTTCCCTGACCTCTCTTGAATCAGCTTGACCAAAACCCTAAGGTCAACTGAAGTCAATGGTCAAACTTTGACCCGACTCGTCGAGTGCACATGGGAGACTCGGCGAGTCCATGCGGGTCCTCTGAATCCTTCTAGCCTCACTTCGCACATCGAGTCGTCCCTTCACTCGATTGGTTACTCCTGTCACGAATCGCGGGGCAACCCCGACTCGACTCATCGAGTCCACTTATAAACTCGACGAGTTGCTTCCATGGCAACACTCAAACGTTCTCCTGAGGTCAGATCTGTTTCTCTAACTTGTAGATTTGACCTTCTAACACCCAATAATCATGTAAAGGTCCAACCTTTAAGCTCATGCACCACTCATAGGGTCTTATTTTGTGAAATAACTTCTAAAATGGCAATCTAGGTTCACAACTCCAATGGAACATAATAAAGTTGAAAGAGTGGGACTCTCTGGACCTCTCAAGGTTCAGATCTGAAGTTTCTCACCTCAGATCATGACTCACTTAGCTCATAATCACAATAGAAGGGGAGTTAAACCCTAAAACTCCTAATTCTCGAGGTCTAACCAAAAACAGGTGAAAAGGATGCAAGATATACCTCCTGCAGCAGTCCCTTGCGAAGAAATGTTAGATCCACAACTCCCCTCTCGCTCCTTGCTCAAATCATGCTCTTTTCCTTCTATAAAACCCACCAAATTACTTGATTGCATCATAGTAACTCTCCTATGGCTCCAATGGCGATTTAGGATTTCACACAGGAGATATGAGGTGCACCCAAGGTCATAAGTTCCTTTAAATAGGCTCCAACCCCGAAACTTATGGTTTTCTCAGCCCAGAACCTACTCGGCGAGTCCATACCTGGACTCGTCGAGTCCGCTCATTAACTCCACGTGTTCAACTCGTCTTGACTCGACGAGTCAGGCATTCGACTCGTCGTGTCCCTCCTAAATCCTCAAAATTGAAACACGAACTATCATACCCGAAATTCCGGATGTTACAAAATTATTTATTTCATGAAAATAATAATTTTCATTAGCAAGTAACACTATATAATTCATATGGTATGGAAATAAGTTATGTATAACATTTTGGACCATAAGGACTTTTTGTCTTTTACCAAAAGGTTGAGGTTTATATTTTATAAAAGAGTTTATAAAAAATTGCCAAGTTTGACTTCTTTTATATGTTAAAACCGTGAGCATGCTTGCATGCATGCAAGTGATGGGTTTTTGATTATTTAAAGAGGAAGAAACCATGCTTTAAAGGTATAGGAGACAAGTAGGCTTGAGGAGACATTATTGTCTTAAAGTGTTAAGGACTTATGGTCTATAAAATCACTTTATGCATATAAAAGATGAGGCTTGCACTCATTCTTCCTTCCTTGATGAAATGGTTGAAAGTTATACTCTTCCTCATTCTCTCTTAATTAGTTAAGAACACTTGCTTTTACATGCCCTCTTTAAGTTCATATTGGTTATGAACTTAAAGCTTAAGGGTTTACTAGTTTATGGACTAGCATCTACATTAAGTTAAGTTATTGTTGGTGTCTCAAAGGTTTCATATTCTTCATCAACTTCCAAGTCTCCCAAGAGGATCCAAAGAACAACAAAGGTTGTTATTTCTTCATCCTTTTTATGGTTGGTGCTTAATCTTTCTATAACTTGCAAGATGATCCTTGGTGGGTATAAAATGTTTATGTTATGTTCTAAATTTAAAGTCTTATGTTTGCCAATTTTTGTAGTTTTTTAAACTAATTTTGAACTAAAACCCAACAAAAAGATTGTGTTCGCTGTGTGCGTTTTACAGGTGTATATATATAGTCTAGGTTAAGTAACTAAAAGTCTAATATTTATGGGATCCTGCTAAACTGGTATTTGCAACGTGCTTTGACTTGGTATTCTTGTGTTTTAAGCATGGTTGAAGTGATTCTTCATAGTGAATGAGTCTTATATTGACCATTTCTACACATGTGAGAAATAAACAAGAAATATAGTTGTTAAACTTGTTAGAAAATAATAATGACGATGTTCAAGATCCTAATGCATGTTCAGGATCCTGAGACTCTTTTAAGATCCGGGATCCTGAATAGGTTTAAGGATCCTTAGATATCTTTGAGATCCGGGACCATGGATAGGATTTGTAACAACTCAAACATCTTTCTGTAAACGACGTTAGTTTTCCGTTGCTCGAGAATTTGTTATTCTAGAGTTATTTTGATTTTAAGAGTATTAAAATGGAAAAAATAAAAATAAAAAGGGTGTTATTTAATATCTAAATAAATTAATTGATATCCATATGTTGTATAATTTAAGTAAATGGTTTTGTTGAAAATAGAATAACTATAATTCATTTAAATTGTGTAAATGATATTGAGGGGTTAAAGCGTTATTAAAAAGAAACTTGATTTATTAAAGAAATTAATAAAAGGTTAAAAGAATTAATTGAAAATAATTGGAGGGACTAAGTTAGAAATGTTGCATTAAACCTTCAATAGGTTACAATTGATCGTGTATGGGTTTTAACTTTTTTTTTAGCCGTATACGATTTTCTTTGTTTAGCCGTTTTCTTCCCTTTCGGCTTAAACTTCAATTCAATCTAATCGACTCTTGGGTTCTTGCTGCGTCGTTCCTGCTTTTCCTTACGATCTTGATCAATTGAATTGCTAGTCCAGTATGGTGGTGTGTGAGTGTGTCATTCGGCAAGAGGGCAAAGGAAAAAAAAACGATCGTGAGTGGAGGGAGAATGTCGATTGCGAGGATGTGGAGGGGTTAGGTCGTCGAAACTATTTGTAGGGTGCAATTGAGGCTTGAAATCCATCACTTTTACTTGGTAAATCCTTAATTCTTTTTCCTCTTGTGTTTATGAATTGGTAGTGATTTAATAGAAGTTATGAGTCGAATTACTTCCCGTTTGATGACCAATCTCGTTCTCATTCATCTCAATTCTTATGGTTCTCTCATATGGACGAATTCCCATTTATTGGATGGATTCTTGGCTGATTCTTGTTGTCAAAACTCTTCTAAAAACACTATCTCATGTGTTATCTTGGAGTCAATTTTTTTTTTTTTTTTTTTTTTTTTTTTTTTTTTTTTTTGGTAAGAATTCATGTTTTTGTTATCTTCAATTCTAGTGATTATTTTTCTGTAAAAATATCATGTTTTGAACCAACCAAAAGGTTATCAAAATAGTCCCTAAATGTCTTTATATGTGGCTTAAGGGTGGAGAAAATCCAAACCCTAGTGATGTTTTCTATTTATAGCATCACACTTTGAATTTCTCTTTAAAAGTTGCATATTTTGGATCATGGCTTGATATTGGAATTGCCATCTTGACTCAATTCATTGTGACTACTGTTTGAATACCATTTTTCGGTTATATGGGGTCTTTGAGTGGTGACTTATTGGGCTAAGATGCCAAATTAACCCAATAAGTCAAAGCTGGGAATTTAGGAAAAATTACAAACATATCCCTGTTTTGAAAAAAAAAAATATAGAAAAATAATTAGGAGTCGGATTAGGGATACGTAAACTCTCAAAGTTTGAATTTTGAGTCTAGTTTGTCCATGATTTTTCCAAAGACCTAATGTTGTCTCCAACCAAGGTGAAAATCGTCATTTTCATTGACTGGTCAGAAATTAGCTTCATTGATATCTCATTTTGCAAAATCCATATAAAATTATAGAAAAATCGTTTGGACTTATACGAGTACTCCCTGAAAAGCTAAAAGTGTAAACTATTGTAATATAAAAAATATTGTATATTTTGTAGGCCTTGGTGGTGTTAAAATGGCCTTGAACAAGTGGTTGTTACAAGTCAAAATTTGGAACTTTGGTTTAAACGTTCATCTATATCTTTAGACATTCTACTCTCATCATTTAATCTCTTTGATATTTTCATAAAGTACCCAATCGATGTCTCAATACTGTCATTCAAGCCTTTTGTGTGTACAATTGAGTGACTTTAATCCTTTACCTAAAGTCTTAAAGCATATGGTGATTTTTGGTGAATGTTGGAATTCTGCTTAACAACTTTGCCCCATCTTACGAGAGCTGTAGCTGCTAATGTGGGCAGAATTAGTTGATGCTCCATTCTGATGAATTTGTAAGAAATATAGTCTAGGTTCCAGAAAGTCTGGTGTTCGTTCATTTGGAGTTGTACATTCTGTTTTATGCTTAAAACATTGAACATGGGTCGGGCTGGGAAATTATAAAATATATATATATATATATATATATATATATATATATATATATATATAAAAGTTAGAATAAAGTTGTATTTTTGAAACATATACTTTATTTGTTAATTGCTTGTTATGTGTGGTGTTTAGGTGGGGTATTGAGAACTTCAAGTAAGTACAAGTCTTGGAATAGAAGGAGGATTCCATCAAGGCTAAAGGTGAGTTCATTGTTTTAACTCACTAAGGTTGCAAGATTGAAACATGTAATCTGTAGATGATGATTTGATTCACTTTAGGATGACTATGCCATTACTTGTTCTTGATGTGATATTTTTGATGCTACTACATGCTTTGTGTTTTTTCCATGTTATGAGTTAATTGCTATGCTGCTTATACTTTGATGAACTTGATGAATATGGCATGCTAGCTTAAGTTGCTTGAAAGTATGATCTATAATCCTTTCTCATGAAAGGAATGTATGTATAATTATTATCTACTATAATTGACTCAATTTTTTCTGAAAGTGATACATTATAATTGTTATGTTTTAGGATTATGTAAAAAAAAAAACTAAATGACGCCAAGCAATAAACTAAAGTAAAATTCCCTAAATGAATAATATTTATCCTTGACAAATGGATTTTCACAGTTAATCAATTACATGACAAAAGTAGAAATTGATTAATTAGCCATGTAGGCTTCTACTAATACAACTTCATATCACCATTAAAGTTTAAGAAAACAATTAAACACTACAACATAATTCCACAAACACAACATTACAATTTCACATGTTAACACACTGTGCTTCTAAATGTATCTTTTGTCTAGACAGTGATAAGCATGGATTCAATATTTTTTCCTTCATTATCTTCTTCTATATTAGGAACAAAGTACAAACATATGTGGCACATTTCATCTATCTTGTAGTCAACCATAATAGGAAGTCTGAAGATGAGTCGAGTTTGATTGTAGTACTGGACATGGTTTAATCTTGGAAAATAAATTCATATACCTCAATACAAATTCAAACATTGTGGTTGGCGCATATAAATCAACATTTATTAATTAAAACCATAAGGATAAAAATATCCACCCAAGAAAAAAAAATTGTATATGTAACATTATCTGTTGTTATGTTCTGTTTGCATATTACATCTGAAGTTCCAGTATTGTTGAGAACTTGAAAACTTCATGAGTCCTAAATAAGATTTTAGAAAGTTAAATATATAATTAAATGTAATGCTTCCTTGCCTCCACCTACACTTCATGACACAGAAAAGCAAAACCAAGTCAACAATGGCAATACGCAACCACACAATTTTTTTGGTTAAAAAATAGTGTCAAAATAAGTATTATACATAAATAAAAATCTTTTACCTATATTTGATGAAATATGCAAAATTTAGAATCATACAAAGGTGATAAGACAGTGTGTTGTTTTGGATGAGATGCTTGGATCTGTAGATCTGGAGTCATACAGATTTGACATGAGATTTTGAGTAACCAAAACAAAGTTATGTAAGAATAGGAGCGAGGAGGAGAGAGTGTTGATATTCACGTTGTTCTTACCCAGATTTGGTGGCTGGAAGACTTCAAGGGTGGTGGATAATAGAGGATATGGGAATCTTCATGATAAAATAAAGCCAAACAAAAAAAATATAATGGATGAAAGTTTAAACAGAAAATCTTCAAACCTGACAATAGAATAGGATGTTTATGATACATCCTTATACTTCAACCTAATCAAGTAATTATAAATAATGTTACCAGTTTCTTTCAAGCATTACATGAAGCATTTGTTGTACATCTTCAAACCTGCCAACTTTAAACATAAAAAATAATCTACTCAACCCCAAATTAGTACCAGAGAATAGCTAAAGCAAAAAACTAAATCTACTTTTCTGTTGAACTTTAAAAACTAATAGAAATCATTATCTAAAGCTAAATTCTCCATACATACATATGGTTAATCACCAATAACATACACATCACCTTATGACTGAAAATTTAAGTATAACTGTCAAACAAAATGTTAGATACATTAATTTCATCATCAACTAACACATGATCATAAATATAATGTCTTGAAATTCCAATGGGCATTTGAAACAGGAGGAAGAAGAATTGTAGTTGCCGACCTTAAATTGATGTGTAGAGCACAACAATGTTGAATCGTCAGTACAGAAGAATGATATCAATGAGTACAATTACAAATGTATAGAGTGGAGGTATATATGAAGCCGATACCTATCGAAATAAAAAATTGAAAGGATCGGATTCCTGATTTTGTGCTCATCAATTGAATTCAAATATAGGATGATGATATTTTTGGAATACAATAAAGCAGTAACGAAGCAATATTTGTCGAAGTTTTCTGGTGAAGGGGACAATGTTTCTAAGCAAAGGACAAGCAACAGACGAAGAATTATTTGATGATGAAATTGATGCATGATAATGGTAAGTATTTGAATATGGTATGTGTAGCATATTATGTTAAAATACCACATCAGTTACATATATGTCGATATAAACGGATTAAAGGCTAAATGGCAACGTAGGAGGGCAAAAATGGAATTTAACATTACAGGGAAATCGAAGGTGTAAGTGACACATGGTAGTTTGGAGTCCTTTTTTAGTAAGGATGTAGATGTTTCATCATAAAATGAATGGTTGACCCATTTGGGTTTGTATGTTTTATGTGCAACCTTTATGAACTCACTCAACAGGGGCTGACACTTGTATCTTTTCTCTTTTATGCCTTGTGATTGGTGTAGGCAGCTTAGGAGTTTGGCCTTGGTGAGAGGGGTACTTATGGGTAGTTGACTTATATTATCAATACCACTCTTAGATACATTTCTTATTATTTAGTTTAAATTACTTTTGCTTACACTACATTTTAAAGGGTTTGGATTTATGTTTGAATTTTTGAAGTAACGTTGAGGTTTGAAAATGTTTTGTATTAAAAACTTAGTCTTTCGCTAACGTATTCTGTTAAATAAATGTTTTTTTTTTTAAAATTATGGTAAAGACGTTACAGACTTGAGGATTTTGGTCATAACAATTGCCCCCAAATTATACCCTACAAAATATTTGAATTAATTTTAACTATTTAAAGTGTATAATTTAATTAATTCGAAATAAAAGATTTGCAATTCAAACTCTAACAGATAGAATTGTATCCGTTCAAAAGATATGATTATGTTGTCAAATCTCTTCTCTATCATATGCGATATACATAAATGGGGGTTAATGGTTATCAATATTCTATTACTTCTTTTAGCTCTCTTTCAATTGTTATCAGATATCTTGAACGTAAATTTCTTATTCTTTTCTTCTCATTTTTCTTGGTTCATGATCATGGGTAAAAAGGCACTATGTTCTCGCTCGAGCATCCTTACTCTTCCCGAAGTAGGCTTACTCAATCAAACGATATTGTCTTATGAGGGTACTTGATCTTTTGATGATAACAACACCGATTCCTTGAATTCGATCAAACTATTCCCGCCGATGTCATTTTCAAGACTTTTGATGCTAAGGCCAAACCTGGCTTCATCTTTCCTACTTGGGTTTTGTTTTCCTGAATATCCTTTCTCCTTGGGCTTGATATACCCTTTTCTGGAATCATCTCTGAGTTCTTTGAAGTTACAAAAATTTCTTATTTTCAAACTACGTCAGTTATCTAGAGGATCCTTTTTTGGATTGATCGGATGAATCAGTCTACAAACATTGACATGGTGTTAGCTGAATTGCCCAATTTTTATGATTTTCAAACTTTTGGATCTTCTCAATTTCTGCTCAAATTCAAAACCAACAAATCACATTTAATTTTGAAGACAAAAAGACGGTGCCTGGAAAGAAAGTTTCTTCTTTGTGAAACGCAACTCTGTCCAACAACGATCTCCTGCCAATAAAATGGGCTAAAAAAGATACTATTTTATTTAGTTATGATAATGATCCTGAAATTCACACTTATTTTGTTTGTTTTGGCGTAGCTTTCATGTACGAGGAAGTTGTCCAGCTGCTGAAGATACTGAGGAGAAGATTGAAATCTTTCTTGCTTTGCCTGAGGCTGGAAGATCTTGCAAGTTTGACCATTCCAACTTCCAAGAAGGATCCTTCTTTTTTTCTTTTTTCATTTCAAGGATCTCGAACCGATGAGGGTTAATTGCAAATTTCAGGATCCAAGGCCACACATTCTAGCGCTTGCTTCTCCCTCTCGGAACTTGATGAGGCCATATCTAGCAGTCAGCTCTTGGCCAATAAGGATAAGACATCCTCCTAGAGCATGAATTGGAGATCAAGGAGGTGATTGTTAAGGTTAAGTGCAGTGTCACCGAAGCCATCTGGGAGAGGACGACTAAGTTGGCAAAGGAGGTGGTGAACACAAGATCTTGGAATGTGGATGGTTGGCATGAAGCTCTGGCCAAGTTGACTGGTAGGCACGTTAATGCCATTTAGGATCCTGTAGAGAAGAAGAAGAGAAGGGAGGAAGAGAAGGAGACAGAGGATACCTCGATTGGGGGTGATCAAACCTTGAATTAGGTTTAATTAACTTTTTTAAACAATTTTAATTTTTTGGTATGTAAAACAATATTTTCTTTTGTTGGATTGGAGGGAAACTCCTTTTAAATTTGATGTTTCACCTTTTCTCTTTTCTTGTGTGGTTGCTTTGGTTGTACAAATAGGATAATGAATTTTTCAAAATCTTTTCAGATAATTAAGATCCTAAGAAGTTTAGAGTTTATACAAACTATTAGGATCTTAATAATCTGTAATAAATAAACACCAGATTAGGATCCTGTAATATCCAGGATCCTTAATTTTTATTTAAAAAATCTTGAAAGTTGTTGCATAACTTTTTCAAAGAAAAAGAACTATAAATGACAATCTTAGGTGTAAGGATAGACAGAACCTGATGTCATCTTGAACTCCAATTGAACTTTTGGTCATCTCTCTGAACATTACTTTGGATATGTTTTATCATTTTTAAGAGAGTTCTTTCGAATATGTTTTTGGGAGATGATCCTAACTTTAGACTTTACTGGGAAAAGTCCCAACTCAGTTAATATTAGGAAAGATCCCATATAGTAATTCACTGGGGAAGATCCCAAGTTAGAGTTTTACTAGGTAAAATCCCAACTTAAGAAATACAAAGGAAGATCCCAACTTAGATTATACTAGGGAATATCCCAACATAGATTGCACTGGGAAAAACCCTACTTTAGATAATAAACGGGGAAAACCTCTACTTCAGATAATAACTGGGGAAAATCCTAACGTTAGATAATAAGTGAGGAAAATCCCAACTTTAGATAAATACTAAGGAAAATCCAATTTTAGATAATAACTAGGGAAATGCCATTTCGTAAGATAACATGATAATGCTCTAAATTTAGAAATTTACTTTAGGATCTTAACATATGTTTAGAAATAAGAGGGTTGCCAAGTCACTAAAGCATGAAATGATCCCCTTATTCATATCCCATACTTAGATATCGTGTGTCCAAGCGAGGTGTAGAAACCTAAGCTTGTGAAAAAGAGGTCATTAACTCTTTAAACCTTAGTATCTTAACATATATTTAGTAATAAGAGGGTTTCCAAGTCACTAAAGCATAAAATGATCCCCTTACTCTTATCCCATACTAAGATATCGTGCATCCAAGCGGGGTGTGGAAACCCAAACACAGATGAAAGAAGTTATTAACTCTTTAAACCCTAGAGGATATTAAGTACCCTTAATCATAGGAGAGATGATCAGTCTCTATTCGTAGTGGCTAGGATCCTTGAGTTTCTGCATGTTTCAAACATTAGCTTTAGGTGAGCGTTATCTTGGCTAACATCCCTATGATGCTTAAGTAAGTAGTGTTTTGGAATAAAAATAAATAAAGAAAAGAAACGAGAGTAAGGAGTAGATATGTACCTTGACTTGGTTGTGATGGAATGTAAGTAAATCAACTTATATAAAGTACACTTTGAGGTGTATAGCATTCCAGGATCTTTGCAGGATGCTAGAATCTAGGGTAGCTAGCCAATATGCCCCATTCTTGCTTCTGAATCGATGAGATAGGCATCAAACTTTTGAGCATGCATGAAGGCATCTTTCTTCAAGGTTGGCCAATAGTATCATGTTCTTAACACTTTATAACAAAAGGATATGCCCCTAATGTGGTTTCCATAATCCCCTTCATGTATTTATTTTAGAACTTCTACGGACTCTTCATCTTAGATACGGACCTGTTATGGATTTCTTGTATAATACTCCATGGATCATCATAAAGCATGAGATCCGCATCTTGAACTCTTTATCACTTTTTTCTTCTTTTGGGATTATACCATTCTGGAGATACTATATGATGGGTTGTTTCCAGGATCTCAAATATCTCTAAGGATCCTGGTTAGAGGATCGAGGAGTTGGGCCTCCGATTGTTGCTATGTTGGTCGTCTGATCATGGTTGTCGAGGTCGTCTAGTCTCCTGGCAGGATCTTCTATCGCCGAGATCATTATGTGGGTTATTGGGATCATGTTTTTTGGCGGGATCCTGAGGGGAGATTCTAAGTTGGCTAATGTGTATTCCTTGGTGTTATCTTCTCTAGGAACTGTTGGGTTTTAACTAAAACAAATAAACTAGAAAAAACAATTCCTAAGTTCACATGCAACCTACTTTGGATCTATGTTTTAACTATTGAACATATAACTTTGAATTGAAAAAAATAACCCTAAGGAGAGAGGCTATTTTCGAAATTAACCAGTTAGGGTTTAAGAGTTACATACATTTCAATTGTTATAGCAAACAATTGGTATTCCTTTTGATCTTGATCTTCTTGGAAGCTTAGCACCACAAATAAAATGCCTTTAATGGAGTCACACCCAAAAACTAGCAAGAAGGAAACTTGAAGGAGAGAGGTTAGGGTATGCAAAAATCGGCCCTAGGGTTTCTTCAAAGAAGGAGTGACCAATTTTAGGTGCCAGGAGGCTCCTTATATAGCTGAGGGATCTAGGGTTAAGCAACGTTGCAGAAAACGTTAGATGTTAGCTAGTCGGTGAACTGGGGTCTACGGATTAATCGGTTAGGCGGGGATTAATCGGGGACCGTTAATTATTAAGAAAATTATTCAAAAATTTATAAATCTAACTTTAATTGTAAGAATATAAATAAATAAGCATAAAAGTTTAATAATAAGTTTAACAAACACAACAATTTATCATCCAATTAATAAGAAAAGTTATTCAAATTTTAATATATCTTAAGAAAAATAAATTTGGGTATTTGTATATTTGAAAACATAGAAATTTTGAAAATTTTGGAGAAAAACTTTAAATTTTAATTTTTAAAATTTTTTTTATATATTAGTTGAACACTGAAATACTATGAACTTTTGAAATTTTGGTTTAATATTTAAAAATTTGAAAATTTGGCCAATTAGGCCGCCTAGGACCGATTAGAACCGTTTAGCTCCGACTTTGACCCCCTTTGACCAAAACCGATTAAGCCGACCGATTAGCCTTAATCCTATTCGGTTGTAGACCGCCTAGCGATTAATCCCCGATTAATCGGCCGCCTAGACCGATTTTTACAACACTGGGGTTAAGGGAAAACCCTAATGTTCCTTTTCTTGGGGCCTAAGCTTATCCAAAGGCCTTATCCGAGCCCCTTGGACGAAATCATTAGGGTTTCCCCTATAGATTTCGTCCACCCCCTTCCTAGGAGGTTTTGGAACCTTCCACTCAACTATTAGATAATTGCAAACTAGTCCCTACACATTATAATTAATATAGTTAACCCCAAAATTAATTCTAATTAATTTCTGGCTAACTATTAATTAAACATTATGATTTCTAATTAATATATTAATCTTTTAACATATTAATAAATCATTTATATTAATTTATTAATCTTATAATAAATCAATATCTCTCCTTTCATAATTTCCTTGTCCGGTTGCAAGGTTTGAGGGCAACCCAAAAGGACTGTGCTGCTATCGATTCAAGCACATATCAATTATAGTTATGAGCTTAGACACCTAATCCAACAGTCTCCCACTTGGATAAGTCTATAACTATAATTGCTAGTATGACTTCTAAATTTGACCAGCAAATTGTAGCTTCCAAAAGCTGCTGCTGAACTCTGACCCAGTCAGTTACGTGTCCTAAGATAGGTGATCACATGCCCCTTCGTTCTACTAGATATCCCTAGACATAAGACATGGAATATAATCAATCTCTTTGTCCAAAATCTATGTTTCCCAATTTCTTATTTGAAATGATATAGGACTTCTAATCGAACACATCAATTTAGTCCTGGCTGGCCCTAACATAAAAGTCAAGTCCAAATCATCGAGGGGCCCACAGATATCGCTTTTCCCGTTAGGGAAAAAGGAACGAATAAACATTGACTCATATGCTTGTATCTTTTACTCGTCAAACCATACATGACAATACGGTTTATAACACCAAGTTACTGATGCGTTTTCGTATCACCAATGTATAGCCGACTTGCAAATTACAACGCATATATCTTTGTTTCAAGATCATAGATATTATTGTCTCAGTATTACTCGTGATGAATTCCATGAAGTAATACTCTGAGCGTGGGTTTATCTAATACTCAAATCTCACTTTTTTAGTACTCATGAACATTGCAGCAATTCAATTGCTATGTCTATCCTTAGGCAATCTGCAATCCAATTCATGACAGTCTTAATTCACTACTTACTTCCAAAAGTACGAGCGACTGTGGAGTTTGAATAATCATATTATTCAGGAAGTAAAACATGGAAAATATGAAACACAATAATAAACAATTGACAAAAGACAGTAAACGAACTCATAAATAATACTTTATTATTTAATCACCAAAAGTCAATTACATTTACTTTGTAACAAGTTTCTTAACTAATCTAACTACTAAAACTAATATCATCTTTCAGTCCTGTGCTTCGAGCATGCTGAATATGCTTAGCCCTACTCATACCCTTTGTGAGGGGATCTGTTGGGTTATCTTCAAATGACACCCTCTTTACAACAAGATGGCCTTCTTCTACTCTATGTATGATGAAATGGTACTTTCTATCGATATGTCTGGTTTTACCATGAGCTCTGGGTTCCTTAGTTAAGGCAACTGCACCCTCATTTTCGCAGAATAGTTCCATAGGCTCCTGGATGGTTTTTCCAACTCCGAGATCCCTGATGAAGTTCCTTAACCAAGCTGCTTCTTTAGACGCTTCACTCGGTGCTATTTACTCTGATTCACAAGTAGAATCAGCCACCGTATCTTGCTTGGAACTTTTCCAAGTAACTGCTCCTCCATTCAGTAGAAATACCCAGCCAGATTGAGAACGGAAGTTATCTCTATCCGTTTGAAAGCTGGCATTACTGTAACCATCTACTCTCAAAGAATCATTTCCTCCAAGTACAAGGACCCAGTCCTTCGTTCTCTGCAAATACTTCAGCATAATCTTTACTGCTATCCAATGAGCTTTACCCGGGTTTCCCTGATAGTGACTGGCCATGCTCAAAGCAAAGGCCACATCAGGGAGAGTACATGTCATAGCGTACATGATCGATCCGATAGCGGAAGCATAAGGTACACGACTCATGTCATCTATTTCCTCATTTGTACTAGGGCATTGAGTCTTACTCAATTTGGTATTGCTCTGGATAGGTAGTTCTCCCTTCTTGGAATTTTCCATACTAAACCTCTTCAGTACCTTATCCAAGTATGTGCTCTGACTAAGTCCAATTAGTCTTTTCTTTCTATCTCTAAATATTTTAATCCCAAGAATATAGGCAACTTCTCCAAGGTCTTTCATGGCAAAACACCTTCCAAGACAAGACTTAACTTCGTTCGAGGTTGGAATGTCGTTACCAATGAGTAATATGTCATCGACATATAACACCAGAAAAGTCACTATACTCCCACTAGCCTTGATATACACACATAATTCATCTTCACTCCTAGAGAAGCCAAACTCTTTGACTTTCTCATAGAAGCAAAGATTCCAACTGCGAGATGCTTGTTTCAATCCTTAAATGGATTTCTCAAGCTTACACACTCTATTGGGAAACTTTTCATCAACAAAACCCTCTGGCTGATTCATGTAAACATCCTCAGCCAATTTCCCGTTAAGGAAAGCAGTCTTGACATTCATCTGCCAGATTTCATAGTCATGAAAGGCAGCTATGGCGAGCAATATCCTGATAGATTTAATCTTGGCTACTGGCGAGAAGGTTTCATCATAGTCAACCTCTAGGGTTTGTGTGAAACCTTTCGCAACCAGTCTAGCCTTGAATGTGTGTACATTCCCATCCATGCCTGTCTTATTCATGAAGATCCATTTGCACCCAACTGTCTTACGACTCGGTGCATTATCAGATGTGGACGACTGAACTGGTGAGTGAGTCAGGGTCTGAGACCCTAAATGATATGATTTCTAGAGCCCGAGAGCGGGAGATTTATTTGGAGCACTTTGGGAAGAAGGGTATTATATGGGAGGTCTATGGACAGGGTCCCACAGGATGGTTATTCAGCATGGTCAGGATTCAGTGGTTTTAGTAACCGTTATTGATTGGTGGGTGAGGGCGCAAAGGGAAGTAGCTCGTTGTAGAGATATTAGTTGGAACACCTATCTTTAGGTCTTCAAGATTTGAATGTGGGATCATTTAAGCATTAGAGACCGTCGGTTTCACTGGGATTCAAGAGGTGTTCAACTAGTTCTCAGAAATGTGTGATCACTGGGATTGGATGGTAATGGAGCACTAGTTGGAAAGAGTTGGTTGTCATCGGATCGATCGTTGGAAAGCGAGGACGACTGGGAATTTTCCAACTTTCATGCATTGTGAAGCTTAGTCGAATCTAAGTGGGGGAGAATTATCCCAGGATTCAGAAGCAGGAGCGGTTTTGAAAATGGGATAAGTTTCGCATCATTGTCAGGAAGGAAGACAACCCAAGTGGCTGTTTGGTTGAGGGTTGTGTGAGTTGGGAGTTCGGTAAAACTCCCCAACATGTGAATCGCGTCTTCTCGGTGCTTGATAACCAGCATTTGGGAATTTTTAGGTTAAGCGTCAGCCATTGAAGGTTTTGTCTGTTGCTGTCCAGATTATGGTTTCCAGAATGGACGGACAGGCGTTAATCGGTGAATCTCTCAGGGAGCGGGAATTCTCTGAAGGAATTCAAGAGGTGACAGTTGAGAAGCTAGGAGCATGTCATCAATTCCCTGATGCAATGTGTTTATGTTTCCTAAGTCTTTGGCGTATGTTTCCCCTTGATGATGGAATAGAATCTTGATTCATATCGAACTTGGATTTTGGTAACCTTCGGGATAATCGTGGAAGTCTTCTCGTACTAGTTCGGTATTAGTAGAGTCGGATTAGTCTCGGTCAAGTATGGGCTTTGTGGCGAGTGAATATGAAGTTGGGAATTCCCAAATATATGCATGGTAGTGATTCCCCGTGTGTATCTGTGGGTATTCAAGGTGGTAATAGAGTTGGTTCGGCTTACGTGTTTGATCAGGTCTGGGTTATAGTTTGTAGCTGGATCTAGAGTTCGACTATCACTCTATTCTAGGGTTATGTGCGACCAAGATTTGTGGGATTTTGCTTGGATAGCAACTTGTTTTATAAGTGAATCGTGCATGGTGGGGTTTCAGCATCGTGGCGCTGGTTGGTGTTGTGAAGGACGTTGGTTAGGCCTTTTCTGTTGGACAAGGTTGATAGTTCATCAGGAGGATTCCAGTCATGAGCGGAGGGCTAGGTAGGGCATACCAGACTCTTGTGGTGGGCTCAGAGGCAATCCAGACCTATGATGAGGGCCTTGTAGGGGTATTCCAGTCATAGGCTGTGGGCCTAGTGATCTTAGTAGTTCATTCTATTGTTTAATCGTTTTCAAATGGACACATTGTTGAGATTCGGGAGAGCCGTAATCGGCCGCGAGGAACCAAAAGATTTTGTGAGAAATACAAGGGTAGGTCCTTGAACCTCAAGTTATGAGTTTAGACCCGAGTTCGTATATAGTGGTATTCAGATCTAGGGTATTCCATCCCGAGGATGATTAGACCTTATGATTGATTGGACTTGACGTGTTTGGTATTCCAACCAGAGGGTTGATTGGACCAAACATGTGCAGGGTACGAGGGTATTCCATCCTGAGGATGACTGGACCCATCGTAGGCATGCCTGGTATTCCAGCCCGAGGTTAATTGGGCCAGGTATGAGTGTTCGTGCTTATGAGCCGGTTATTATATGTATGTGGTCCTGGGGGATAAAGGAGGCATTATCTTATCAATCCAAAAGGGATCATCTCTAAGTTTACATCTTGTTGTTCATTATATCCCTAGGAATTGGTTATCAAAACGAGTTCCTCTTGAAGGAGTACCTAATCTCTTGTTAAGAAAAGAATTATAAGTATCAATGTATGATTTGTGATTTTGTTTTCGGGTGGGAACCCAAGGTTATTAGAATTTGAGTAGCCAGTTGGGAGTTAAGTACAATGAGTTCGTCAATGATTCAATGTGGGCGGTCTGTCAGGGAGCCAAACCAACTCAAGACTTCAAATTTCAGATTGAGTAAATGTAATCATATTGCAAGGAATTTGACTATCATCAGGTTTTAGAACCCTCCAAGGGTTGGTTATGGTTGCCTTGGAAAGGCTGGGATATGCTTGTAGTTGTGGCAATGAAGTTCAAGTTGTCGGGCGTGTAAGGAATGATAAGAAACGATTTCGAGGAAGACATCAAATTTAAGCGGGGGAGAGTTGTAACATCCCATTTAAAATAGAATAATTAAATAATAAATTCGGAACCCCGAGAAGTAATTTTTATTATTATTATTTTATAGTATTAAAGCCCAAAATCAAATAATAATTAGTGGGGTGTTGGTTTCGGGAAGCCAAATGACAAGAATGGAAGTTCTGTGGGTTAAAGTGTAAGTTATGGACTTAAATTGAAAGGATTTGAAGGCTTAGGGGGTTGATTGGTATTTTTGGGGACCCATTTTGAAAGGACTTTTAGAGACAGGGGTTAAAAAGGTAAATAGTGGCCTCAGTTTGAAAGAAAGGAGGGGCTATTTTCGGCATTATGGAAATGCTCTTAAGGGGACCATGTATAAGACCTAAACCCGTCACCATGTGCATCAAAACCCCTAACCCTAATGGGATGTGCAACCGCCAGTCTCCCAACTTTCGGCCGCCACCACCTCGGTTGAGACTCCAACCACCGGAGGACCTCCCCCCTCCCCCTCGCATCCATCCTGATGCTGGGAAACAAAGCCACACGCGTTGCTGTCGCCACCGTCGCCTTGCGGTTGGTTCATCCGGTCATCCAACGTTCTTCTGCCGCCGATGGGGGTGTCCGTTTCTAGCAAGACGAGCGCCACTGCTGCTGTACTAGGTGGGTTCAAACCACCTTCTTCCCTCTTCTTTTCCTCCCGATGACTGCCTCACCACTGTCGTTTGGAGGCTGACGCCCTCGGCTGCCACATGCCACCGTGGAATGGTGGTTGGATTCATTGAATCGCGAAACCGATGTGGGTGTAGCTATAACCGAGTGATGTGCGGTTGCTGATGAGCATAGGTTGTGAAGAACCACCATGGCTGTTGGCCATGGTGGTTGCCGCCGATAACGGAGCTGTTGCCGCCGACCATTGCACGCCATTAGGTGGGTGGCTACGTTTGTGAGGCGTATTTCATCGAGTGATGCTGTTGCTAAATGTTTTTTTAGGCTCCTTATTGTTGGCTGGAAATGTAAAGGGACCACCATGGCCACCAGCCATGGTGGCTACCACCATCTAACCACCGCCTGCCGCCACAAGGTTGGTCGGGTATGTGTGTATGTGTTATCGCTAGTGTGTGTTTATTTGAATATCGTGTTGTAATATGGTAACTAATCAAAATAGTAAAGAAAATCTGTCACCACCACCGTTAGGTGGTGGCTGCCGCCACCAGCCGCCGTGTTGGGTGGCGGTGTGTTTCGTTTGGGTTTTGACTCGTTTGGACAAATGGACTAAAACCCTAATGGGCCTAATGAACCCTAATGGATCTAAGAACTTGGTATTGGGCCTATTGGTTGGAAACCCTAATTAGGGTTTAAAAAACCCTAATTTTGGAGATATATATATATATATATATATATATATATATATATATATATATATATATATATATATATATATATATGCCTTGGACTTATCGGGACCCAGGTTTGGGCCACTGGAATTGAATTATTAATCATACCCGAGCATACTACGTGATTAACCCAATAGATTGATGGACTTAATGGATTAAGTCCTTAATGGGTTATGTGAGAAACATTTAACCTAAATGTCATTTTATGTGAAACCCTAATTTCACTTGGGCTTTATGTTGGGCCTTTCTATTGGGCTTTGACAATTAGGCTATTAATGGGCCATCTAAAATCAAGCAGATGGGCTACAATAATTTAATGGGCTTTAGTGTAAGGCCCATGTAAGGGTTTTGGGCCTAATTTGGAAAATTGGGCCATATATGGGCTATAGTGTGGGCCTTTATGACTATATGATATTAGGTTATGGGAATACCAAAAGGTTGGACTAGAATAATTTGATGGGCCTTAAGGAAAGACCATGTAGAGGTCTGGGCCCAATTTGGATAATTGGGCCATATTTTGGGCTTTGGCTCATTACTTGACTATTGGACCTTTGGAGTGCGAGTTGGACAAGGGCTTGGACCCGAATTAATAGTTGGGTATTGTTTGATGTTGGCAGTTTGGGAATCTGTCAACCAACAGCTGGAGTTTCATCCACGGGTCTTCAGCAGTGCTAGGTGAGTTGTCCTCACTATACTAAGGGGTCTAAGGCACCAAGGCTGGCCCATTGGATATGATATCCTAGAAGTGGTAGTATGTCGAGTATGAGTAGTGTTCCATGCTAGTTGTTATGCCAGTTAGGTAGGTCTGTAGGACTACGTGTGTTGTTATGTGGTTATTTGTATGCGCATTAGTTATGACATATGTTGACATATTATGTGGGATGGTTTGAGGTGATACTACTCCGTGCACTAATCCAACAAACCCAAGAGCATTCCAGTTACGGGCTGAGGGAGACTTGTACTGTGGGCTCGATGGCAATCCAGATGTGAGTTGTGGGCCCGGAATGCAATCCAGACTCACACTGTGGGCCCAGGGGTAATCCAGTTTGTAAAGTTATGGACCGAGTGAATGTTGTTATTTGTATATGTGTTATGTGCAATGTATTTGTATTTTGAGGGAACTCACTAAGCCTCGGACTTACAGTTTCAGGTACATCAGATTATCACAGGGAGGCAAAGGCGTGATCGTACAACTCCTCACCTTTTATGTCTATGTTTCTGGGATACTCTGATATAGAACTGTTTTGAAAACAAACTGGTAACAACTGTTGGTTTCTAAATGTTTTTTTAAAAGGCTTAAATTTGGTCTGATTTTTTTATGGATGTTACATTTAGGATCCAACTATGAGGGTTCACTACCTAAAAATGGGATGCCGAGATCCAAGTGTGAATTTCGTAAATGTAAGTGAATGATGATTCACTAATTGCACCATAAGACGAAATGAAATGAAGTGAAATTCCTAATTCTTTTGAGATACATTGAAACTTTTTAATGACATTATTTAATCTTGGATTATGATCTTCTGTATGTGACTGGGATGCCGAGGATCACAAACAAAATGTGATTAACCAGGCAAATGTGCTTGGTAACCTCATTATCTTTATCATTATCTATTGACGTGTCGGTAAACCACTCACACTCCATCAACAATGATAATTATGAGATACCCATTACGGCTATTTATTAGTCCTTATTAGTGTATCGGTTAACCACACACGCTCCACTAACGACTTATGTAATCTGCAATTTCATGGGTTAGCATACTATTCACATTTTTCCTAAAATAACTAGAGTTGGGATTTTTTAAAAATAATGTTCTAGTACTTTATTAATAGCATTATACTTTTAATGAGATTAACTTGTCCTATCAAATCCATTCTGCTAACAACCCTCCACTAATCAAGGAAGCGGTGGGTGAAAGTGGACACTCATACAAAAGCTATAAGATTATATATTCTACATGCCTTCTACCAGTACATGACTATACTGGATGCTTATTACCTGCAATATTTTAAACATTGACAGGGGTAAGCGGGTAACACTAAGTGAGTTTAGTAAAAGTTACAATATAATGTTATGTCATATACATATCAATATGACAGAAGCAAAGAGGGACAAAGAACAACAAGGCATATGTGTATCATATGACAGACTTTCCATATCAACCAACAATCAATTTCAACTTGATATACATCAATAAAGCTTCAGCCCAAATGACACAGAAAATACAATTTCGGATTATCATTTTGCTAGAATATACAGGCTTTCAGCCCTACATAGCCCTATGCCAATACCAAAAGTTATACGAGTCATGCTCTACATGGACAAAGGCACAAAGCCAATACCAGAAAATTATACGAGTCATGCTCTACATGGCCAAAGGCATAAATCTGATATAACATAGGAAAGTACATTGAATATATAACACATAACATATAATTGTCCATATATTGAACTCACCGTGAAATAACCGGGGATTAAAGTATTAATTTGGGCAGCACTTCGACTTTAAATATGACTTTCTGTGACGAAACCGGGGATTTTAGTTCAAAACCGACCTTAGTGGGACAGAGTTTCGACTTGGAAATATGATTTTCTCGGGAACTTCGGAGCGTCAGGACTTGCTTCGGGTGTCAGGGATGATATCAGGACTTCGGGGGGTTAAAAGTAGGTAGAGAAGAATTAAAGAGTGAGACAGAATAGATTTTGTAAACAAAAACCTGGAGGTCTTGCTCACTATTTATAGGGGCTGAAACCCGAATTACGCTGGGCGCAATTTTCAAGTACGCGGGGCCTACTGCCCTGATAACCTCGTCGTTGGGCGTACACTCTATTACACGGGGCGTAATGTATTGCGGCTCAGTATGATGGGCGTACACCATGTACGTTGCGTATAGCGTGATGCGTGGCATCAGATGTGTCGAGTTCGTATGATACGTGTCACATGCAAGGGTTTGGGCTATGTGGCTAACTCTGGTTCACACACACGAGTACGCTGGGCGTACACAGATTTTCCAAACATCTAAAATCCATATCATTCGCATGCGAGATCTGTTTTTTACGTTCTTTTTATGAAAATTCTTGTTTTATCGAATACTACGACTTTCAATTAGATCATAAAGGCTAAAAAGTAGTTTATCGAAAACTCACTTTTTACGTCATACGACGTCGTGTCGGTTCTGTCGTGAAACTTCAAATAGTCATAACTTCTTCGTTATAACTTGGATTTCGATGAGGTTTTTTGCCTAAATGTTTCTAACGAGATTCTTTACAACTTTCAATAATATAATTTTTACTTATTTTCAACTTTATATTTTCGTTAATTTCAATACCTCACATTTGATTGGAATCTCATAAGACTTCCAATACTTTATGAATGATTCTAAACATAGTTTTATTTCATTTCTAGTAAAAACTATTTGTTAGAACTCAATGCTCAAAATCACATAATATTATTCATTTTTAAAAGTTACAAAACACGATAACTGAACGTCTACGTTACATTAAGTTTAAATTTGGATAAGTTATATCCCTGTGGTTTGTAAATATTGCAATATTGTAGGTCATTGCTTGATATAAAGAGGTCAAATTATCCTTTCTTTCTTTTTTTTCTTTTTCTCTTAACAGCTTATTCTGTGTGTATATATATATATATATATATATATATATATATATATATATATATATATATATATATATATATATATATATATATATGTATATATAAGTAGGTTCATGCGAAAATATAAATATCTTGGGAAATCACGAAAACAAATTTTATCTTATGAAAATCACACATTTACTATTAAACAAATAAATTTATTAGCAATAAATTAAAGATAGTAAGTTTACATTGGATGCTATTATGGTAATATAGATTTAAAGACGGTTTTAATCATTGTTTTTTCATGTCCTTAATAATTTTTAAATTCATGTTTTCATAACAAAAATGTTAAAAATCATACTTTGCTAATATGATACAATTTCTCATCTATCATTGATTATCATCATGTATTTTTAAGTTTGGATGAATTATTTTCCAAAATATAATGTTGACGTGACACAATATCATAGGTTTTCTTGTTTTCGCATTTTCGCAAATTTTTTGCATTTTCGCATGAACCCTCCCCTATATATATATATATATATATATATATATATATATATATATATATATATATATATATATATATATATATGTTATCGGAAGATTGATAGTTATCTGGGTTATTATTTTAATTTCATTAATCGAAAAAAAACGTCAAAAAATCATTATATAATTTAAAAAAAATAACATTAAATAATATATTCAAATAAACCGTCAAAAATATTAAAAGATTTTTAAACCACAAAAACAAAGATAAATAAATAAATCAAAAAATAAATAATAATAATAATAATAATAATAATAATAATAATAATAATAATAATGGTAATATTATTTTATATTGTTTAGATAACTAATTTTAAAAAATTAAAATAATTTTATAGATAATCTATATTAATTCTATTAATATAAAGATAAAAACAATTATATATATATATATATGTATATATATATATATATAAATATATATATATATATATATATATATATATATATATATATATATATATATATATATATATATATATCTAGGTTCATATGAGACAACCTAATTTTGTGAGACCGTGAGACGCAATCCTAGCCATTCATTTGGTAGATAAAACAAAAAACATTTTTATAATACTAAATAATTGAAAATTTTCGAAAAAAAAATCCAATATTATTTTCGGACTTTATATTTTCCAAAAAAATATAATAAAATACCAAAAAATATTTTTAAAATATTTTTTTTACATATTGTAGTAGAATAATAGAATATTCTATATATCCGAGAAATCTAGTATAATATTCTAACATTCTAAAAATCACATTAGAATATTTACAGTGTAATATTCTATTAGAATATTTCACATATTTTTCAAAAGTTTGAAAATAATAATTAAAAAACGAATTTTTGGATTTTTTTTTTATTTTGCATTTTAAAATTATTTTTAAATTTGGTCTCACGGTCTCAAAAAATTAGCATGATCTCAAATGATTCTGAACATATATATATATATATATATATATATATATATATATATATATATATATATATATATACACACACACACACACACAAAAGTTCAACAATGACATTAGGTTACTAAAGTTTGAAAATAATAATTAAAAAACGAATTTTTGGATTTTTTTTTATTTTGCATTTTAAAATTATTTTTAGATTTGGTCTCACGGTCTTAAAAAATTAGCATGGTCTCAAATGAATCTTAACATATATATATATATATATATATATATATATATATATATATATATATATATATATATATATATATATATATATATATATATATAGACACACACGCAAAAGTTCAACAATGAGTCATTTTAAGTCATGAAACCAAGAAACCATTTTTAACCCTTTATCCTCATTTAATCATGTCCAACTCTATTAATTAGTCACCCAGGGGTATTTAAGGTATTTCATAGTAATCTAACTGGCGGTCGTTATATCTAATTATTTAGAACATATATCTTCTCCTTCTTATATTATCTTTATTGACGATGAGAAGACTTTCAATGTAGAAGTTTTTCATTGAAATCGTAAGTAATCGACTTTGCATAAGGTACTGTTTTATGTCTTTAACCTATATTCAATCGATTTAACAAAGTTATTTCCTTTTGGTTGAAGTATTGATCGATGTTAAGTTTTATAAATTCGAAATTATTTTTCATTGATTCGTCATTGCAATCAATATTAATAATCTTCGATTATGCTTGTTGTTTATCTTATTCGATCTAGAATTTTTTTTTACTGACGTTTAAAATCATGATGGATTTCAAGTTTTGTGGATTCTGAATCATCTTTTATTGATTCGATATTAAAATCAACATGCATCACTGTTTGTTTTCTTAATGTATTCATCGATTTTAGGTTATATGGATTTGCAATTAACTTTTACGGATTCTGCATTGAAATTGACATTAACATCATCAGATTTTTTTAAGTCAAAAGTATCGATTTATATTGTTGTATTTGCATAACATCGATGTTTAAATGTTATGTTTTTCAAATTGTAGGTGATAATTCATCCTTACGTATGGAAGCTTCTCCTTCAGATGTTAATATCATCTTTCTTGATCATCATGTTGAATGTAGTAAGTGTTTTTTATTTATTTATTTTATTTTATGTTTAATATTATGTGAGTTTCCTCTGTTAAGCTTGTTTTATGTTTAGAAAATTATATGTGAATTGTATCAATACTTCATTTTATTATTCATCTATTCAGTTAAGGCTCACCATGTAATTATTTTTAATAATTTTATTAATTTAATATAGGCAAAAGTAATGCATAAAGTTGTGAATCAGAACAGTTTAGGAATGATAGTGATTTTTCTGATGATGATGATGAAATGATTATTCCTGAGGTTCCATATGAGATGAAGCCAAAAGAGAAAGATGTTTATAATTCTTTGGAGGATGGTGTTGAATTTTACTTGCAGTATGCTAAAGAAGCTGGATTTGATGCTAGTCTGTCACAAATAAAGCGTTCTAAAGGAGAAAGTTCACTTAGATATGTGATATGTAGCAAATAAGGTTTTTTATGAATGTGTTAATCATGATTCTAACAATGAAAAGCAGCCAAAACATAAAATGAGAACATCATCAAAGAAGATGCTAGGTCCAACTCTTATAACTTTCAAGCATGTTGCTTTCGGTTCATTGCAATTTTTGGTATATAAATTTGTGGAAAAAACATAACCATGTATTGGTTTCAAAATAAAATTTTCATTTGTTATGTGTTAATCGGAAGCTTGATGTCGTTGAACAATCGTTCATTCATAAACTTGGAGCATATAACATTGGTGCCACTAGAGCTTATACATTGTTAAGTTCAATTAAGGGTGGTTATAATCTTAGTGGCGGTATTATAACTGATTTCAAGAATTTTAAAAGGGATTTAAATGTTTTCAGTTGGTAAAAGTGATGCACAAATGCTTATTGACAGAATGGAAGATAGAGTAAAGTATGTTCCAAACTTCTTTTTTGATCACAAGATTGATAAAGGTCATGTTACTGGTCTCTTTTGGGCTGTTGAGGCATCAAGAAGAAAATACAAAGAATTTGGAGATATTGTATCTTTTGATGCCACCTGCAGTACCAACAAGTAATATTCTTATTATTATCTTGTTAATTTAATGTTCATTTTAATTAACATTAGCATTCAAATTCTTATCTTGTTAATTTAATGTTTATTTTGATTATCATTATCACTCACATTGTGAATGATCACATTTTCGTAAATTTTATATCACATTATCATTCACATTGTGAATGTTTTTCCTGCATTACATATAAATTATTATAATTTGTTATTAAACTTCATTGCCATTGTCATTGTTTACATTTAATTCATTATTTCAGATATTGTATGGTATTTGTTCCATTCACCGGAATTGATAACCATAGGCGATGTGTAACTTTTGGGGATAAATTAATAGCTAATGAGTCAACTTAATCATATATATGGCTCCTTAAAACATTTCTCAAAGCTTTTGGTAGTTATCCAAGTATGATTGTAGTTGATCAAGATGATGCAATGAAGAATGTCATTAATATTGTTCTTTCTCAGTCTAGACATAGACTATGTATCTAGCACATCAACAAAAAATTTTCTAATACGCTATGTTTTTATTTTATTCTAAGTTTGATTTTCTCTAATTATTTCAATAAGAATATATAATTATTTCATTATATAAATTCACTTGTCTATTCTAAAAATTGAATTTTATAAATTTCAGATTCACATTGTGAATCAAATAAAGCTAAGTGTTTTTTACTTTATTTTAAGGTTCCTTCTAAAGTTTTTAACCATCCAGAGTTCAAGAAAGCTTTTCACAAAACTGTTTGGGATTCTAAAATTCATCCTGAAGAATTTGGGGCTTCATGGTCTTCATTGATTCGAAATTTTGATCTTCAAAGTAATAGTTGGTTATCTATTATATTTGACATGAGGAGTTCATGGATTACATCTTATTTGAGAGATTTCCAACTTTTTGGTTTGATGCGAACAACTTCAAGATCGGAGTGTGAAAATTATGTTTTCTCAAAATTTCTTCATCCGGAAGCAAACTTTCTTGATTTTATTGATTCTTTTGAGAATTCTATGGAAATGCAAAGGCATAATCATTGTTTACTTGATCATCAATCGTTAACTACCAATCCTATATACAGAACATTTCTTCCCATTGAAAGATTCACAGCTGATGTTTATACTCGTTCTAATTTCTTTATTGTTCAAAAGGATTTTTAATTTCATCTGGTCTTGATTCCACTTGTCTGTTATTATGGAAAATGAAGTTGAAGTGTACTTCATCAAAGATAAAAAGAAGTCTCCATGGAAAGATGTTAAACATAAAAGAGTTGATGATGGTGAAAAGGTTTAAACCTAGAATCTAAGGTTGTGCATGGGTCAGTTTGGGTCGGTTTTGGACCCAAACTCAACCCAACCCATAAATGGTATGTTTCTGGTTTTCACAACACAATAGGATCGGTTTCTGGTCGGCTTGGTTTCTCGGGTTCTAAGGTCGGTTTGGGCGGTTTTTTGGTTTCTTGGGTTCAACCCATTCATTCACGGGTTCTGGTTTTTAACCCATTTTCCATAAATGAAGCAACAAGTTAAATACTTCAAAAAGCACCAAATTTAAGTTAAATACTTCAAAAAACATGAGTCTTACAACAAATAGTCTATTACAAGTTATAACCAAAGCCTGAAATACTCTACTAAAACCAAAAAGCAATCAAGTATGGGTTGGTTTCTCGGGTTGGATGGGTCGGTTTCTTGGGCGGTTTGTCGGTTTTAAGTATGAGTTGGTTTGTCGGGTTGGATGGCTCGGTTTCTGGGTAAAAACCGAAACCGAACCCGATTTTTCGGTTTTTAAAAAATTCAAACCCTAACCGTCGGTTTTGCTTTGGTTTCGGTTTTTTCGGTTTTGTCGGTTTAAGTCGGTTTCTCGGTTTCTTGGTTTGGGTTTGCTCACCCCTAGTGAAAACTATTATTCAGATTATCCAGAGTCTCTTTCTGATCTTTCTCATTCTACTGATTTCAAGGTATGTTCATATGTTAATTTTACAAATGAAATTATATTTCTACTTTTAAACATTTGAAAGTAGTTTTATGTCTAGAATTCACATGTGAATTTATGAATTTTAATTATAGCAATTAAAATTTATTTTTATTCAAGTCTAAATTGTTATTTTGTAGATTATGTTTACTCAAAAAAAAAGATTCTATCACATGTAGTTGCATGCTTTACATTCAACAAGGATTCTTATGTCGCCATATTTTTTATGTTTTTAATATCAAGGAGATTGATATAACACCATCAAAGTACATATTGAGGCGTTGGCGAAAAGATATCATTCCTCCTGAACTCTTTAGACAGACATTTTCAAATTCTAGAAAAGGAAGTAAAATGATTCAATATGCTTTTGTTACTTTTGGTTCAATTGTTAACAAATTAGCAAAAAAGGAGGAAGTGATGAGCAATTTTCTGAGTAATCTTCAAGAATATTTGAGTGAAGTTAATAAATGTGGTCCATCAATGCCATTATGTAGTAAAGATGCACGTATAGAATCTTTACATGGATCTTCAGTACCTAAGACTATTAATGTTAAAAATCCAGAAGGTATTACAAACAAGGGTACTGGGATAAGATTCATCGGCAATAAAGAAAAGTCAATTGAGGTGTCAAAGAAGCGATTAAGGGAATGTGCTTTATGTCATAAGTTGTACCATGATGCTAGAACCTATCCTTTAAGGAAAAAAATAGGAAAGGTTTTCTCTTAAAATTGAATATTAGGCTTTTAATAATTTGTTTTTACTATATTGTTATAGAATAAATAAACTTTGAATGTTTTTATAATAAAATTTTCATGTTAAAATTGACTTTATGTAGTATAATTCTAATTGTGAATCTCCCATATTAAATATTCTAAAGAAACTACATATAGTGTAATTCACATTGTGAATATCACATAAAATCTTTTATGTTAGATATTAACTTTATGTAATTTAATTCATATTGTGAATCTCATATATTAATTATCTATGTTCTAAAGATCTATATATATATATATATATATATATATATATATATATATATATATATATATATATATATATTGTGATTCACATTGTGATCATGAGATATAAAATATACATGTTATAAAGAATTATTTGTATTGTAATTTACCATGTTAATCTCACATACAAATTTTCATGTTATAGATTGATTTTATGTAATGTAAATCACATTGTGAATCTCACCATTTCAAAAGACTGACTTTATGTACAAATTGTGAATCTCACCTATTTAAAATAGAAATTTATCCACTTCTCCTCTTCCCCCACCCCTCCCCCCAAACACCACCAACACACCAATATAGACATTCACATTAAATGTTAACATATTTGAAGTACTAGTAAAGTGCATTATATTGGACATAAAAGTTCAAATCAATATGTAAAAAAAATAAACGGCTATATGTTCTAAAAGAAACTAAAGTTCATCTAAAATTATACTAATCATAATACCACTACACTTAATAGAAAACTAAAGTTTAAAATTTCACATCCTTGAAGTTTTAAATCCTTTCTCCCCTTATTTCCAATCTCTTTTTTATCAAAGCTTGTATTTCTTCATTAGACTTTTGTGCAAACTTCTCAGTTTGTGAAATGACTTTTGACCTCAATATGTTTGCATCACTCAAAAGAATCTTTGTCAAATACTTAATACGCAAATTATTTAACACATTTTTTGTTCTTTTGATTCTTTTGGCAACCCACAATCCCAATTTACTATTTTATCTCCCTTATACATCTCGATATGACGCATGCAAAAAACTCCACAGTCAACATAATTATCCCTTGTGCGCCATTTCATTATCACCTTTTCTTGTTCAACACCCTCCAAAATTAAAGCTGATTTGTGGTTGACACTCATCAAATACCCACTAAAAAGTAGTTTCTACAAAAAAGAAATTGTCATTTATTGTAATAATTATTTTATTAAATTTGAAATGTAAATTTTCTATTCTTACTAATTCTTCAGGTGCATCATGATAAGCTTTTTTTAAGAATTGCAACTGAATTCATGTTGTCAATGACATCAATAGCTGGTTCCTCTAAGTTTATGCATATCAGATAAAAGTGATTTTTTGATGAATTGGGAAAAACACCTGTTTTAGAATTTTAAATTGTTAATCTTTCTTGAAAAGATGTAATATATTCAATATCATTTGTTTTAATGAAAAAGAAGAATTTCACTACAAATTGAACTTTTTCGAATGTCCGAAGTTCTTTGTCTTTTTCCATTGCATCTTTGATATTTGACTCAAATTTGTCATATCTTTCAATGAAAGGAAGTTTTTTTCATATATGAACGGTCTCTACAAATATATATATATATATATATATATATACACACACACACACACATCAAACTTTAAGAATTGTTAAATACACAATAAGGTATAATTTAATTTTATAAATATCCACACAATGAATCATAATTGGATTCATTGTGTGAATTTTATAACTTATTTCGAATTATTATAACTTACCACCATTGATGTATTAAAGAAATACCACTTCACTAAAGAGTTTGAATTATTCTTTTCTTCATAGTTCAACATATCAGTCCAAGTATCAATGATATGTGCATGTACCCATAATCTTGCTTGCATTGTTTCAATCGTTCATCTTCCAAGCACATATCCTATCTTAGTTTGAAATACCTTATCACTTATTTGTAATAAAATAAAACAAAAAACAATTAATAGAAAAATAACTTATAGTTGTATTTAAAGAAAAAATGATATAAATTATTACCTGTTATTACTAATCCTGGAAAATATTCTATCTGATACTCTTACTTCACCCCTTTCTAAAAACATTCTTGCACAAACCTCTTTTTTATTACAAGGAGAACATACATACACTGTTGGTTTTTTAAGTTCTTTCCTTCATTTACCTCTTGACCATCTTCAATTCCCATGATATTAATGTCATCTTTTGTTGCGTCTAAATCATAACTTGGTTCATCTCCTTCCTAAAACTCGTGTGTTAGATAAAGACCAAATCCAAGTGAAAAACTAGGCATTGATGATTTTTTTATTTTCTTTATCATCTATTATTGTTTTCTTAATTTTTTGTTTTTTAAATCTTTGTTCATCAAAAAAATCATCATCGTCATCAAAATTTAAAATATATTGAACAAAATCAGCAATCTCGTGAACTTTTGGATCATTGTACAAATTTACTGGTGTTACCACTAATATGAGTTGTTGATTCTTTATTTTGTTTTCTGGTGTATTTTTCCATCCGGATCTTTATGTATATCACCCTCATTCCCATCCACTTCATTCACATCTTCAGGTTTTTTAGCTTCATTCGCGTCCACCTAATTCCCATCTTGAGGTTTTTCAATTTCATCCCCAATCACCTCATTCTCATCTTGAGGTTTTTCAGTTTCATCCCCAATCATCTCATTACTGTCTTCAAGTATTTCATCTTTATTCTTATCTTTATCACTTTCAGATTCATTCCCATCAATTTTTTCTTCATCTTCACCTTTTTGACTTTTATGAATGAATTCGTGTTCAAAGATTTTCTTTCTTTCTTTCAAATCATCGCTTTCTTTGAACTTCATTGTTGAAAACTCAATTAACTTTCCAAACTTCATTTTATCATTCACTAGTTTTTTGTAAATCTTTTTCAATTTAAAAACCAATTCTTACAAAATGAAATAAAAGAATGTTAAAACATCAAAGATTCACAATTTCAATGCTTCTCAATATATTTGGTATTCACTATGTGAATTTATTATATCAAAAATAATAAAATACTAAAAGTGATGCACATTAGATATTCACTCTGTGAATTTGTATAAATTGACAATGTGAATTTGCATGTCGTTCGAAATTCAATTACGATTCTCCATTATAAATTCACACTATGAATTTGTATAAATTCACACTGTGAATTTTGTATAAATTCATGATGTGAATTTTGTATTTCATAGAAAATTCATTTAAGATATGAACCACATCAAATATTCATAATGTGAATTTGTATGTCATTCCAAATTTTAGTTAAAATTCACCATGTGATGCATTTATAGTCATTTCTTTCATTGTTCAAATACACATGGTGAATCTTAACATATTTTATATGCATAGATTTAGAAGAATAAGAAGCTTAAAAAACCATTTTGTAGAAACTCACAAAATTAATCTGTGAGACTATGAACAACATCAAAGATTCATAATGTTAATTCTAAAATTATAAAATGAAAATTTATTAAATATATAAATTATAAACTTACATCGAGTTTCATATCTTCATTTTCATCGTTGTCGTATTCTTCATCAATCTCTATAATATCATCATTAAGTTCCAAGGTTCCAAAGTCACCACTCTTTAACTCAACTTTCTCCCTTTTCATCATCATGTTATAATACCAAAAATGTATCGCATGTATTTGTCTTTTTTCATTCTTATCACATAAACTCCAAATAACCTAGGTGTTTCTATGTAAACAAAAAGATAATTAATTAATATTCTTATAATAATATAAATTGAAGTGTTAATTTCAAAAAAATTCTTTACCAATAAAACAAGAAGTGGCTTACAATAGTAGTTTCCTTTATCTGTTTCATCCCATGTCATCTTTGACGTTTTCAAGCAATTCGTGATAAATCCACACCAATCAATTTCTCTAATAGGTGTTTTTCCTAACAAATTTGGTAGTATTGTTTTTTTGCAAGTTCCAAACTTATTTTGTTCACACAACGTATTTACAAACAATATAAGAAAATTTGTTTTGAATATTATCCCTGAATCTATAGATTCTTTAATCATCTCTTCAACATCTGATGGTCTCATAACCTTGTAGTTGTATTGTTGCTTCCAATCCATTAATTCTTTTCCTTCACATTTATCAATGTTGTGTATATCTTTTCCACCTAGAGGAATTTCAAGCAAATTATGAACAAGAGCTGGTGTTATATCTATGTATGCTTTGGGTAGACACATGTTCATATCTTCTGGATTAAATGAGTTAACAACAAATCGTGCCATTTTCCCAGTTATTCCATTAGCTGCAATTCTAAGCGACAATCCCAATACCATATCTTTAACAACTTTTTTCTTTGTTTAAAGATTTAAAAATATCATAAAATTTCTTTGCGCTCATTCTTGTTCTTAAAGATACTTTTTCATTTGGATTTATTGGAACTTTTGCCTTTTTTTTTCTTTGAATACTTCCAAAGAATCTTTTTGTTGCCCTGAGTCTTTCATATTTCTTTTTCTTTTACATGTTAGGTATTAATTTTTGTAAGTTTCTTACAATAATATATATTATAAAATAATTAAACATTTGAATAATAATAAACAAAGATGTTGCTTTTTTATCAGATTCTTTCTTTACAAGGCTATCATCAAATTTAATAGGAGTCACAAATTTTGAATATTCAACCATTTTAAGTCTTGGACTCCTTATTTTTGTTCATGTTTTAAAAAATTTAATAAGAATTGATTATATAATATTAAATTCAATTATAATTTTATAAATATTAACCTTGTGTTGTTTTCTTTTCTGGTGTCTTAAAAACAGACTTATCTTCCTTCATCAACTTTTTTGTTTTCTTTTCGTGAATCTTCTCATCTTTTGAAGTCTTTCATCTTTTTTTCTTAACTTATCAATAATTTCCTCTACAGTTCTTTTTGTTGTTTTTTTGTATACTTTCTTGAACCTTCAACTACACAATGTGAATTTTCATGTCATTCCAAATTCAATTAAGGTTCACCAATTTGCATTTTCCATTAATCAGATTAAAGTGATTTGAGCAAATTCACAATGTGAATCTGTGTGGTTATTATCCACATCAAGTATTCACCATGTGAATTTGTGTCTAATTCCCAATTCAGTTATGGTTCACCATGTGAATTTGCTTTTTTGCATTTCAAGGCATTATGATATTACCAACCAAATTTTATAAATGAAACACATAGTGAAACTTACCATGTGTTTGTGTGCATAGTGTATCAAGTGAGAGTGATAAGAAGCTTTGCAAAACCACTTTGAGCAAATTCACAATGTGAATCTGTCTGGTTATTATCCACATCAAAGATTCAACATGTGAATTTGTGTCTCATTCCAAATCCAGTTAAGGTTCACCATGTGAATTTGCTTTTTTGCATTTCAAGGCATTATGATATCACCAACCAAATTTTAGAAATGAAACACACGGTGAAACTTAACACGTGTTTGTGTGCATAGCGTATCAAGTGAGAGTGATAAGAAGCTTTGCAAAACCACTTTGAGCAAATTCACAATGTGGATATGTGTGGCTATTATCCACATCAAAGATTCACCATGTGAATTTGCATTTATATAGGTTTGTAGTATATTACTAGATAATTTCAATGTTCTAACCTGTTCTTTATCTTGCATATCTTCATTTGTAGTTGTAGGTTGAACATCTTTAACATTTCTTGTCATTTTCACTCTTTTCTTATTATCCTTTTTTATTCTTCTTTTCTTCATTTTCTATTTAAAAAAGTTAAGTTTAACATGTGTTTTCATGAGTTGAAAGTTATTATTTATACATATAATTTCCAAATTAATGAATAATTGATGCATCTAAATATAAATATTAAGAAAACTATCATATTTTGTTAAATATAACAATCATAATGTTTTAAACATATCAATCACAAATTCTCAATGTGATTTTGCGATTCTTTGATCTACAACAATGATTTAGAATACGAAATTAGGTTTTCGATTTAATCAATAAACTCATAAATGATTTCGATTCACAAATTTTAGCAAATAACTTAGATATGGACGATTTCCTAAACAATTTTAAGAAATTTAACCCATTAGGTTTTTGATTTTTATAGAAATTCACAAAAGTTGATCATCCAAGAGTTTCAACTTTGTTTAAAAGTGTAAAAATGATGAATGTTGTTCATAGATTGATTGAATATATACTGTAACAAGTAAATTAGATTTTAGGTTTTGAAATTTTAAAAATCAGACATTTTGATTTGGAATCATTAAATGAGATAATCGAAGTATGTGAATAGTAGTCGAATATACCTTCTAGGTTCATTTTTCAAACATTCTGGCAAGATTCACGGTTGATATCGTCTGAATCGATCGGCAATGCGTTGAAATCAAATTTTCAACGGTGAAGTAAATGATTGCTTTCAATGAGGGTAAAATCAATTTGACTGAGACGATGCAGTTGAGACTAACAGTGTTAAATATCGTAAATGTTAAAATGTTTCAGTTTTGTGAAATTGCCCCCTGAAGTTTCGTGTAATTTTACAATCAATTACAACTATGTTTTTATTTAAAGTTTACAACCTAAATCCAACCCCTTTATTTTTTTTGATCCAACCATCTACAATGGTTCCTTGGTTCCCTGGTTTAAAACAGTTCCTTGTTGAACCTGACCATATATATATATATATATATATATATATATATATATATATATATATATATATATATATATATATATATATATATAATTTTTAAAAGTAAAACTAAAGAAAGAAAGGGTAATTTGGTAATTTTATATGCAACAAAGACCTGTAGTGTAATATTCACAAACCACATTTATGTAACCTATCAAATTTTAAACTTAGAGACCAAAACTGCGAATTCGATCAAACGATAGGGACCATTTCTATAATTTACTATTTTTATAATTAGAAGTCTTTTATTGTCTTACGTTGTCAAAGGAGTGGAAGTGTCTTTTATTGGAATATTGAGCTACATTAAAACCACTACGGACGGAAAAGTTAAACACAATGATTGTACCTTTGTAGACTCATGATAATCATTGCAGGTATCTAATGATGGTTTTTTTACTTAATATACTTAAAGGAGACAAACTACTTTTTAATATGATTATATTCTTCTAGGAAACATTAATTACGATGCTTGTTGAGATTATTGAAATGTCAATTGTGTACTATAACAAGTAAGATGTTTTGACTGTTGGTGGTTTGGGGTGTAATGTATGGTTGCATGAGAGGATGGGAGTTTTATGTAATTAAAGAGGGGGAAACTTGTTTGCAACTGATGATAGGTATTGTGTTGATAATGGGGCATGATTACTTATACGAGTCTTCTTGCTTTTGCTCATGCAAGTACAACTCCACTTGAAGAATTCATTTTTACTTAGAGATTTAGAATTGATGAAGTATTAGATGTTTGGAGAGATAAAAGTAATTATTAAAATTAATGAACCAGGTGAACAGAAGCCACAAGGATCCTAACGTTGTGCATATATTGGTAGGTTGGTTTTTTTTCCTTGTTTGTAAGATTATTTGTCAATTATATTATTAAGTGGATGTTGTTTGCAATGACCCAAAAACCATGACAAAATTTTTCATTTTAAAAAACTATTGATTTCATACATCATGTATCTCAAAGTCAACCACAAAACAAAATATCAATATAACATTAGAGTATAGATGAAAATAAGTGCGGACTCTTGAGGGGGACGTTGTTCCATCACGTTGGGCCCTTCCCCTTTTATATCGGAAGTACATGAAATCATAAACATAAACTGTAAGCACAAAACTTAGTGACTTTATGAAAGTTCCACATACTAAACATATAATTGGGCCCCGCCCTAGGGTATACTACAAACCGATCATACAAGTATGGGCCCATCTTTAGGGTTTCTTTCAACCCGTCATATACTCATGGGCCCATCCATAGGTTTTATTTCAACCCAGTCATAAATATATGGGCCCAACCTTGGGTTTCTTTCAACACAATCATACAAATATGCAAGAGTCACAAAGACGGATATCGTCCTCATACACAATTCAGTTGGCCGACATTGGTGTCTTTGACCCACAAGCACAATGAGAAGACTCGCCTGGCATAGAAGAATGCTAAATCCCACACCCGAACTGCCGGTACTAAAATCCCCCTATTAATCATATCAAATAAACCTAATTAACAATTAAGGTAAATACTCCAGATCAACTAGTCAAAAAACCAAATTAATCCTGAACTGGGCAAAATACCATTTTTCCCCTTCTAAGTCCAACCCTCATAGTTGACTAAAAGTCAAAAAGTCAAAAGTCAAATCTTTGTTGAATTACGCATGACGCACAATAGATCTATGCGTGGCATAAAACATCATGCTAGTTACGGGCTCAGAACAGACTACGATGGGCATAACCTAAGTTACGCACGACATAACCAGCAGTTTTCCAAATTCCAACTTTGAGGTCTGAACAGACTACAATGGGCTCAGAACTGGCCCTCACTCAAGGATTATGGTTTCGAGATGGGGGCTAAGAGGGACGGAGGCTGATTATAAGAAGGTCGCAGAGGAGTTAATGTCCTTAAATAGGGGTCAAAACCCCGAATTTTAAGTTTTTCGAACCGGCATGAGTACGTCCGACGTACTCCATGTGCCATGCATACTCAGCAAAACTCATGATCCTTTTATGACTTATGCCCTGCGTACACTCCATATTCGCCCAGCGTGAGGGCCAGTTTTGCAAGAAATAATATTTTTGGGTTAAAAATGAAAAATACCTGGAAATGGGTCTTACATTGTTGCTAGGAATTTAATGGTTAGTTGTAAGTAAGCAATTTTTCATTTTCCAAGATTGGTGGGGGAGAACATAAATTATGTTATAAGGATTTTTTTTGTTAAACTTTCAAAGTTTTTATTGAAGGACAAAAGATGAGTCAAGCCTGCACGTACATGTAAGGCCTTCCATGTGACCTCTATTGTTGCTCAAAGATGTCATTAACCATTTACATAAATATGTAGAAGCAAGTTCAAATGAGTAAAATTATCCCAAACGAATGATGTAATGAAACATATGAAATGCTTGCTAAATACATTTAATATGTCACAAAAATGATTAATAAAATATGCTAAAATGCTGAATAAAAATCAAACAAATAATACGCCTAGTCAAGTCGTGGAAACAAGTTCGTGAAATGGTGTGATTTAGGCATACTATGTAGTTCGCAAAGTTGTATTGAACATTGATGAGCTTTTATTTTTGGCAAGGTTGGGTTGGGTTTGTAGGATCAATATGGTCAATGTGTTGACCAAAGTTGACTTCACGAATAAGCATACAAAATATGTTGAAGCCTTTAGAAATACTAGATAAACTCTAGGTTTGAAGCGGATGAGATATCGAATAACGATATAATTAAAATTGAATTTGAATTGTCACGTGGCAGCCTGTGAGAAGCCATTTATCATCATCAAGTTTGTTTTTGGGGGTTTCTTGGTTTTCGTGTTTAGTGTAAGTAGGACCTATTAGGTCCCATTTATACCATACCATATAAAAATGCAACCTTCTTTCTTCTCTTCATCATTAATGCAACTTTTCCAGTTTCTGCGTAATCGGTTTTGCATTTATCTATTATTCTCAGCTGTAGAAAATGATGTTTATTTGCATTAAAGAAAAGAGTACTATTAGTATGTTGTATGTTGTTATTTGAGATTTGAGTACTCATGATGAGTTTTTATTGTTATTCTATTATGATATGAATGAATTCATAGTTTTTGCGATGGTACTTTACATAGATAATTGTTGTGACTTGCTTGATTTGACAGCGACCTCAGAACGATTTGTTCACTCGCGGCTAGACAGGAGCTGGTAATTCACCGGCTACGAGTATAGAGTCCCGCAGGCACATATTATTTGCATGAGTTTATGTTTTGAGTAATAAAGTCCTCATTTGCGTGAGTTTATGTGTCAAGTCAATAAAGTTCTCATATGCGTGAATTTATGATTTAAGGTATAAACTCATCGCAGGTGTGAGTTTACGTTTTGGGATATAGGTTCCCCATATGTGCAGTTTATTGCAAGGTTTATATTATGAATAGCTTGAGTTTTATAAACTTTCCAATGTGTTTCAAATGTGATTCTAAAAAAATGTTATAAACTGTTTTGTCGAGTTAAAACCCATGTAGCTCACAAGTCCTTTGACTTGTGTATTGTTTCAAATTTTCTATGGACTCGGGCCTGAAAGTAAAAGTTTAGAGATGCATTGCTAGAGAAGGCTCGTAAGAGACTTAGCAAAGTCTTTAGGTTTTAAAATCGTTTCTTTTTTACTATGGTTGTTGACACCACATCATTGTAAATTATGATAAATTTATGAAAGGCTTTTATAAAATCGTACTGTTACTATGCTTCATTATCATAATATTTGTACAATCATGGTAAATTTTGGATTTCAAAAGTATGGGTGTTACACCTTCTTTGTTAAAGAAATAAATTAGGTATAACTAAAGTAGAGGAGAAGGTTCATGATTACAGGAAAAGGTTATTTGCCATGTTTGTAATTCCTATAAATTTATAGAATTTATACAAGTTTTACATATCCTTTAGATGGACCTTCAACAACAACATCCTGAACATGACCGTTGAAAGGTACAACACACAGCCTGGGTTACATTTTGGGGAGAAGATTCAAAAACGGGAAAAAGGAAAGTCAGTTCTTCCCATTGACAAATTATGTCTTACTCTGTACCAAGAAACAAGGACCAAAATGATGTTGCAAGGGTTCTTGCAAGTGTAGAAAGGACAAGAGCATTAGGTTATCTTCACGCAGAAAACGAGAGTGACAATACGGTAATGATGATAATTAATATTATATTGTCAAGGTACGAGAAAAAGAGCTCGTTGTTCCTATATTGCTAACCATAGGACCTTTTGCACTTATCTTTTTTTGTTGTGTTTGAAATCGGTTGTGTTAATTTTGTTTAAGTTTGATATCAGTTGTGTTGTTTTTGTTTGACAAAACTGCAAAAACGGTCCCTGTGGTTTCTTATATTATGTGGTTACGGTCCAAATGTTTGAAAAGTTGCAGATTTGGTCCTTTTCAACAAGTTTTGTAGTGGTTTTGGTCCATCATCCGTTAAGTTCCTTAAAATGACAATTTTACCCCAACGACCATTTTCACAGTTTTGTCTTTTACTATACTATACGGACCATTTTTGCACACATTCTTTTTTATTTTAATGAAATATTATATATTAATAGATATCATTTTTAATATATAATATTATATATTAATAAATATTTTTTTATTGAATTATTAATTTATTTTAGTTGATTTTTTTAAAAAAATGTTGGAGTAATTCTTTTTTATTAAATTATTATATATCAATAGATATAGATTTTAATATATAATATTTATATCATAATAAATATTATATTGATTGATTATTAATTTTTTTAGTTAATTTTTGTGATTTTTAATTATTTTTTTATTGAATTATTACTTTTAATTTATTATTTTCTTCATATACTAAATATTGTTTTATTGGATTATTAATTTATTTTAAGTAATTATTTTTTTAAATTTTTTTGTCAAAGTGATTTTTTTATTGAATTATTATATATCAGTATATATAGTTTTTAATATATAATATTTATATCATAATAAATATTATATTATGGGATTATTACATATTATGAAACATTATTTTATTAGATTATTAATTTCTTTTAGTTGATTCTTTTTATAATTTCTTTTTGTTGGAGCAATTTGTTTATTAGATTATTATATATCAATAAATATTATCTTATTGGATTATTATTTTATTTTTAATGTATACTATTAATTGTTTTTAATTTTATTAGTTTCACCACAAAGTCACCAAAATACGTAAAAGTATCGCTTATTATCATCAAAAATTAGCAGGATTGCCGCCAAACACCTTCATCGGAGGTTCAATAGATATCGTACCCTATTCCACCCAACATTATTAGTAGCCACATGTGACAATCTCTTCATAATCCACTAGAATCATTCATATCCACATAATGCGCAACAAACCCCGATAACATTTATAAGTGGTGGTGGTGACCGAGTGATGGTGGTGATATTTTTCCAATGGTTTCTCATTATAAGTTAGATGAAATGAAAGTGTTTGGCAGCGATCCTAACGATTTCGATGATAAGAGACGACGATTTTGCGTATCTCATGACTTTGTGGTGGAACCAATAAAATGAACAAGAACTATTATTATAATTCGATAAAATAATATTTAGTATATGAAGAAAATAATAAATTAAAAGTAATAATCCAATAAAAAATAGTTTAAAAAAATTAACTAAAAGATAATAATAATCCAATAATATAATATTTATTATGATATAAATATTATATATTAAAAACTATATGTATTGATATATAATAATTCAATAAAAAATAATTACTTCGACAATTTTTTTTAAAAAGAATTAACTAAAATAAATTAATAATCCAATAAAACAATATTTAGTATATGAAGAAAATAATAAATTAAAAGAAGTAATCCAATAAAAATAATTTAAAAAAATAAAGAATTAAAAATATTAACTAAAAGAAATTAATAATCCAATAATATAATATTTATTATGATATAAATATTATATATTAAAAACTATATGTATTGATATATAATAACTCAATAAAAAGAATCCTCTTTAATAAATGAAAGTTTTTTTTGCCACATGTTAATCTCTCATGAGTTTTGACACTTGTCATTTTGTAGTATTTTTTGAAATATATATTATCAACTTGTCAATTTTTGATTTGTTTCAATTTTTAAAATTAAAATTATATATATGTAAAGTATTAAATACGTTAATTCCTTTCTTATTTTAAAGTTGTACATTAAAAAATATTTTCAGTTTACACTTTAGTTTAATATTTCATTTTTTTTAAATCAACCCGTATAATACACGGGATCTCACACCTAGTTACTCTAACAAAAAAAAAATTAAAATCAACTATAATGAATTAATAATCCAATAAAACAATATTTATTAATATATAGTATTATATATTAAAAATAACATTTATTAATATATAATACTTCAATAAAATAAAAAAGAATTTATGCAAAAATGGTCCTTATGGTATGGTAAAAGACAAAACTGCGAAAATGGTCCATGAGGGTAAAATTGTCATTTTAAAAAAGTTAACAGTCAATCCGTTAAACTTAACGGATCAGATACCAAAACCACAATAAAACCAGTTGAAAAGGACCAAATCTGCAACTTTTCAAACGTTTGGACCATAATCACATAAAATAAGAAACCACGAGGACCATTTCTGCAACTTTTCAAACGTTTGGTCTTTTTGCTTTAAATGTTATGGATTAGTTGCTGCTTGTTGTTTGAATGAAATTATAATGTCTTTTTGTGTTGGTTTGATAATTTGCATGAAATGGTAATTGATTTTGTAATTGTAGTTTGCATTAAGTAGTATTTCATTTTTGCTCGTTTATTTTGAAATTGTAATGTATTTTCGTTGTGAATGATAGTGTTGTAAAATACATTGTTTATTTAAAAGTTTAAACATCATAAATTTTTTTGTAAAGTCATAAGTACATATAAATATGCGAAAATATTCACAAAAATTAAACAATTGTAAATACTTACAAGTAAAAAAAAATACTTCAAAAATCATGTAATGACCGAAAAATTTCAACCAATTTAAACTTTTCAAAAACAACCCGATTTCATTAAATTATTACAAAAAGGTTTTCAATACAATTAATTCAGAGTATTCCCAGAATCACATCACAACATAAACATGAGGAGCGGTACGATCACGCCTTCGCCTTGCCACAGTCTCCTGAAGAACCTGAAAAACATTAAACCACAACTGTAAGTCCGAAAGCTTAGTGAGATATCCCCAAAATACCAACCACATATACCATACACGCATAACATGTCATATCATATCCGATCACAGAACAACCATGCACTTCGGGTCTACTGTGTGACTGGTCCGCCGCACCGGCCAACAGTCCACCTGGTCCACCCTCCGAGTCTAGCCATATACATCGAGTCTACAGTGTGATTGGTCCGCCCACACCGGGCCTTCAATCCACCTGGTCCACTCTCTGAGTCAACAGTATGACTGGTCCGCCAGCACCGGGTCTTCAGTCGGCCTGGTCCACTCTCTGAGCCTCAGCACGTCTGGTCCGCCCTCTTGGGGCCTACAGCCTATCCGGATCGCTCGCTGGGCCTTCGAGACAACCGGTCCGCCATGGGTATCTTGGCCTACAGCACAAAGCAGGACCCGCCTCAACCCAACTCCAGTTCAAACAACCATGTGCACATAAACATACAATCATATAACAATTCACAGTCAACAAGCCGATCAAACAGATCACATAACATATCATCATCCTAACCAGGATACCGACCTAACCGGTCACTAGCAGAACATCACCCTACATATCAGGATACCGACCTCAACCAGGTCTCTAACATATACCATCCTAGCTACCAGGATGTAAACATATCAAAGCAATAACATAACAACAAACTATCGGATCTCAATCCGATAAAGGGTCGGCCTTGGTGCCTTAGACCCTGTTGATATAGTAAGGATAACTCACCTCGCACTGCTGAAACTCTGAACTGAAGAAGCAGATTCTCGAATCACCGACTCACTGAAAATCCCAAACTAGCCAACATAGCACAAATAATCATTAGGCTAAGCACAATACCCTTCCAAGGGTAAATTGACCATTTTACCCTTAACTCAATCCGGCCCAACACTAGGTAAACTCCCAAGCCCACCAATGGTCCAAAGTCCAGGAGTCCAAAACAAAGCTCACTATTGGCCCGATTTACTAAATTGGGCCCACCCCACCAAATGGGCCTAAACTCATGATCCATAACAACCAATGGGCCCACAATACTCTATCCATAATGTCCAGTCATGGCCCAAAATCCAGCAACCCAATAACAGCCCAAACTATAAGGCCCAAATTGAAAATGCCACAGATGGGGTACGTTGGGCGTACCCTTCTTGGTACGTTGGGCGTACAACAATGCTCGCAATAAGGGATCGGGACACTGGCCCGCTACGCTGGGTGTACTCATTGGTTACGCGGGGCGTAACCTCACTACTCAACAACATCACATAACGTCTTAATGGTTTAAGCTCTTAAGCCCAAACTTCAGATCCTTAGGCCAAATATGCCTAAGATTCATAAAGTCTCAAACTTTATCACTTGGGACGTCCATAAAGCTCTTAATCCAAGGTCTTAATCCATTAAGACCCACACATCTCACACATGGAACAACCACAGCCCTTGGGACCTCATTTTTCTCACTCAAGACCTCTCCTAAGGTCTGAAAGGACAGATAATCTTGACTAACTCGAAACATGCAACAAGATGAGGACTTTTGGGACAAGAATGGTGTCAAAGCTTCACAACACATAGATCTACACAATATTAATGTCAAGCAAGAAGCTTTTTACCTCAAATAGGCTCCAAAGGATGATGTCTTCCCAGATCTATAAGCTCCAGCCGTTCCTCTCCTTCTTTGACAACTTCTCCTTTCTTCCTTTATGCTCTCCTTTGCTAATCCAAGCTTTTCAAGACCAAACACACCCAATCAAGGAGGTGGGACGGCTATCTTAGGGTTTCTGAGGTTAAGAGAGTGATTATCGAGGCTAAGGAGGAAGCCTTTATGTTCTTTATATAATGGTTGCCTTAAAATTAGGGTTTTGGGGATTCTGAGAGTACGTTGAGCGTACTTCTAGTACGCTGGGCGTACTCACTTAAACACCCGCGTTTCTTCCTCCACTACGTTGGGTGTACGTCCAGCTTACGCTGGGCGTACCCAGCATGATCCCTTTTTCATGCATGGTCTTCCCTTTCCTCTTTTCCCATAAAAGGACCAACATTACCCTTTCTCTTAAATCTCAGGGACTCATACATAAATACTTTTAGGAACGGGGCGTTACAAATCACATAAGGATCATGATGGCAAATTTATGTAACCATAGATAGTAGGACGATAATATTTAGGCACCTATCTTTAGTTTGATGGTTTAAGGTAAGCCAAATTGTTGACATGACAAATTATTGGTTTTAATATAACAATGTCAGCCAAAAAGGTTAGGCAGATAAGGCTGGATGTAGGAGTGTCGAACGGGTAAAATTTTCAGGTTTCGGGTAGAACGGGTATTTCCTTAAGAAAATAATACCCGATACCCGACCTATATTGTAATTCGGGTTTTCGGGTTTCGGGTATTTGGGTTTGAGGCCGGGTCGGGTAATTATCTGGTATACCCGAAAATTTCTTAAATGACACTTATTTATATTTTTTTTACATGTTGGTTTAATAAAGAATTTGGTAGGAAAAATACTTCATACAATTAACAAGTACATCTATAATAACAATATAAATCATTACAATATGTTATGTACTTTTTTAATTCCATTACGTACGATAGAGAGAAATTGAGAATTGTGATGACGGTTCAGGACTTCAGCTTCAGCGTCGTATTCCCTTTGCAAGTTTGTGTCGACTGTCGAGCCGTCTTTCATAAGAAGGAAACGAAGAGTTTTGTTCTATTTGAAGTGTGTGTACGTGACTGCATTATATATTTGGTATTATTTAAAAAACGAATTCGGGTATACCCGAAAATAAATATTCATACCTAAAACCCGACCTATATTATTATCGGGTTAACCTATTACCCGAATGTTCATACCCATTACCCGTTCTACCCGACCCATTCTACCCGAATTCGGAACGGGTCGGGTTGGTAGAATGGGTTTCGGGTTTTTTCGACAGGCCTATTGGGGGCGGTGTGCGCGGTCCAGGTGGCACAAACCGCGGTCCCAGGCCACAGCCACACCCTTCAGCCTAAGAAAAATCAATCATATGAACTAAACATGTAATAATGACCAATCATATAAATTTATCTAATATGAAAATAATATGGAGCGCTTAAAAATAAAAAGAACATAAAAAATAGAGATATATTTGGGTGGAAGGAGTAGATGCTTCTCAACTTACTCAACGTGTTGCTATGCTATATGAGCATCACATCAATTTTTTTCCATCTTTTTCAACTCACAATATATAAAAATAATTTGTTTCCCAAATCACTCAATTAAAAATATATAAAACATATGGTACAAGCATTTAAGCATCTGGTAAGAGAGAGAGAGAGAGAGAGAGAGAGAGAGATTGGGTTCACAATCCACTTGCTTCTTCTCCTACAGTATCAGCTGTGACACGGAGGAAGGTACCCGACAGTACCGCCGATATCCTCGCCCATCACCCACTAGATTGTCCACCTTTAAAAAATATAATTTTACTTTTCATGCGGCTTTTTGTTATCTACTCTAATAAATAAGAATGATTTTGTCACATGTCCTTCTCTCATTCAATTTGCCACATGTCATTTTGTCATAATTTAGAGATATATTTATTTTCCACTTGTCATTTATTTCATTTTCCATTTCTAATATATTATTAATTAGTTTCTATAAATTAAACCTACCATAATCATATTAATTTCAAATTTTAAATTTTAAATTTCAACTTCAATTTCAAATAAATTTACAGTTTAAACCTTTGTGTTTAACATTTTGTTATAATTAACCTGTTTAGTATACGAGTCTGATAACTAAACAATAATTTTAATTTATTCATTTTTTGCATGTTTTTTTCTCATAATTTTTATTCATTTCAAATTTCAAATTCAAATAAACTTCTCATTTAATCGTTTCTATTTAACATTTTGTTTTAATCAACCCGTATAATATACGGGTTTCACAACTAGTATATATAATTGTAAAGGTTATTAATATATATAGAATAAAAACAATAAAACTTTCCTTTTAAATTTTGTTTTTGTTATACATATAGAATATGAATAATAAAACTTTCAATTTAAATTTAAATCATGAATTGCAAATCGTCTTAGCAAAAAGATTGAATCATTTAACAAAAAAAAAAGGTATTGAACTTTTTTGATGCGGACTATTCAATAAAACATATTTTCAATTATAGTTGAACCCTTTACGAAATTAAAAGATGGTCGTCTTATTTCATCTCCACCTTTCAATCATCTTTTGATTATCATTTATACCTTTATACAAACATTTTAATTTTTTTTAGAATATCTGGATTTTATAAATGAAACTATCATGCCTTTTCAAAATTACAAAGTAATAGTTAAAAATGAGTTTGATAACCTGTCAACCTATTTAGCCGAAATTTTAGAGTTTCTACAAATAAACCAATTAAAAGAAACATCAATTATACTATCAAAAATCAAATCTCGTGTAGGAATCTCATTCAAGAAAAACAAGTTGTTATGATGTCTCCAAATAAACCAAATCACCACATCTATAATATTCTTTATAACATCTTGTTTCTTAGTACCATCTGACAAGCTATCTGTAACATCCTAATTTTCTAGACCAAAATTTTCATTTTTAGTTAAGTAGTTTATAAAATTGTTTATTGAAAAACAACATCGATATCATAACATCCCATAAATCAAATGTCATAAACATGTTGTGGAATAATAAGTGTCAGAGTACAATCCAAAGAACATCATAGTGCGGAAATCGTGTGTGTGTGTGATGTGCTGCTACAATGTCGGCTCCTTCCCCTTCGCTGAAAAGGTACCTGAAACAAAACTGAAAATTGTAAGCACAAAGTTTAATGAGTTCCCCCATCATACCACATACCATATAATAAACATACTGTCAGACAATTCCGGGGTACCTGACCTACCCATGTCAAGCCATTCTTGGGTGCTTGACTTACCCAGGTCAAGTCATTCTAGGGTGCTTGACTTACTCAGGTCAAGCCATTCTGGGGTGCTTGACTGACATGTCGATTTATCTCAACCGACTACTGGGGACTATTTCACCCCTACCACTACCACATAATAACATAACATAAATATACTGCTAGGCATGCATGGGTACTTACTACCCCTTCGGTATCTTTCAACCGGTATCGGGGGACTATTTCACCCCTACTACTACTAACACATATAACAGAGCATCTTAGCACATAAAGCATATCAGATAGCGGTACAAAGACAATCATCTCATACATGATCACCTACTGGTGGGTCGGCATTGGTGCCTTAGACCCACCTCTACCGGAAGGTAACTCACCTCGTAAAGCTGAGTATCGAATCTCACAGAAAGTGATCTTTAACAGCTGCTCCAATGACTCCCGGGTATCATAATCATAAAGACACACAATCAGAATCTATAACACTACTTAGGGTAAAATGACCATTTTAACCCCTTGGCCTAAATTGAACCATTCAAAAGGCCCAATTCTAACTTATTAAGTCCAATGCACCCATGGCCCATCAAAGGCTCCCTAAAGGCCCACTAATGGCCCAATTTTCTAAACTGGGCCTAACCCTTCAAAATGGCCTTTTCACAATTCCAATAAGTCCTTAGCCGAAAATGAAATAATCTCGAGTGGCCCAATATGGCCCAAAACGCCCAATACTTGTAATTTCGAATTCCCAGGCCCAGAACTATACCCCACAGTGGGCCATGGGGCCCAATAGACCAGGCCCAATCCCCTAAGGCCCAAAAAGCCTAATATAGCTACTCTGCATGCATACGCATAACGTACCTGGCACATACGCCCAGTGTACGCTGGCCTTGACCAAAACGGAGAGTTGACCCAGTATGCGCAGCGTACCAGGGTGTACACTTAGCGTACTGGCCAGCTTCCTTGGGACTTCATTTGTGACTTAATCCATTAAGTCTTTATGTCCAAAATGTAGATCCAAGTCCTTTAAGATCTCCTAAACCATAAAGTCACAAACTTTATGTGCTTGCATGCATGGTTGGGGTGAAAACATGATTTTGGTCCTTTTAACAAGCTTTAAGACCACCAAACACTTGCTTGGTTGCGCCTTAACCATCAAGGTCCGATTTTTATGACTCTTAGTGCCTCTAAGAGCCCAAAAGGACAACTCTTATGGTCCGATTTTTAAGACCACCAAACACTCCGTGTCGAGCTACTACCTCTCGGATGTAGATATCGACCAACTTCTCGACCGAGATACTGTCTTGGATCAGGATGAAATGAGCACTCTTGGTCAATCAATCCACGATGACCCAAATCGAATCCACACCCGTGCGGTCCAGGGAAGCTTTGTTATGAAATCCATGGTAATATCTTCCCATTTCTATATAGGGATATCCAATGGTTGCGTCTTTGTGTGAGGCCTCTAGTGCTCGACCTTGACCTTCCTGCAGGTCAGGCATCTCTCGACGTACCATGCTACATCCCGCTTCATGTTGTAACATCCCGAACTTTATCGGTATATTTCGAATTCCTCCTCTTTTATTAGTTGCCATTTCTAGTCCCTGGAGTTGGTTGAGTTTGGCCATGAGAAGTATAAGTACAAGTTGCAACTTTGAGTCAGGAAGGAGTATGATGAGCGTACATAAGGGTACGTTGAGCGTACTAGGCGCAGCCTAGTACGCTGGGTGTACACTCATGTACATTGGGCGTACTCATTTCAGGAGAATACCCTAATATTTAGGGTTTAGGGACTATATAAACACCCTTATAGTTCATTTCCTCTGATTATCCTCAGCCTCCACAGCCTACATTCGTCCTCCCCAAACCCTAGCTCTTCCTTTGTGGGTGTAAGCTTATTTGGTGTGTTTTTTAGTGCTTCAAGAAGAAGGTATTGCATCAAAGTGTTAGAGAAGAAGATCAAGTTCATAGACCTGAAGTTAGTTTGTGCTCAAGAATCTCCAGAAGGTATAAAGTTCAAAACTTTATGCATATATGCTTAGATCTCATCATTTTACTTTATTAGAAGCATCTCTTGTCCCAAAAGCCATAAGGTGGTGTATATTGTGTTGTGGATGTAAAGAGTTGTCCTTCCAGGCTCTTGAAGGGACTTTGAGTGATAAAAATAAGGTCTTATTAGTTGTAGGTGTCCCATACAAAGAGAAATAAGGTCTTAATGGATTAAGACCAAGCATTTAGAACTTTATGGACGTCCAAAGTGATAAAGTTCATGACTTTATGGACCCTAGGCATGTTAGGCCTCTGGATCTGAGATTAGGGCTTAAGCGCTTAAGCCATTAAGCACTTAATAAGGTTTTGACAAGTCATGGAGTACGCCCAGTGTACTAAGTCAACCACCCCGATGGTGGTCAACATATGGTCAAGTACGCCCTGCATACGTCCTCTGTTGGGCCATTGACAAATAGACTTTGGGTTTTGGACTGTTTATGGACTAAAGGGATTTGGGCCTTTGTTGGACTTAGTAAATAAGATGTTTTGGGCCAGTTAGTGGTAATGGATCATGGGATTAGGCCCAATTTAGTAAATTAGGCCAATAGTGGACTTATGTATATGGACTTTCAAGTTAAGGACTTGGTGTGGGACTTTGGCCCATCAAAAGGGAATGGGTTTAATGAGTTACGAGGACACTTGGTCAAGAGGGTAATGTTGGGTATTAACCTAGTATTTATTATTATGTGACAGTTCGGGATTCCCAGCGAGATCGCATTCAGAGACTTGCAGTAATTCAGTACTACTTGCGAGGTGAGTCATCCTCACTATACTAAGGGGTCAAAGGCACCAAGGTCGGCCCATTGGATATGATATCCTAGCAATTGGTAGTATGTTGAGTATGAATTAGTATTGCATGCTAGTTGCTATACCAGTTAGGTAGATCTGTAGGACTACCTGTGTTAGTTGTGTTATATGTCGACATATTATGTGGGATGGATTGAGGTGATATTGCTCCGTGCGGTAACCAACAAACCTGACAGCATTCCAGATACGGGCTGAGGGCCAGGTGGGGCATGCCAGACTCATATTGTGGGCTCAGGAGCATTCCAGATACGAGCTGAGGGAGTCTCGTACTGTGGGCTCGATGGAAATCCAGATGTGAGTTGTAGGCCCGGGAGGCAATCCAGACTCACACTGTGGGCCCAGGGGTAATCCAGTCTATAAACTTGTGGACCTAGTACATGTTGTTATTTGTATATGTGTTATGTGCAATGTATTGGTATTTTGGGGAACTCACTAAGCCTCGTGCTTACAGTTTCAGTTTATTGTTTCAGGTATATTAGGGGATCGCGGCAAGGCAAAGGCGTGATCATACAGCTCCTCATGTTTTATTTATGTTTTTGGGATGAAATCTGATATTAGGCTATTTTGAAAACAAATTTGTAATAACTACTGGTTTTAAATGTCTTTGAAAAGTTTTAAATTGGCTTGAATTTTTATGGGTGTTTCACATCTAGGGCCACCAATAATCAGGACGAATATCTATGTACATCTTCATCGCCCTAGTATTAATAGAAAACCTGGATTTGTGCGCCTCCTCCATCAGCAGTTGGCGCTCACTTCCATGATACGGAACCCACACCCTACGGTGTAGAGTCAATAACCCACGGCTATCATAGTCGAAGGAGGAAACTTGCCCCACAATACGCTCACTCTTTCGATGTTCCTCCTTTATAGCCTCCTGTTGGGCCTATTGGATCTACTTAAACAATGGAGTCACTACTGTCATCTATAGGCAAAAGTCTCTGGTTGGGGCATCCTTGCGGCTAAGAGCATTGGCCACCACATTGGCTTTCCCCGGATGGTAGAGGATCTCACAATCCTAATCATTTACCACATCTAGCCACCAATGCAGCCTCATGTTCAGATTTGGATGATCCATGAGATACCTCAAACTCTTGTGGTCCGTGTAAATGGTACAACAAACCCCATAGAGGTAATGTCGCCAAATCTTGAGGGCGAAGACAACCACCCCCAACTGCAGATCATGCGTCGGGTAATTCGCCTCGTGAGGCTTCAACTGCCTCGAGGCTTAGGCGATGACGTGCCCCTTTTGCATCAGTACTGTGCCCAAGCCTGAAATGGACGCATCGCAGTACACTACAAAATCATCCATGCCCTCGGGCAGGGATAGAATCGGCGCCTCGCACAATCTCTGTCTCAAAGTCTCAAACATTGTTTGTGCTCAGGCCCCCAGCAAAATACAACGGCTTTCTTCGCCATTCGGGTCAAGGGTACGACTATCTTGGAGAAATCCTGAATGAATCTCTGGTAATAGCCTGCCAATCCCAGAAAACTCCGAATCTCAGATGGAGACTTCGGAACATCTCATCTCATCACAGCCACTACCTTGGCCGGGTCAACCAAAATCTCTTTCTGGTTGACAAGGTGCCCAAGAAACTACACCTCATGCAACCAGAACTCGTACTTGGAGAACTTGGCATACAAGCGTTCCTCGTGCTACTCTTGTCACTTGGAGTAAACCAAGATGTCGTCAATGAAAACTATCACAGACCGATCCACCATCGGTCTAGATATGCGGTTCATGAGGTCCATGAACGTGGCAGGAGCATTGGTGAGCCCAAAGGGCATCACCACAAACTCGTAATGGCCGTATCGAGTCCAAAAAGTAGTCTTCTGTACATCCTAGTCTCTAACCCTCATATGACGGTATCCTGACCGCAAATTTATCTTGGAAAACCAAGATGCCCCCTGAAGCTAGTCAAAAAGATCATCAATCCATGGGAATAGGTAACGGTTCTTCACCGTTACCTTGTTCAGCTCCCGGTAGTCTATACACATCCGATGCGACCCGTCCTTCTTCTTCACAAACAAAATCGGGGCTCCCCAGGGTGAACTGCTCTGTCTGATGAATCCCTAGTCTAACAGCTCATGTAGCTGTGTAGACAACTCCTGTATCTCGGGAGGAGCCAACCGATACGGGGCCTTGGCTATCGAAGTTGTACCTAGGACTAGGTCGATCCCTAAACTCCACTTGCCTCTCCGGAGGTATCCCTAGAAAATCCTCTGGAAATACATTCGGGTACTCTCGCACCACTGGCACATCACTCACATTCACCTCAACCTCCTCTCGGGTATCCATGACATAGGCGACATATCCGGCGCAACCTTGCTGAAGGTAGCGCCTAGCCCTCGCCGCTGAGCATAAAGTCGGCCCGCACTGTGGCCTCTCACTCTGAATCACCAGCTCTCCCCTACTTGGGTTCCTGACCCGAACCAACTGTTGCGCGCAGTCGATCACTACCCCATTAAGGCTCAACCAGTCCATACCGATGATGACCTTTTTCCCACGCAATGGTATGGGAACCAAGTCTACCAGAAAACGCTCCTCGAACAACCTCAAAACACAATCTCTGAAAACCTCTGATGCTCGAACTGATCGGTCGTCAACAATTTCGACCTCTAGAGGGCAATCCAACATGCCCGAAGTCACAGGGAACCTCTTGCTAAGTGCAAGGGAGACAAATGATAGGGTTGCACCCGAATCGAACAACACCTGAACTGGAATAACATTCACACGGAACGATCCTAAACAAAACACATAACATGGCACATAAATATCATAAGCAACATATAATAAAATCTAGGGAGAAGAAATCATACCCCTCACCACATTAGGTGCGGCGCGCACCTACTCGATAGTCAGTTGGAAGGCTCGGCTCCTCACCACTGGAGCCTCTGTCTTGCCCTGCCGGCCATCAGTAATTTGTAGGGTCGCTGGCGCTGGCACCGCCACAAGCGATGCTGCTGTCAAGCTAGGGCAGTTGGCCTTTTTATGGCCCTTCTGATTGCAATGAAAGCAAATCAGGTATGAGGAATTAAAGGTGGTGGTAGGGGCAGTACAATCCCTGTCCAAGTGCCTAGTCTTGTTTCACTTGTAGCAGCCCGATGATCCCAATCTACAAGCTCCCTCATGTGGCCTGCCGCATTTCCTGCAGCGGCCCTGGCCCGACTGGCCCTTAGACCTAGTGTCGGATCCCTAGGATTTATTCCCTGAAACCCATGTAACCTGCTCAGTCTCTGCCTTCCTCTTCCGGAGGTACTCAATGTCAATCACCCTCTCCCTCACCCTCTCAATCATATCATCCAATGTCGGGAATGCTGAGTAGCTGACATGTTTCCGAATGTCATCTTTCAACATGTCATGATAGCGGGTCTTCCGCATCTCCTCATCCCCTGGATACTGAGGCACCGGTAACGCCCTTTCCCTGAACTTGGTGGTAATCTCCGCTACGGTATCTATTGTCTTCCTCATGTCAAGGAACTCCCTGTCCAGCTGTTGAAGCTCCACAACCGGCGCGAAATCTGCCCTAAAACGGGTCACAAAGTCTGACCAAGTCATAGCCTCAATGGATGAGGCTCCCAAAGAATCACCAACTGACTCCCACCAATCTCTGACTCTGTCTCTCAAACATCCTGCAACATATCGGACCTTCGACCCGATAGGGTCCATCTCCTGGCAACGATGGGGTCCTTCACCCCGTGGAAGTCTGGCACACCACATCCCTTGAAGTCATTAAAGGACAATATGCGCGCCCCTGACTGGCTAGACGCCCAGTCACTCCTGAACGCCCTGAGGCGATCCTCCATCAGCTCAATAATTCCTTCCTTGATCGACCTGAAAATCACCGGGGTCGAATCAAGGATGCCTCTAGTGATCTCAGAAGCAATGAACTCACGTAGTCCCTCATCAACTGGCTCGACACCTGATCCCAAACCTGATCCTGATCCTGATCCTGATCCTGATCCTGATCCTGACCCTGTTTCCCCTCCTACGTGTCGCGTAATCATCACCATTCTGAAACAAAACACATAATCATCAGGGTCATACATAACCTCAGAAGGTCTCGCATGCTATGATTTCCCTGGTTCTATCTCGGCCCTCCTTGACTTGGGTACGGATCCTCTACTTTTAGTAGTACGGGTCCATACTACCTTCTACATCTATCCGTACTTTCCTCAAGGATTGCCTTGACGTCACCAACTCACTCTTACTACCACTGCTTGCTGCACTATTCTCATGCTAGGCTTACCCTAGGGGGATATTCCGACCTACTCTCCGCCATCAGCTGCATAAGAAGTCCATGTTATCTCGCCCTAACTAGCTCACGAATACCATTACATATTACTAGGACCAGGTAATTCTTCGAATCAGAGGTCCCGCCCTACAACGGTTGGAATCAAAAGAGAGTTGCGAAATAGGGCTAAACCTAAACTTCTGAAATTATTTAGTCCTCATAATATGTAACTTAACGTATTCATCTACTAGTTAATCAAAGATAACTTGAACTCCTAAAAAGCACAAAGCAAGCAGCATTCGGGCATTGAGTACCCCAAACCAAACATATCCTATTCAGGCCATCATATCATTGTCTAATCAGTTCTAGCATGAAATTCAATAGGTACATATAGCAGGCACGTAAGACATCTTCCTAGATCCTTAGCCCTAATCTAGCATGCAGTCCTCATAATCATATCATATCATAACATAAAATGTATGGGTATCGTGGGGAAAACTTACTTGAGCTCGGCCAGTCGCACGCATCACACACCTTGTTCTTTTCAAAGTTCTTTTCTCCTTTTAGTTTCTTTTCAAATTCCTTTTATAAAAATGATTTTATTTTTGAAAATTTTCATACCAAGTCCTTAGTTTGAGTTCAAACACACCCGAGAGCGTGCTTGAATCCCTCAAACCAAGGCTCTAATACCAACTTGTAACATCCCAATTTTCTAGACCAGAAATTTCATTTTTAGTTAAGTAGTTTATAAAAACTGTTTACTAAAAAACAACATCGATATCATAACATCCCATAAATCAAATGTCATAAACATGTCGTGGAATAATAATAGTGTCAGAGTACAATCCAAAGAACGTCATAGTGCGGAAATCGTGTGTGTGATGCGTTGCTACCGTCCCGGCTCCTTCCCCTTCGCTGAAGAGGCACCTGAAACAAAATTGAAAACTGTAAGCACAAAGCCTAATGAGTTCCCCCATCATACCACATACCATATAATAAACATACTGCCAGGCAATTTTGGGGTGCCTGACCTACTCATGTCAAGCCATTCTAGGGTGCTTGACTTACCCAGGTCAAGCCATTTTGGGGTGCTTGACTTACCTAGGTCAAGCCATTCTGGGGTGCTTGACTTACTCAGGTCAAGCCATTATGGGGTGCTTGACTGACCCGTCGGTTTATCTCAATCGAGTACTGGGGACTATTTCACCCCTACCACTACCACATAATAACATAACATAAATATACTGCTAGGCATGCATGGGTATTTACTACCCCTTTGGTATCTTTCAACCGATATCTGGTGACTATTTCACCCCTACTACTACTAACACGTATAACAGAGCATCTTAGAATATAAAACATATCAGATAGTGGTAAACCAGACAATTATCACAAACATAATCATCTCATACATGATCAACTACTGGTGGGTCGGCATTCGTGCCTTAGACCCACCTCTACCGGAAGGTAACTCACTTCGTAAAGTTGAGTGTCGAATCTCATAGAAAGTGATCTCTAACAGCTGCTCCGATGACTCTCGGTTATCATAATCATAAAGACACTAAATCAGAATATATAACACTACTTAGGGCAAAATGACCATTTTACCCCTTTGGCCTAAATCGAACCATTTAGAAGGCCCAATTCTAACTTATTAAGTCGCATGCACCCATGGCCCATCAAAGGCTCCCTAAAGGCCCACTAATGGCCCGATTTTCTAAATTAGGCCCAACCCTTCAAATGGGCCTTTTCACAATTCCAATAAGTTCTTAGCCCAAAATGAAATAATCTCGAGTGGCCCAATATGGCCCAAAAGGCCCAATACTTCTAATTCCGAATTCCCAGGCTCAGAACGATACCCCACAGTTGGCCACAGGACCCAATAGACTAGGCCCAATCCCCTAAGGCCCAAAAAGCCCAATATAGACACTTTGCATGCGTACACACGACGTACCTGGCACGTACGCTGGCCTTGACCAAAACGGGGAGTTGACCCAGTACACGCAGCGTACCAGGGTGTACACTTAGTGTACTGGCCAACTTCCTTGGGACTTCATTTGTGACTTAATCCATTAGTTCTTTATGTCCAAAATGTAGATCCAGGTCCATTAAGACCTCCTAAACCATAAAGTCACAAACTGTATGTGCTTGCATGCATGGTTGGGGTCAAAACATGATTTTGGTCCTTTTAACAAACTTTAAGACCACCAAACACTTGCATGGTTGTGGCTTAACTATCAAGGTCCGATTTTTATGACCCGTAGTGCCTCTAAGAGCCCAAAAGGATAGCTCTTATGATCTTAAATCGTTAAGATGCAAGAAGCCTTATCAATGGAGTCTAAAAGTGACCCTAAACACTCCTATAAACAAATCTAAGCATACAATGGTCAATTTTGGAACTTGATGCCTCAAAAGATTCAAAAATGATGCCATTCTCTTGGATTTATAAGCTCTTTGTGAATCCTTGCTCCTTCTTCGAGCTCCTTTCTCTTCCAAAGCACCAAAATTACACCAAGATACTCTCAAATGGCTTCCGAATCACAAGGACACACAAATATGGGTTAGGGTTTTTGTGGTGGCTGCATAGAGGTGAGAGGGAGGCTGGACCAAAGGCATAAGATCCTTTATATAGGGATAAAATCCTAAAAGTTAGGGTTTTAGAACCTGTGTGCGTACGCTGTGTGTACCTTTTGGTACGTTGCGCGTACGTGCATGGCCTTCCCGCCCCAACCTCTTGACTACGCTGTGCGTACCTGGCATGGTACACACCATATAATTCCTTTCTCAGCCCAAAATTAAGGCCCAACTATCCTGGCCCAAACCAAAAACAGCCCATTATTTAATAAAATAAATAATATTAATACCTGCAAATCTCAGATGTTACACTATCAATCCAACCAAAAACATCATCCAAGTATAATCAACCTATTTAACAGAAATTTTAGAGTTTCTATAAATAAACCAATTCAAAGAAACATCAACTATACTATCAAATATCAAATCTTATGCAGGAATCTCATTCGAGAAGAACAAGTTGGTATGATGTCTCCAAATAAATCAAATCACCATAACTATAATAGTCTCCATAATATCTTTTTTCTTAGTACCATCTGAAAAGCCGTCAATCCAACCAAAAACATCATCCAAGGATAACCAATCTTGTTTTTCCAAGTTACACCATGTGAACATTTTTCTTTATATGCTCGATGTCATCTCAAAAAATGAACAAATGATCAATAGTTTCCACAACAACTGGGCAAATAGGGCATAATAAGGACTGGACTTCAACCGCTTTTGACTCAATTTCCATTTAGTTAACAGTCGATCGAGTAGCGCACGCCAAAGAAAAATATTAACTTTCTTCGGTAAAAAACGGTTCCATCTAGTATGAGTGTTATTATCTGGAAGAGTGACAGTATCAATAAAGCTTCTCGTAGAACACACAATAAAATCTTCCATGTTCTCTAATTTCCATTTCCAACAATCTGGATCATTAGAAACACGAAAATTTCCAATAAAACTTTTCAACTCATAAAAGTGAGGCTATAAAATCCCACCGTTAAATTGACGATTCCAAATCCTAGAAGGACTAGTAACCAAACAATCTCTAAATGTACAATGTTTAACAGCCTCCAACATAAAAATTCTCTAAAACCTTGTTTTCAAAGGAATCTCACCAAGCCAAATGTCGAGCCTAGATCTTGTGTTTCTACCATCACTAACACACCTTAAAAGAGAAGAAAGGGGAACTATACCTTTCTCATGCATGGTATTGAAAGAACCGACAATATGTGCCCACACACCTCCACCAAGACCAATTTTGCATCAAATGGATCAACATTATGGTTTCCATAAATAATGGAAATAATATTAATGTAACACGCGTTTTTCATATTGGATTAGTGTAGGGCACAATTGAGTCAAAGGCATGATATTTGGGAAAAAATCATGTGTCGTGACATAACATCAGGAGGTTATGACGTGATGAGCCAAAATAAGAACGCGTATCTGGAAGAATGTCATGACGTGACATGGGTATGGTCACAACATGGCGACGGATGTAGCCCAAGCCCATGATCTTTTAGGGTTTCCTTCGTATTTAAACCCCCTAATCTCTGATTGGGGGTTTCATTTCCATCCTTCATCACTCTCTAGAACTTTGAGCAAACCCTACTACCCTCCACTTAAATTATGAGCTTATTATTGGAGTTTTAATGCACTTTGAAGGAGAAGAAGAAGGTTTTGGATAAAATATCAAGTAAGACACTCTACTCCACCCTTGGAATCATTATTTGGATTTGCATGAGTTTACGTCTTATTATTGAGTTTTCACCTAGTTTGGGTAAAGGACATGCATGGGTCATGCGTGTCCATACATCTAACATTCTTATGAGCCTTTGGAGCCCTTAGAAGCTTTCTGAAAAGGTAGAGTTGGCTTAAAGGATTAAGGACTCAATCCAAGAAGATGCTTCCCCAGTTAGTGGTCACGATGTGACAAAGAGAGTGCCACGACATGAAGATGGTGGGTTCATTGATTATTCTGTCCAGATGTGTTCACGACGTGACCAAGGAAGGTCCACGTCATTGCGACTACTTATTAGGACATAAAATTTGTGGTTTATACTTTTCTTTTCATAGCTTTTAGAGTTCTCGGTCTAAGTACCGAAAACACCATGGTTTCGGTGTTGCGTGGACCGAAATCTCTTAATGATTTCGGTTGGGCTTTGGGTTGGGCTTTGTATTAGGTCTAGGTATATATTGTTGTGTTTAAGACATGTAAAAGGGGATTCTAATATATCCATATCGAGTTCATGAGAGAAAAACAGAGAGAACCAAGAGTAATTCATCATCTTATGTACTAGACTATTATTAATAAAGTATGCATTGAAGATTCATCGTTGTGTTCTTATTTCATAGAGTAAATTATACGAATGGACCCTATGGTTTGGGGTAATTTGCGCGCTTGGTCCCTAACTTGTTTTTTTAACTCGGAAGGTCCCTACTGTTTGTTTTTGTTACGTGTTTGGTCCCTATTGTTTATTTTTGTTACACGCTTGGTCCCTTTCTTACTTAAAAAGACTATTATTTAAATAATAAAAAATGGTAGGGTAGGTAAGGTAAGGTGATGGGGGCGGGTTGGGGGAGTGTTTATTTAAATAAATTAAAAAATCAAAGGCAAAATAGTCTTTTTAAGTAAGACAGGGACCAAGCGCGTAACAAAAACAAACAGTAGGGACCTTCCGAGTTAAAAAATAAGTTAGGGACCAAACATGCAAATTACCCTAAACCATAGAGACCATTCGTGTAATTTACTCTATTTCATATTTTACGATTTGTGGCATTCACTTGATTGGGATTCTGCACAAATTCTTGTGACTTCGATTGATATGCAAGATTGAGTTTTACAATTGGTATCAGAGCAAGGATTGGTATCAATAGAATTGGCAAGATTTTAACTGTTTCTTGGAAATTTTCTTGGTGTTCTTGGTGTTTTTCAAGTTCTTTTGACGAAAAACTTTTGCTGTTCTTCATTACTTTTGAAATTTTGATCGAGATTGGTTTTGAAAATTTGAAAATTTCGTGTTTTTGGGACTTTTGAGGCATCTTCGGTCAAAGTCAAGGAGTTCTCGGCGGCAAGCTTCGGAGTTCTTGGTTACGTTTGAGAGATATTGGCGGCCAGCTGTTAGTTATCAGTTAGGTTTGAGAGATCTCGGCGGCCAGCTGTTAGTTCTCGATTATGGCAGCTCCTCGGTCTCAACTTGGAGTTCTCGGTCTCGGCTTCAGAGTTCTCGATCTCAGCCACGGAGTTCTTGGTTGCGAATCTATGTTCTCGGCTCCGCATCCTCGGTTCAGTTTATCGGTTGTGAGGTTTCGGCTAAGGTTCTCGGTCAAGAATCTAAGTTCTCGATCAAGTTTTTCTTTCGGACAAAAAGGTTGAATTTCAAGGTTCTCGATTAACAGAGTTTGACCATTAGTGTTTTCAGTCAGAGAAGCATTTTTTCTTGATTCTTGATCAAAATCCATTTACACAATCAGATTTCGTTCCTTGGTAAATAATTTTTAACAATAATTCCAAGAAGGTAAATGAAACCCCATGCTCTCAGTCTTGTGAAGATAAAATAAATAAATACCGTGAGTATAATGAGTTATTAATTAGGGAAGTTGAGGATCTTAAATATGAATGCTATATTCTCAGAAAGGCCCAAAAAACATTAAAAGAAAAATTAGAGGCCCAAACCAAAGATCTAAAAAGAATTAAGGAAGACAACAACACTAAATGTAAACACTATGATTATGCTCAAGAAAAGATTGCTAGTCTAACTGCCGAGCTTGACACATTGAAAATTAAGTTTGAAAATGATGACTTTAATTTTAAAAAACTTGATGTGTCAAGTAAGAAAGTTGAGACAATGATTGAAAAACAAATTAGATGGCAAGGTAAAAATAATGTGGGTCTTGGTCATGATAGTGTTCCTCTTCCAATCAATGATAACTACACTTTTACTCCCTTAACTGAGGAAGAAATGGCAAGGGAAGCACACCTATAATATGGAAAACCTACTGTATTTGAGATTGTAGATAATGAATGTGTGAATGATACTAATTTTTTTACCTCGTGTGCAGATAAGGTCACAATGCAAGATAGGATTGAGCAGAACAAAAATAATTCTAGTTCTGTTGAAAATGATTTAAAAACTTATGATGAGGTGAACGATACTAATGGTTTTGTTTCATGTGCAGAGAAAGTAACAGTGCAAGATGGGATTGAGCAGAACAAAATTAATTCTAGTTCTGCTGAAAATGTTTCAAAAGCCTGTGATAACTGTTACACCCCAAAACCGGAACGACGGAAACGTTCTGGGGTGGATGACGTCATGTCAAGTATCACAACATATGCAGTATAGTAATCAAAGTACAACAACCATTGCATTAATAGTAATAGTTTTACATCGGTTATATTTCATAGAGACATCAAAGTAATACATAAACTAATATAGATGCAGCTCGGTTCTAGGCTGTCTTCACAAAGCTCATGGGATGTACCTGTCTATCGCTGACCTGAGAATACAAGTTATTTTGAAAGCGAGTATCCGCATTTTTATAATGCTAGTGAGTCCATAAGTATTTAGTGTCATTTGTGTAAGTAAGCATTTTTATTCAAAATAACTTTATGAAAGATAGTAGTTTAGAATCTACGGTGTATTAGCGTCCTTTCTAGAAAATCCTATATTTTATAAACAAAAACAGTCTTCTACCAAGACCCGACTGATTTCTGTTTTAAGGAGTAGTTTTCCCCAAATTACTATCATTACCAAATACAGAATTGACTTTAAAAGAGTAATGAGAAAATTAAAAGTGAAGATACTAAGGGAAAAATAACATATGCCTCAGCAGTAATACTGCTGACTAAGGCAAAAGAAATCATAGACTCCAGGAGAGTATCGAATGAATGATACGCCTGGCTCAATCTAACAAAAGGAAGCACAGACTCCAGACAATATCGAATGAACGACACTGTTAGCATAGTCTAAAACAAAGGAATACAGACTCCAGACAGTATCGAATGAACGATACAGCTAGCAAAGTCTAAAACAAAGGGTGAATGTGAACCCGTATTTAACCATGCTGATCGACGATAGAGTATCCGATGACCCTCCAGGTCACTCGTAGAGGTAGTGGCATTAGACGTAGTGGCATTATGTCACCCATGGGCCTTACCGGCACAGACTGTAGCTAGTAGTCTAGGTGTGGGAGTGTCAGTCCCGTATAGATCTATACACATGATGTTCGCTCTCCTTCCCGGAGACTCTGGTTACACGGTGTTGGCGCAATGAAGCGTCGTAGAGGGGAGATAGCGTGTCACATTCTAAAGTAAAAGAAAGAGATAGAGGTAGAGATAGAGATAGAGATAGAGATAGAGATAGAGATAGAGATAGAGATAGAGATAGAGGTAGTGATAGACATAGAGATAGAGATAGAGATAGAGGTAGAGATAGAGATAGAGATAGAGTCTCCAAACTATTCCTATAATAGTTACTAGTGTCTCTAATCTATGAATGATGAATGGAAGGATACCCTTGCTACCCAAGGGAAATGAACGGATCGATAGAAACCTTTATGTCCATATATGTATACATGATATATAACTAATGTTTAAACGACCTTCGAGCGGATAACCAATACCCTAAAGCCACATCCGAACAAGGAAAATGAGACAGGGTGAGCTAGCCTTCCTAAGTCTTTTAAACATTATTTATATAACTATACAAATACAGGCATGCATTTAACAAAATAAAAGCATAGAAGAAAACATTGATGGAAACTTTGCAAAACCTTTACTCATAAGAAGTTTATGAATTGATGTCAGTTTGTAAAACAAGTTTTGAAAACGATTGATAAAACAGTTTAGGTGAAGAGAACCTTTGGGAAAACCTTTAACAAGAAAGTTCGACTTGATGTCATTCTATAAAGCAGACTTTGAAAACCTTTGAAAAACCTTCGTAAAACCTTTCAAACACTTATGATAATCTAAAAGAGAACTTCATATTTTAACAAGAGTAGAAAGCAAGATTGGAAAATCTTAAGTTGGATAAGACAGTATAACATGCAAAAATCCATTTTTCTATACAATTATCAATCACATGTGATTTATCTAATAACTATACAGTTCAACTTGTATTCCCCCCCCCCCCCTATAAAAGCAGTTAAAAAGGTTAATTCAGGGGTATGAACTCACCTGTTGCGGGTGGACCGGACGGAGGTGTCCGTTGGGTGCTCGGTGCCAAGTAAAGACTTGAACACACTTAGTGACCTATTAACATATGTTTACATACAATTAGTGATTATAATACTAATTAAACATGCATAAGCATCCTAATGTGCGTAAAACACTTTGATCAAGTGTTAGGAGGCTATTTGGGTTGAAATAAGGGAGTGTATGGCCTAGTTAGGGAGTTTACTCTTCAAGAGTAAACTCTTTATGGAGATTTCGGCCCTAAGACCATATCCCCATGAGTTTACGGCCGTAAACTCATGGGTGGTGTATTATTGGATGCTAAAAGGTCTTATATCACTTGTAGAATTAGGCTATGTTCAAATCTAGGGCATATGAAGGGTTTAAGGCTCCAAATGGACCATTTAAGGGAGTTCACAGCTGTAAACCTAGATTTTATGGCCGTAAACTCTCACTTGGTCATTCCCTTCATGAATTAAGGTCTTAAATGAAAGAGTATAAAGTTCTATGCATTTTTCCAAGTCAAATGGGGAAGTTAGGGCATCATTTGGCCTCTTTATGGGAGTTTACGGCCCATGAAGCAATCCTTGGGGGGGTTTACGGCTGTAAACTCCTAGGTCCTTGGTTTTTTATGTTTAAAGGCCCTGCTTCATTTGTGGTTGATTCTAGACATTTACCCAATCCTTAAGAGGTGTTTAAGGGCAAATTTAACACCTTAAAAGGTGTTCACGGCTCATGAAGAGGGTTTTACGGTCCAAGAGTGTTCTTGGGCGGTAAACTCATGTTTACTCTCCATATGATAAGGTTTTGGTGTTCTAAGCTCACATGTGCAAGTCTACAAGTCATATCTATGCCCTAGGAGTGATTTAGAAGGGTTTTGGGGCTTCAAAACCCCACTTATGGGTGTTTACGGTCCAAGAGTGTTCTTGGTCCGTAAACACATGATTTTGACACTTTTGGATGTCTTAAACACGAATTTGCATGTTAAATGAGCTAAACAACAAGTTAGGGTAGGTCACTTACTAGTTTGGGGCTCTAAATGGGCGGTTTTTGGATCGAAAGCAACTTGTAGAGAGAGAGAGAGAGAGAGTGAAAAGGGTGTAAATGAGGTTTAGTCACCCATATATAGGGGTTTGAGTTTGTGGCCCAATGGAAATCTACCCGATACTGATGTTAAACGGGGCTTTTGGTCGCACCCGATTAAATGGTCGTAATTTGACTTGGTTGAAACTAAAACTTTTCAAGGGATTATTGAGGGTGTTTCTAATTTGCTCCAACCCTTATGAAGTCATAATAAAGTCCCAATTTAATTAACCTAATCCAAAAAGGTTAACGGACAATTTAATAAAGCGAGTCTTAACGGAAAAAGAGGTTAAAATTGACGGGATAAATTTCAGGTTGTCACACCATCCCCCCGTTAGAGGGATTTTCGTCCCGAAATTAGGGTTTAGGCAGGGAAGTAGACATGAACAATCGGGTAGAGGTATGAGGGTACTTCGTATTCGGTTGGTCCTCGCACTCCCAAGTGAACTCCAGCCTTTGCTTGGTGTTCTAACAAACCTTCACTTACGGGTTGCGGATTCCGTTTCGTTCAGTTAACGATTCCTATAGGTGCATCTACGAAGTTAGGGTTCCCAATGATTTCTATCAAGATGAGTGGGATACTAAGAGTGACGTCGAGCAAACACTTTTCAAGTGTAAGGAGTGGATTGATTTGGGGAGAAAGTTATGGAATTTTTGTAAGTAGTCATGGTCTGACGAGGGTTGGACCAATTTTTGTAAAGAATCTCAGATGGTCCTAAGCTCTCGGAAAGGTAGAGCTTTTTAGTACTTAGAACATAGAGTACTTCTATGGCGGGATCATCACGGGTGTGATCGCCATTCTGAAGTTCCAAACGTTCTCTCATATTGGGAGTGTAGTCCTTCAAGTTGGTTCTTAGAAAGCTCGGGTTATCCTTGGATTCGTGTTTCCTGTTGATTGGCTTTCAGAGGGTTTCTGGATCATCGGATGAGTTGGATGTCTACGGGTATCTGTTTGCTGCAGGGTGACTATCTCAATCCTTTGCAAAATGAACCTGCACTTCCGATTCTTGAGATGCTTCTAACGGAAACTCTCAGGGTCGGTGAGATAGGGTTTTACCAGACGATTGTTTAGAAAGTTTTTTAAGCTTTTCATCATCATCTAGTTGACACTTTCACAATATGATTCCTAACAGGAAAGAATCATGCTCTTACTTGCTTTGTTGTTTCATAAACAGCAAGCTCTGCTCAGGGCTAACTCAATCCTTAGAGAATTTTCTGAAGTGTTGGACTATCTCGGGAGGTGGTTCTACTATCTCCGCGTGTGATAGTATTCTTGGAACACCTAGTAGTCCTAATGAATCTCTAAGAGCTGCCCTATTCTCAAAGGTGTTGGTTTATTTTCGTTGCAGAACAGTGCGTGCTCTAGTATAACCCATTGACTAACAACTAGACTGGTGTCAAGTCTACAATCTCTTCGGGATATGGGTTATAAGGCTTAACGCAACCTACTGTCGCACTTTATTCAAGTATTCTTGGCTGCGGAGGCTATCATGCGGTTCTTGGCATTCTAGTATTCACTTCGGAGAATGCAGTCTATCGTCTACAGGGCGACGGTGACTTCCTCTACGTGAGGAGACGGAGTGCCCTAGGCACTACTCGTCAGTAACAGGGTGGACGAAGTTCCTGAGTAGTGCAAGCATCTTCTGCAACTACTCTTCTGGTGGTTCTGAGTTTTCTTGATTTAGGTTAAGTCTGGAAGTATAGGGTTTCGTTACTCGGAACTTCTACCCTCCTCATCCACTTTTCTCAGAGTTTAACTTATCGCAACTTCCAGGTTTCCGGGATGTCTGCTGAGATGCTTAATTTGTGGGATTAAGTGTGAATGGATGGTCGTAGTCAATGTCCTTGACTCCTACGACTCAGATTTCTTTACCAACTGAGGGTGTTAGCTACTATATTGGCTTAATCGGGATGACAACAATTTCGGATTTGTGGTCATTATAGTAGCTCAACCCGCAGTGGTTCTCTTGACTCTAGTTTCTATTCTATGGGATAGGATGAGGGGTTTTACTATGAGGTTCGTGGTAGAGCTCATACTTGGCTTAACCACTAATACTTGGCATATGCAAGCCGTATATAATTGAGGTCGGCAGGATGTTCAGTTGTGCAACTCCACCCCAGACCCACAACCCAACGAGGGACAGGGAGTAGGGAGGAAGCGCACATCTTAAATCTTTTTGATCTCAACTATATACTACCCTTATGCATATACTCAGTTATAGTATTCAGTCCCATCAGTTCTATCCTCTAGATTCACAAACTTGATTGTGAGGTGTGAAGGGTCTTTCTGGGGGATCTAGGGAGTATGTTTCGGGTAGTTATCGTCTTCTGGAACACCTGCAGTGTCTTTCGTTTCGGGTTCTATCTTTACCTAAGGAGAGGTTGGTTAACAGCGCGCGATACCCTACTCAGGGGTATTTCGGAAAGTTTTTAGATAAGAGCGACGACTGACGGATCGCATTAGGATTTATTATTATTAGGTTCGAAAGAACCTTTATTTGCCGTAATGGCTACGGTGAAAGTTCTTTTTACACAGCACTAGGGATTTACACATGGTTTCACTAAGTCGAACCATGATTGATAGAGGCATCGAAGTTGGCATTCCTCGACATGACATAGAATGAGGGTCGATAGGGCCATGTGCTGAACGGGCACACAAGTTCTTGGTGTCTCGGGTTTCGTCCTGTGTATCACTGTTGCGGATACTTAGACAGATAGAGTCGAAGCAGAACTATAGAGGTCCTGAGGTTTCGGAATAATGTACTTTTCATGAATGGATTCTCACGAGGCCTTTCTACAATCGCCTAGTATACACTAGTCATGTATAATTAAGGTGGAAAGGACTGTTGACTGAGCGACTCCGCCCTAAATCCACAACCAAATAAGGAACAGGAAATGAGGAAACATCACTCACTCGAGGTCTATCCATCTTAATTATACATGGCCTTAACATATATACCGAGCCACTATAGCTTTACCTGATGAAATTTTTAATTCTTACAACAGTGTTGCGACTTTCGCCTTATCGGGAGAGTAATTACATTTAGAATTAACCTTTTAATGTTTTCGGTTAGTTATCTAGGATTGAGAGACGTACCAAAAGTTTACCGGGTTCATTGATGTTTCCCCTAGGTATTAGGGTTAGACTCCTCCTGTGCCATTGTCGTTCCTTTCAGTTGGGCAGTCCCGCTTGAGGTGCCCAATCTCACCACATAGATGACAAACTGGATTGGTTGCCGCTTTGGTGGTTGATGTAATGAACTAAATCGGGGTTCTGCAAACGCGAGCGGTATGCCCCTTCCTGTTGCACCTAGCACAAAAGAGTTCCCGGCATATTCCATGGTGATGGTAGCTACACTTGGTGCAGTGGGGAAGGTTTCCTAGGTATGGTCTTCTTGAAGTCGTGATGGAAGTTTTGACAGGGGTATTCACTGCCTCAGCTCGTTGCTCTTCGGAATGTCCTCGAGCCGAGGTACTTCCCTCCTCGTTCTTGAACTTTCTCTTCAGTGGAGTTGGTTGAGGTTCTTGGATGGTTGGGTACGCAGGTGTTGGTTGTTGCTGTCCATTGCAAGGATCGGGATTCCCGATAGGGCTCTTGCTAACTTTAGCATTGTTAGCATTCAGTTGAGCCATGACAGCTGCTACGGCTGCCAAGACTGCAGCTTGGAACGTAGCTTCATCGAATAGGAGAGCAGGTTTCTTGCCAGCAGATTGGTTACACTTCTTCGGAGGCATGGTTTTTCCTACACGGAAAGGAACACAAGCTGATGAGAGATGATGTTTAACTCTAGACGTATCTATCCTTACTATATTAGGCATACATTTTTCCTACGCCTCAGATATTGGTTGTCTGAGTGTCGACCTACATCCCTATGATGTAGTTCGGGTATTCAAGGTAGGAGTAAGAGTATCGGAAATCCATAAGATGGGAATCGTTCCTAGTAAGTTATCTTTATGCTGGAAAGGTTCACTCTCCGGCTTTGGAAAGATTTGAGAGAAGTTCGGAACGAAATCACAGAAGAAAAGGCTCATGAAGGCTTATCGCTAAACATTCTCAATCGAGGTTTTAAGATCCGATCTAACCGTATTACTTGCGACGGGAAAAGGCGGTTTACGTAACACATGGTGTGGGTAGTGTAATCACTAAATCACTAAATTGTATTATTTTATGGGTATATTAGCGCGACATTAACGAGGAAAAGACACTTCTCGGGTTCCATGTATTGGCTCCCTCTGTCTATCTCTTGTAGACATACTGAATCTCTACTCTGTCTTACTCCCGATTCTGACTCTGAGTGTCATCGCTGCATGGTGGATGACTGGAAATCTTGGGTGTTCAGGCGGATTTCACACCAATGTCCCTAAAAGGTATAGGCACTTGGTGGTTTCATTAGTCTCGTCCTAGTTCATTCATTTCCGAACTGGAAATCTTCTCAGTGAACCTCTTATGGGTCTTAATCAACTCTTCTGTCGAACACTGAAGTGGATAGGGTTTTCTACAGGGTTCGCGCGAGAAAGGAAATGTCTAGAGAATCCTAGGAGATTATTAACATTTCACTGGGTGATCCATATCGAGTCCCGCTAAAATTACACAGGGTACACAAATTATATATAACCTAGATCCGATAGGCCTTCGAATATGTGATACTACTCTATATCAACATCCAAACGAGGAAAAGGAAGTAGAGTGAAACCACACATTCTTAGTCTATGGGATCCTTATTATATATAACGTTGAAAGTATACCCTTTTTAATCATATGTACATCAATAAGGATCTTTTTAGTTTTTCACACAGGGTTATCTATGGATCCTAAAATACCCCTATGGTATTTTAATTTCTTGTTTGATTCTTAACTTCTGAATATGATTCTGGGATTAATGTGAGTCTTTTAGCATTCCAAAATACTCCCATAGTATTTTTAAACTTTATGTTTGGCTCTAGCATTCCTATTTGGTAAGTTTCAAACCTGTTGCAACACCACCATCACTCCTAAGCACATGTTCATCGCATCTCGAATAAATGTAGTTGATCAGGTTACATTTATTCCAGCTTACGATTACATAACTACCCAGGTTTGACGGTAGTGGTCAACATCCAAAGACTTTTATTTTGTTCTTCTTGTGATACTTTTGTTCGAGTGTTTAGATTATGGATGTTCTTATACTTTGGCAAAATATGGTTATATTTTAAAGTATAATTCTTGGTCTGAGTGTTTTATACCTATGTATTTATAGACTGTATATCTTTTATGAATTGATATACTGAGCTCACTATAAACAATGCTTTGATACCAATCTATCACACCCCAAAACCGGAACGGCGGAAACGTTCTGGGGTGGATAACGTCATGTCAAGTATCACAACATATGCAGTATAGTAATCAAAGTACAACAACCATTGCATTAATAGTAATAGTTTTACATGGGTTACATTTCATAGAGACATCAAAGTAATACAAAAACTAATATAGATGCAGCTCGATTCTAGGCTGTCTTCACAAAGCTCCTGGGATGTACCTGTCTATCGCTGACCTGAGAATACAAGTTATTTTGAAAGCGAGTATCAACATTTTTATAATGCTGGTGAATCCATAAGTATTTAGTGTCATTTGTGTAAGTAAGCATTTTTATTCAAAATAACTTTATGAAAGATAGTAGTTTAGAATCTACGGTGTATTAGCGTCCTTTCCAGAAAATCCTATATTTTCTAAATAAAAACAGTCTTCTACCAAGACCCGACTGATTTCTGTTTTAAGGAGTAGTTTTCCCCAAATTACTATCATTACCAAATACAGAATTGACTGGAATGCTAAAAAGGCCAAGAATCAGATTCCCTAGGACAAGAAGGGCATGTCAGAAAATAAGCCTAATTCAAGAAATGGTTCAGCCAAATCGAATTCGGCGAGGTCAAATTCATCTCAAGGTTCGTCCTCTTGCTCATACTCACAATACAAGACCAAATCCAAAGGTTGTCCCACCCCAAAGGCTACTAAGAAAGGTCTCTTTCGTTTCAACAACAAAGTACCCAAACCTAACTACAGATAGGTTCCCAAAGGTCATATTTCAAAAGCAACCAAAAGTCCTATAACTTCTTTATGTTCTTTTTCTAATAAACAAGATATTTCATGGGAAAGAGCACCTTGTGTAGATAGCAATGGTAAATCTAGTTTCAAAATGGATTGGGTTCCAAAAACCAACTAATCCCGCACTATGTGTCGGGAAAGCTACGGAGGAATATCATCAGACTTCGGTATGTTGATAATGGCTGTTCCAGGAAGATGATAGGAGACATCTCTCATCGGCATGACATTTAGAATTTTATGGAGAGCGTCCTCTCGCACGTGTCATCTGACCTTAGATCAAATGACTCCAACACTCCATCCTTTTGGAGTTAGGCAACGTGCTTCTTATTGACATGTCCAAGAAGACAATTCCACAAGCATGCCTTGTCTAAATCATTAGACGAATCAATATGTAGCACATTATTTCCTAAGATGTCTCCAACCATCACAGTTTCATATACACCATCACAAGGTAATGCTTCAAAATAGAAAATACCATTATAATAAGCATTTATAGAACCACTTTCATTATTAAATGAATATCTAAAACCATGTCTGTACAAACCATGAAAATAAATAATATTCCTCATCATTTCTGATGAATAGCAACAATTATTCAAATCTAAACACAATCCACTACTAAGCTCTAAAGAATAAACGCCGATCTTGGTAACAGGTGATGATCTCCTATTTCCCATTATCAGATTCATCTTCCCAAGCTCCACATTCCTACTTTCTTTTAGTCCCTGAAAGTCTGAGCAAATGTGAAAACCACATCTTGTATCAAGGACCCAAGAATTATAATGCGATGAATTTTTAGACAAAATTGTATAAATACTTGTCGAGGTAGGCTTGATCTTGCCATCCTTTATGTCCTGCAGGTTCTTGGTGCAGCTTCGTTTCTAATGCCCCTTTTCATGGAAGTAGAAGCACGTTGCTTCTTTTGGATCTGAGGCAGGAGGGGTAGAACTAGATTTTCCTTTGGATCTACTTGAAGAAGATCCATCATGATACTTTCCCTTCCAGTTCTTTGAGGGAGCTTTCCTCTTTTTCCCCATTCCTTGTCCAATAGCCAAGACTGGGGCAACAACAAGAGTGGATTCAACACTTTTTCCTTTCAATCCATTTTCAGTTGTTCTTAACAAACCTTCAAGTTTGCTCAAGGTGACTTCCTCCTTGCTCAGATGATAACTCATTTTGAACTGATTATAGAAGGGAGGCAAAGAGTGCAAGACTATGTCTATAGCCAGCTCTTCATCAAAGTTGACATTCAACTTGAGCAAACGATCCACATACCTCTGCATCCTTTGCACGTGGGTCGTGATGGACTCTCCATCCTTCATCTTGGTCGTTATGAATGAAGTGACTATCTCATACCTCTTTTGACGTGCTCTTTGATGGTACTTCTCCATCAAGTCCTGGCACATCTCATAAGGCCAAAAGTCCCCATAGAATCGTTGCATCTCAAGAGTCATAGTGGCCACTATAATGCACGACACTTAGGTCGCTTCCTTGCAATTGGCCCTATACTCAACCATTTCTTCGGGGGTAGCAGTGGCTTCATCTATCTCGACCAGTTCCTTGTTGAGAATATGCTCCTTATCCTCATAACGTAAGGCCATTCTGATGTTTCTGATCCAATCAATGAAATTGGATCCATCAAATGTGACCTTCCCACAAATGTTCAGGAGCAAGAGCGGGTTCGAGGAGTTGTTGTTGTTGGAGTTTGAGCCAGAAGCGTTGTTTGGGCCAAACATCTGAAAAAGAAGAAAGACAAGTTTTTTTATTAGATAGGAAATCCTTAATATAACACCCAAAATGAAATATTAAGGCTAGGACCCAATATAATAATTCACAATTCAAAAAAAAGGATGTCGTAATGCAATTGTAAATTATTTGAAGGTATGTAAATGACGATTTACCAATTTCACCACGAAAAACGAAATTAAATAAATTAGGTTTTATTAAATGAAATTCCTAGATCTTTTAAGATTTATTGAACTATTCAATGGAAAATTTAATCTCGATTATGCCCTTCAAAGTTGTGACTGAGAAAACGAGGATCACAAATAAGCTATGAATAATCATGCAAATTAGCTTGGTACTCTCGATGTCATTTACCACCTAATAAATGTGTCGGTTAACCGCACACGCTCCATCGATATATGATAATTTACGAGTTACCCATTGTCATCCTTGTTAGTCCAAGTTAGCATGTCGGTTAACCACACACGCTCCACTAACGACTTGACAAGGTGTAATGCGTAATTTCATGGATTAGCATCAAATTCACATTTTCCTAAAGTAACTAAGATTGGGAATTTAAAAAATATTTAGTTACTTTATATTTTTCATTATACTTATTAATGAGGATTTAATGTCCTATCCTACCCGTTCGGCTAACGATCCTCCAATAGTCAAGAGTACGATGGGTAAAAATGGATACCCAATGACGGTTATTTTATAGGTTGCTTCCTTAAACACCCCTTATAGATTAGCTTCGTCAATGAGGCCTACTAACGGTAATACTGACTTTTCTTATACATATATAATATTAGACTTTTAATTTTATATAGTATAAGGGTGTATTTTAAACATTTAAAATACAAGGGTTTTTAATCTTATTTAAAATTTTTGAAATTAATACTTTTTAATTTAAAACTTTAAATATTAAAAAATTAGACAACTAATTTAAATTATTAAATCTCATAAGGATTATCCATTAAATTAAATAAATAATCTAACCTAATCCCTTTATCCCCTAGATATTTGGAATCTAATCTTGGGGAAGGCATTTTCAAAAAATTTAGGGTTAGCAAACCCTAAAAATCGAAATCATGAGGGTCAAAGGAAAGGGTTCAAAAACCCTAACCAAGTTTCGAAACTAGGGTTTAGAAACCGTAATTTCGAAAAATCCAAGCCCTAGGGTTTAAAAGCCATAAACCCTAAATTTGTAAAGGTCAATCTATTGTATCAAATCTAATTGAAAACAAAACCAAATGCTCTGATACCACTGATGGGTTATATAAAAACAATCATGTGTGTGCATGCAACCCTAGATTGGATCAATGTTTTCTCCATTATACATATAAGCACTGAACACACAACAGAAAACCCTAACATGCATCTAATATTTTCAAATCTACATAAGAAAGATTAGAACACATACCTTTGTTGCTATATAGTAATAACAACCAATTCTTGAAGATACTTGCTTTTGAGAACAAGTACCACAAGCGTAGTACCTCTAATGGCTCACAAACACACTAAGGCAAGAGGATGAATATGAGAGAGAGGAGAAAGGAGTCACTTGCTCAGAAAATCAGCTCTTCTAGGGTTTCAATGAGGTGTACAGATTCAAGAGGCCAAGGGGCTCTATTTATACTTGAGGCTAGCCAGGGTTTTGAGGTAGAAACCCTAATCCCTTAGCTTAGGGCCTAAGCAAGTCCATGGACTCCCTTACCTTAGGGCTTAGACAAAAATATCTAGAACCTTCTAGGGATTCTCGACCCTCCCTAATAAGGGTAATCCAATGGCCCAAAACAACAACTATCAAATAATTGCAAAACAACTCTTGTACTTTTAATCAGTTCCTTTTATCCCGAAATTAATTCCAAATTAATTTCTAACTAAATAGTAATTAATAATATGATTTCTAATTAATATAATATTCTTATAATATATTAATAAATCATTTTTATTCACCAGTTTATTATTCAAAATAATAAACTCAGCATCTCTCTCCAATAGTCATCATGTATAGTTTTTAGTGTGAAGGCAACCCAAAAGGACCATGCTACTATCAAATCAAGTACATACCAATTATAGTTATGGGCTTAGACACCTAATCCAACAAATCATGTGCTAGGCTTCCCTAGACTTAATTGATGTGTTTGATTAGTAGTCTGATTTGATCGTCATAAATTAGAAATCAAGAAAGATATTGATGGATTGTTTGGTCGATTCATAATCCATGTCTCAGTCCACAATGATATCTTGAAAGAAACAAACGAATAAATGTTCACTTATGTAACACCGAAAATTTTCAAAACAATTTTTTTCATTTAAAATCACATATTTCTAATAACATATTTCACAAAAATCTTATTTATTAAATTTACAATTCGCAACTCCATAATTGTTTGGTTAAAATCCAGGATCCTCCAAACATAACTCTTTCACTGGTGTGTACAATCAAGTCAGTGCCTTCCCGCGATCCTGAGAAAACCTGAAAATCATAACACATGACATGGTAAGCACGAAGCTTAGTGAGTTCTCTAAAATACCACACACACACACAGCTCATTAGCCACTCGAGGTTGTATCACTGTAAGACCCTCCGGTCAATGTGTTTCAGTGGGACCCTCCAGTCCCACGGTTCGTTGTACCCTCTAGTCCGGTTTGTAAAGCTCCGCATAGCATAAATCATAAAGATATAATGCACACCATGATTCAACAAACATAAGGCAGGATAACATGATACTCAATGTAAGCACATAAGAACCACTCTATGGTAAGGTATAGTGAGAAGACTCACCTTGCAAGCAGCAAGCAATTATCCTCGAACTCGAATCTCGAACAAGCCACTGCCTAACACATAGGGTAAATGTCTTTAATTAATACTCGATTCTTGACTCTAAGTAACCAAATGTTACTCTTATCTCTCCAACTCTCGAATTGGGTAAAAGACCATTTTACCCTCCATGAATTTCAATGATCATGTTGACCAAACCCTAAAGTCAACAGAAGTCAAACTCGAGTCAACAATCCATGTTTAACCGACTCCTCGAGTGCACTCTTGTGACTCGTCGAGTCCACTCATTTCCTCGGAATTCTCAAGCAAGTCCAGATCAACTCGTCGAGTTGACCCCCAAATCGCCGAGTTATCGTACGATCAAACCTATCGGGACAAACCCTCGCTGACTTGTCGAGTCAGGCCCTGGACTCAGCGAGTCCCTTCGATCAGATTCCTCATTCATATGATTTATGGCAGATCTATCACTCCAAACACTATATCTACCATCCTAAGGGTCGATTGTCACGTAAAGTTGCAAGCTTTACGTTCGAAAATGGCATATAAGGCTCATAATGCCAATACATGCTCCAACAAGGCACCAAAACACAATAACTCTTTAAGTGACTGAATAAAGGTTGAGCCTTTGGACCCTCTGGACCTCATAAGGTCCAGATCTAAAGTCTAGACCTAGAAAGGGACTTCATGTACTCATATCTCAACCAAAAAAGTGATAGAAAGCCCTATTCATCAAAACATGAGACCTAATTGATGGGTTTTATACAAACAATCCTATGAGTGCATGCAACCCTAGAGTTGGAACTATGTTATCACTATTAGTTATGTAACGACCAAAAATTTCAACCAAATTAAAACATTTTAATTCATTCAAAAACCGTTACGATCATACATCTTGTTTTAAAAATAGTTTAAACATCAGAGTATTTTCCCCAGAATCATATTACATAACGCATAAACATGAGGAGCGGTACGATCACGCCTTCACCTTTCCACAATCTGTTGAAGCACCTGAAACAATAAACCACAACTGTAAGCCTGAAAGCTTAGTGAGTTCCCCCAAAGTACTCATACACACATAATCATATGCATACAGAAAAGAACAACATACTTCAGGAAAATTCAACCTTCCGGTTGGAATACCCCTGGCCCTCAACCATCGGGATGGAATGCCTACATAACACGAGCCCAATCATCCTACCTGGATGGAATACTCTCGGCCCACAACAATCGGGTTGGAATGCCCAAACACCTATACGTACAACAATAACTACTATGGGTCCAATCATCCCTTGGGATGGAATACCCCAGGCCCCTCAACCATCGGGTTGGAATGCCAACTACTATGAGTCCAATAATCCTACCTAGATGGAATACTCCTGGACCACAACCATCCGGTTCGAATGCCCCATTTCCTATACATACAGTAACTACTACTACCACTATTGTTACTATGGGTCCAATCATCCCTCGGGATGGAATACCCCAGGCCCCTCAACCATCGGGTTGGAATGCCAAACTTCTGTGAGTCCAATCATCCTACCAGGATGGAATACTCCTAGCCCACAACCATCGGGTTGGAATGCCAATCTACACTAGCAGACACGCACACATAACAGGCATACATAAAACACTCTACTGAACCAACACACTAGGTCCCTATCATCCTACCGGGATGGAATACCCTCTGCTAATGCTCAACATACATAACCTGCACGTACCTCCTACCAGTTCACGTAGTGCAAGACCAACTACCGGTCTATAAATAATCACTACCCAACTACCAGGGCGCTGATCCAATGGAACTAGCCATCATACAACTATCCATTTCTCAAGGATACTAAGCTAACAAAGCATATTCTCATATCACTATCTCATCTACCAGGATACTAGCAGACATATCATCACATAACATAACAGGCTCTAACAACAATTCAAAGGGCCGGCCTTGGTGCCTTAGACCCTTGAGTACAGTGAGGAAAACTCACCTTGCAACTGCCGGAATCCTGCAACTCTCTGACTGCTGACTCACCGGGAATCCCAACTATCATATGAAAACCATCACATAAGAAACTGACACAACTTTCTAGACCAAGGGCCCACGACACTCATTAAGTCCATCATCCTCTTATTGGGCCAAGACCCAAAGTCAAATCCTCATGCAAAGCCCAATATTGGCCCAATTTACTAAATTGGGCCCACCTCACCAAATGGGCCTAGATCCAAGGTCCATAATAATTATTGGGTCCAAAATATTCCATCCATAATGTTCAGTCACGGCCCAAGCCCCACTAGCCAAATAACAGCCCAATTACTTAAGGCCCAAAATGAAAACCCAACAGAGGGAGTACGTTGGGCGTACCCCTCTTGGTACGTTGGGCGTACATAGAAGCTCGCGGATTGGAATCGGGACACAGACTCACTACGTTGGGTATACCTCAATTTATGCAAGGCGTAATCTCGCTGAACTAAAATCCCACATAAGTTCTTAATGGATTAAGCTCTTAAGCCTAAACTTCAGATCCATTGACCAAATATGCCTAGGATTCATAAAGTCTCAAACTTTATTAGTTGGGATGTCCATAAAGCTCTTAACTCAAGGTCTTAATCCATTAAGACCTACCGATCTCACACATGAGACAACCAAATCCATTGGGACCTCATTTTTCTCACTCAAGACCTCTCCTAAGGTCTGAAAGGACAGCTAATCTCAACCAACTCGCATCATGCATCACTTTGGGGTTTTTGGGACAAGAATGATGTCAAAACTTCATAACTCATAGATCTACACAATATAATTGTCAAGCAAGAGACTTTATACCTCAAAAGGGCTCCAGAAGATGATGCCTTTCCTAATCTACGAGCTCCAGCCACCCCACTCCTTCTTTGACTACTTCTTCTTTCTTCTTCTAGGCACTCATTTTCCAAACCAAGCTCTCCAAGGTCAAATGTCCACAACAATGGAAGAAGAACGGCTACTTAGGGTTTATGAGGGTAAGAGGGTAGATATGGAGGCTGGGGTTGGAACCATAATGTTCCTTATATAGTGGTTGGCCTTAAAATTAGGGTTTCTGGACACTGGACGTACGTTGGGCGTAATTCTAGTACGCTGGGCGTACGTCGAGGGACCCCGCGTTTCATTAACTCCATTACGCTGGGCGTACCCACGCGTGTCCCATGCATGCATGGCCTTATTTTGTCAACTTTTTCCATCAAGTGCCATAAGTGACAATATCTTTAAAGTGTCATAGCTCCTTTATTCTAAGTCCGTTTCTGACGAACTTTATATCCATGAAAAGGTGGAGAGCAGCTCTACGCTTCTAGCAACACACTCCGACCCGAAACCTTCTCGAATAAAACCCATTTCCCATAAAAGACCGAAACGCCCTTACTCTTTGATCTCGGGGAACCATAAATAACTACTCTTAGAACAGGGCGTTACAATTCTCCCCCACTTAAATATGATTTCGCCCTCGAAATCGCCAACTACCAACTCTGGCTATCTATAATCCTGAAAAGCACATTCACGCCCCTAAAGCATGACGACCACCAAGCGAGACTAGTCCTACTGGAACTGCCTCTCGAAGAGATACCTACTCCTTCTCATGCAGACTCAATACTTACCTCTCCGGAAGCCCTGAACCTGGAAAGTTAAATTGGATCCGTCTCCCAGACGAGCCGTCCAAACTAACCATCCCCTTACATCTTCCCATTACTATGAAAAGGAACTACTCAACAGTGGGAACCCGAATTCCCAACCTAAAAACAGGACCACGAGTCCTACTCTGCTGTCGACCACACTTGTTCTCTCTCTTAACTCATATCCGACCGAACACACATCGATACTCTTACCAACCCAACACTTACGCCTAGCCCAATCAACCTCGGGCTGGAATACCAGGTATGCCTACGACGGGTCCGCTCATCCCCAAGATGGAATACCATCGCATCCCTACACATGTTTGGTCCAATCAACCCTCGGGTTGGAATACCAAACACATCAGGTCCAATCAATCATAGGATCTGGTCATCCTCATGATGGAATACCCCAGATTGGAATACCTCCATATACATAACTCAACCTATAACCATACTTGGAACCAAGGACCCTGTCCTTGTGTCACCCTTGAACCCTTCGGTTCACCACATCTGAGTGTAACCCCACCCATACCTGCTTATCATGATCTCCAGGTCCTTGACCTCCGACTGCAATATCTTACACAACTCTCATCACCGGTCCAGACTGCTCCCGAGTCTATTAACCTGCTATCCCACTTTCCTCTATCCAAACCTCCAATTTGGAGCCACTATCCCTCTCCTCTTCCAAGGAGACTGAAAACATGCCTATGCATCAGCCAACATTTCCACCGCGACAGATCCTCACTATACATTACCCTTTATCGGTGTTCACCGTTATCCCATATCATGCATACATACTCAGAGGCTGGTCGCATACCCAGCGACCCACACATAACCTGCCGTATTTCCTCGACACATGAAAACCCTTACAATAACTGAACCGCCTCATCGCATCATCCCAATAACCGACGTTCAAGCCGCTCCAGGCAACCTTCTACAACCAGCGGCTTATCCGAGAATTTCCAATTCTCCCCCACTTAGGGCACTAACCACCATCTGTTGCGGTGAAGCTAACACGCATGCTCAAACGAACCCACTAATACACCAAACTTCGAGGAAACCAAGTTCCTGCTGAGAGTTCCCAAATTCTCGAACCATAACCTTCCTTTCTCACGAACTCCACACTGGATGATAACCCTCTAAGAACCCTCAATGCTCGTTCACCTCTATTACATACAACACTAAACATCTCATGCAAGAAACTACAACTCATAATCACAACATAAACAAGATAAAGCAGAAAAACATACCGAATGACACCTCTGGCTCAGATCTGATCTCCTCGGTCACAAGATGATAAGCATGCCCTGGAGCCTTCGGAGGCTCTGCTCGACCCTGACCTCCGTCGGTAAGTCTCAAAGTGGCTGGCGCTAGGCCTACACTGACCTGGCAGCCAGTAGAGGACACTGGGCCTTCATATGGCCCACCTGATCACAATGATAACAAAGTCGGACCCCTGTTGCTGGAGTCGACTGCCTGCAATCCCTAACTATGTGGCCCTCCTTGCCACACTTGTGGCACCCCAAAGAAGAACGACAACCACCCTTGTGCACCTTGCCGCACTTCCCGCAAGTGCGACTCCTCTGACCTCCCTGTCGCTCTGCTCTCTCAACTAGAGCTCAATCTCTAAATCGCGCCGCCTAGCGGCTTCCTGCAACTCTAACAAGGTACTACACCTCTGCGTGGATACAAACTTCCTAATGTCTCTCTTGAGCATACGCAGATATCGAGACATCTGAGCCTGCTCCGAAGCAAACTCCGGGAAAAACATCGCCCTATAAGTGAACATCCTGGTGATCTATGTCACCGACTCTGAACCCAACTTCAGTTCCAGGAACTCCTGAGCCAACCTCTCTCTCTCTCTCAACCTACGGAACATAACGAGTACTGAACATTTCCCGAAACTGATCCCATGAAACCGCAGCCCGCTGCACATCAGAATAAGATCCCGTGGTCAACCTCCACTAATCCTTCCCCCTGAGCCTTTGAAGGTTCAGAGCACACCTCACCCTCTGATCCGTAGGGCATGAAAACGTGAAGAAGCAACCCTCCACGTCTGACAACCACCTCGTAGCAACGATCGGATCCCGAACTCCATCAAAAGTAGGGGGCTTCGTATTGTCGAAATCCCGATACTGAAAACTCCGTCTGGCTCCTCCCCCTGCCGCTGCCGCGGCCGCTGTCTCTGCAAGAGCTGCATAGCGCTCATCAAAATACTCAACCATGGCGGTCTTGATCGACCCAAACAGTTCCGGCAACTCAGCTCGGAACATAGCAGCAACATCCTAAAGTAGGATATCACGAATCCTAGCGTCCAACTCATCCGTACTCATCTGGCCAATGACTTTGGGTGATACGTGTCCATCCCGACCACCCTCTCCTGATCCCAATCCCAAACCGGATCCTGCCTCCAAACGTCTCACATCCACCATACCGGAATGAACCATAAAAATCTCAGATCCCTCGCATAACCACCGAGGACTAACCTCAAATCAACAACCTAGGGGTTGTGACTTTTTTGACACGCGTATGGGTCCTATGCTTTCAGTATTACGGGCCCATACTACCTTCCACACCTACCCATATTTGTCTCAAGTATCACCACAACGCCCTAAGCACAAACATACACAGCAAGCACTCAATCCTCACCCCTAGAGGAACACTGAATAGCTCATAACAAGGAAACCCTAGGCTAACAGGCATCATAATTCAGGCAATTCTATCATGAAATTCCTGAAGATCCCTAGTCTAGTACTAGCATGCCGTTTTAACATATCTCAAAACAAATAACTTGTATGGTATTTTGGGGTAACTTACTGGCTCTGGCTGATCGTACCCTCTGCGTCCTCCCTTACTTATTTTGAAAACCATTTTTGAAAACCTCTCCTTGATTTGAGACTGGATTCACACGAATGTTCCTCCAATTCACTCAAACCAAGGCTCTGATACCAACTTGTAACGACCAAAAATTTCAACCAAATTAAAACATTTTAATTCATTCAAAAACTGTTACGATCATACATCTTGTTTCCAAAATAGTTTAAACATCAGAGTATTTTCCCTAGAATCATATTACATAAAGAATAAACATGAGGAGCGGTACGATCACTCCTTCGCCTTGCCACGATCTCCTGAAGCACCTGAAACAATAAACCACAAAGGTAAGCCTGAAAGCTTAGTGAGTTCCCCCAAAGTACTCATACACACATAATCATATGCATACAGAAAAGAACAACATACTTCAGGTCAATTCAACCTTCCGGTGGGAATACCCCTGGCCCTCAACCATCGGGATGGAATGCCTACATAACACGAGCCCAATCATCCTACCGGGATGGAATACTCTCGGCCCACAACATCGGGTTGGAATGCCCAAACACCTATACGTACAACAATAGCTACTATGGGTCCAATCATCCCTCGGGATGGAATACCCCAGGCCCCTCAACCATCGGGTTGGAATGCCAACTACTATGAGTCCAATCATCCTACCTAGATGGAATACTCCTGGCCCACAACCATCCGGTTGGAGTGCCCCATTTCCTATACATACAGTAACTACTACTACCACTATTGTTACTATGGGTCCAATCATCCCTCGGGATGGAATACCCCAGGCCCCTCAACCATCGGGTTGGAATGCCAAACTTCTGTGAGTCCAATCATCCTACCAGGATGGAATACTCCTAGCCCACAACCATCGGATTGGAATGCCAATCTACACTAGCAGACACGCACACATAACAGGCATACATAAAACACTCTACAGAACCAACACACTAGGGCCCTGTCATCCTACCGGGATGGAATACCCTCTGCTAATGCTCAACATACATAACCTGCACGTACCTCCTACCAGTTCACGTAGTGCAAGACCAACTACCGGTCTATAAATAATCACTACCGAACTACCAGGGCGCATCCAATGGAACTAGCCATCATACAACTATCCATTTCTCAACGATACTAAGATAACAAAGCATATTCTCATATCACTATCTCATCTACCAGGATACTAGCAGACATATCATCACATAACATAACAGGCTCTAACCACAATTCAAAGGGCCGACCTTGGTGCCTTAGACCCTTGAGTACAGTGAGGAAAACTCACCTTCCAACTGCCGGAATCTTGCAACTCTCTAACTGCTGACTCGCTAGGAATCCCAACTATCATATGAAAACCATCACATAAGAAACCGACACAACTTTCTAGACCAAGGGCCCACGACACTCATTAAGTCCATCATCCTCTTATTGGGCCAAGACCCAAAGTCAAATCCTCATGCAAAGCCCAATAGTGGCCCAATTTACTAAATTGGGCCCACCTCACCAAATGGCCTAGATCCAAGGTCCATAATAATTATTGGGTCCAAAATATTCCATCCATAATGTTCAGTCACGGCCCAAGCCCCACTAGCCAAATAACAGCCCAATTACTTAAGGCCCAAAATGAAAACCCAACAGTGGGAGTACGTTGGGCGTACCCCTCTTGGTACGCTGGGCATACATCGATGCTCGCGGATTGGAATCGGGACACAGACTCACTACGCTGGGCATACCTCAATTTACGTGGGGCGTAATCTCGTTGAACTAAAATCCCACATAAGTTCTTAATTGCTTAAGCTCTTAAGCACAAACTTCAGATCCATTGACCAAATATGCCTAGGATTCATAAAGTCTCAAACTTTATTAGTTGGGATGTCCATAAAGCTCTTAACTCAAGGTCTTAATCCATTAAGACCTACCTATCTCACACATGAGACAACCAAAGCCATTAGGACCTCATTTTTCTCACTCAAGACCTCTCCTAAGGTCTGAAAGGACATCTAATCTCAACCAACTCGCATCATGCATCACTTTGGGGTTTTGGGACAAGAATTATGTCAAAACTTCATAACTCATAGATCTACACAATATAATTGTCAAGCAAGAGACTTTATACCTCAAAAGGGTTCGAGAAAATGATGCCTTTCCAGATCTACGAGCTCCAGCCACCACACTCCTTCTTTGACAACTTCTTATTTCTTCTTCTAGGCTCTCCTTTGCCAAACCAAGCTCTCCAAGGTCAAATATCCACAACAATGGAAGAAGAACGGCTACTTAGGGTTTCTGAGGGTAAGAGGGCAGATATGGAGGCTGGGGTTGGAACCATAATGCTCCTTATATAGTGGTTGGCCCTAAAACTAGGGTTTATGGACACTGGACGTACGATGGGCGTAATTCCTATACGTTGGGCATACGTCGAGGGACCCTGCGTTTCATTAACTCCATTACGCTAGGCGTACCCACGCGTGTCCCATGCATGCATGGCCTTACTTTGTCAACTTTTTCCATCAAGTGCCATAAGTGACAATATCTTCAAAGTGCCATAGCTCCTTTATTCTAAGTCCGTTTCCGACGAACTTTATATCCACGAAAAGGTGGTGAGAAGCCCTACTGTAACATCCCAAAAATACGAGCCAAAAATTTCATTTTTTAAAAACAAGTACACGGCAAAACATTAGAAATAAAGGTTTCAACGATGATATCATTTCACAAAAGATACTGCATGTCTAGAAACATTTTTATATAACATTAACGTGTCAGAGTACAATTTCTCAGGAGGATCTCATGATGCGGAAAGCTAAGCATGTGTGTGACGTATCGCTACCGCGCCGTCTCCTTCCCCTTCGAAGAAGAGGTACCTGAAACCAAAACTGAAAACTGTAAGCACGAAGCTTAGTGAGTTCCCCCATTGTACCACATACCATATAACCACATATCATACATGTATTGTCAGGCATATCTGGGTGCCCAACCTACCCCTTCGATCCTCTCGACCGGATGTTGCCTAGCATATCTGGGTGTTGGCCTCCCCTTCGGTCCTCTCGACCAGATACTGCCTAGCATACCTGGGTGCTGGCCTCCCCTTCGGTCCTCTCGACCAGATATCTTGGGGACTATCTCCCCCTACTGTCACTAGCACATAGCATCATATCATACTAGCACATAAACATAACACAGGTAGCAGTAATCCCTAGATGAATATCACAGAGACAATCATCTACATACAACTCCTACTGGTGGGCCGACATTGTGGCCGTAGACCCACCGCTACTGGAAGGTAACTCACCTCGAAAGTAATTGCGGAAGTCTGCTTGCTAAGCGCCTGACTGCTGAATCAGAAATCCTCCGGCTATAAATCATAAACATAGGTTAGCCTCTCATTCACACCCTTAGGTCAGATGATTGACCCTCCCTTCGACCCGGGTCAACTCCTTAGTCGAGGTCAACTTCCAGTTGACTGGACTCGCCGAGTCATGGCACCGACTCGCCGAGCCCTTCTCCACTAACCCGGTTCCACTCTACAAGCCCCCTTCTTCCCACTCACTGGATCGTCCTTAACTCGCTACTCGGGACGATGGGACCGGCTCGCGATCCGACTTGCCGAGTCCATGCGATCAGACTTCCCACTCGCTTCCAGATCCTTATTCGAACATCCTTCATGAGGATCTGGGGTTTCTGGGACTATCGGAACACGTTAGATTGCTAATCCTTCGTGCAAACACGAAGGGTTGGACTTCTGACACTTAAACCCTTCGTACACAATACAGTTCATACAACTCGCCGAGTTTGAAGAACAACTCGTCAAGTACCAGGCAATCTTCATAGGACTCGCCGAGTTGTTCATCCAACTCGCCGAGTCTAAGGCCATATTCATAGAACTCGCCGACTTCCACCTTGGGACTCGCCGATTCCCTTGACCCATTTCCCATATGAGCCAAATCTGAGACATGCAACTCTTCAAAACCACAGATCTATGATCCTAGGGCATGCTTATCACGTAAAGTTGCAAACTTTACGTGCATGCATGGCCCTATAAGCTCAAAATGCAATTCCAAGCTCTTTAAGAGGTCATGCACTCCATGGGGGTCCTCAATCACTTCAACCACAACAACTTTATGCTTCTAACACGTCCATAAAGTCTAGATCTGAAGTCCTTTCGGATTATTAAGCACAAACACATGGAGTTTGGTGTTTTAGGGCTTGAAAACCACCAAATTGGGACAAAATGGGATCTAATGAACTAAAGATCAAGGTAGAGACTTTACTACCTAAATGGAAACTTCTCCCAAAGTAGATTTCGGATCTACTCCCTCTCTTGCACTCTTCAAACTCTTCTTTTCTCCTTCTAAGCTCCAATGTGACCCAAAAATCCTTCACAAGGCAACAAATCACTCAAACTTACAAATGGAGGCTAGGGTTTCGACAAGGAACGTTCTGGGGATGATAGAGGCTGAGATGGGGCTATAAGGACATTTAAATAGGGTGCAAACCCTAAGGATTTGGGTCTCCTCCTGATTGGCCTACTCGCCGAGTCCAGGCGTGGACTCGCCGAGTAGATCACTTAAAGCCCGCACCCATCTCGACATCTACTCGGCGAGTTAGGGCTACAACTCGCCGAGTAGCTCTTCCAAAAAGAACATTTAATCAAAACAAATACGTACCAGGAACTGGGCGTTACACCTACACTTCTAGCAACACACTCCAACCTGAAACCTTCTCAAATAAAACCCATTGCCCATAAAAGACCGAAACGCCCTTACTCTTTGATCTCGGGGAACCATAAATAACTACTCTTAGAACGGGGCATTACAAGTTATACGACATTATGAACACATAAAGAAACCTATCATGCTTCTAGTAATTTCGAAAATCACAAAGAAGGATGAAATACATACCTCTTGTTGTTATATTGTAATAACAACTTAAATCTTGAATCTTCTTGTCTTTGAAAGCATGTACCACAAATGTAGTACCTCTAATGGTTCACAAACACCAAGAGAAAATTGAGAGGCAAGAGAGAGAGAGAGAGAGAGAGAGAGGAGGTATGAAATTCGGATCTAGGAACCCTAGGGATCAAGTCATGGACGAATTTCATATGCAAAGGGGTGTTTATATAAGTGTAGGGATTAGGGTTTCAGTCCTTATCCTTATCTGGTTGCTTGCCCACCAAGCAGCCCAAAGGATAACCCTAGAAACCTTATTGTGGACGAATTCTAAGGCCTTATCCCCTTGAATTCGTCCACCCTATCCTATAGGGCATCCATTGCCCTACTTTACAACTATCACATAATTACAGTTCAGCCCCCCTAGTTTAGTTAACTTCTTTTAATCACAAAATTAGTTCTTAATTAATTTTTGACAAATGTTAACTAAATAAATATGATTTCTCCTTTAATATATTATTCATATAATATATTAATAAACCATAATAACCTATTTCTCTATTATTTCTCCAGTCAAGTTCCTTTGGTGAAGGCAACCTAAAAGGACCATGCACAACCGGGTCAAGTACTTACCAAATATGGTTACAGGCTTAGACACTAATCCAACAGTATAAGAGTGAGACATGGATTGAAATCATTCTCTCATTCTATGTGTTGTTTCCCAATTTCCGATTTACGACGACTAACTAATTGAACAAATCAAATTAGCCCTAGCCCGACCGAGCATTTACGTTTGTCATCACTAATTCATCTAGGGTCCCATAGATATCGCTTTTATCCCACTTTGGGTAAAAGGAACGGATAAACTTCGACTCAATGCTCGCTTGCACTCACTCACCAAATCACACACAACAATATGTTTTATAACACCAAGTTACTAGTGCGTTTACATATTATCAATGTGCAACCGATTTGCAAGATACAACTCACACATCTCGGTTTCAAGAATATAAGATATTATCATCTCACCAATCGCTCGTGATAAAATCCATGAAGCGATCCAAGTGAGCATGGGTTTAATCCAATGCTCAAATCATATCCATAAGCACTCATGAACGTTGCAGCAAATCTACAAATCAATTCATGACAGTCTTCATTCATACCTACTTCCAACATATGAACGACTGTGGAAACGTTCGAATAATTTGATTATTCTGAAATAATTTAATTATTCAGGAAGTCAAAACATGAAAAGTGAAACACAAGAATAATACTAATCCTATATGGCCCCAAACTTTTGAGTATAAATAAAACACCTTTTATTTATCACCATATTTGTTACTCATTATTTGTTGATTCGGGTAATCAACTTATTACTTGAATTATAACTATAGTTGTCCCATGCTCTTAGCATACACACTATGTTTACCTATGGTCCTTACTATGTGAAATAGATTAATTGAACACATTTTCAATCATACTCATTTCACAACTCCCAATCCTTACCACAAGTGTAAGAATACAAAATTCTTGCTACTTATGGAATATGTTAGATTCTAACATTTTATGCAACGATCCTTTTGTAATGTCACAGCGCCAAAGTCACAAAGACTTTGCCAATGAAATTACAAAGTCCTCTATTGGAAATTATTGCAAAACAATTCCATAGATACGAAGTCTCATATTAAAAGTACATTCCTTTGAATATCCTTTTTGCATAAAAGTTTCTAATCTAGACATATAGATTCTTAACGTCCAACTCCCAATATGGAAACATTTCTATATTTGCCATATGACAACACATCCTAAATAAAATCCTATTTATTTATAATAATGTCGATATGGTCCATCTATTACAATATACTTCCAACTACCCACAAGCAACCAATCCTTGGCGAACCTCAGATTGTCCTTTGATAGTTGTTTAATAAAATTTAGTCATGTCCGGTTCTACTCCTTTTTTCCCCTCTTAATGTCCTAGGCATTTGGAAAATTTTAGAACGGTCAATTATTACAACATATGCGATCGATCCTATACTCGAAGCGTATGGAACACGAAGCATAATGTCTTACATAAAGACATGATACTTTATCAGTCTTTTGCCATAATATTTCTATTTGCCATGTTCTCAAAACTCGAATTAAGAAAAGGGATGCTGTAATCATAATCACATTCTGAGAATGCAATTCATATATTTGACTAAATTTGATTGAAATTTCTCGATCTAAGCTCTTAGATTTCGAAACGAAGTATAATATTCTCTCCCTTAATTATACCAAAACAACTTTTCAACATTGCAACCTTGTGAACTGAAACTTTTTTTTCTATAATTAATATTGCCACCTTGCAACTTACCATAATTATCATGCTCCCACTAGCACGATGATTATGTTCATACCAACATAACACTTATGCTCCCACTAGCTTTGACATGTATTCAGAAATCAGCTGAACTTCAAGAAAACAATGCTTATTGAATTTCTTAAGTTCATATTTCTAATACTAGATGCTTCTATAAGACTTTATCTAAGCTTCTCAACCTCATACACCTTTCCTTCGACAGCTCATATGTATGTGTCTAAACGATTCTAGAACTCATAGCAATAAGTCTAAAAATGTTTAGATCCATTTTTCATTTCCCACAATTCGAACTATGAAGAGGGATGTCGTAATCATAGTTGAATCTGAGAAATCCATATTACACAATGCTATCTTTAAAATCTTTCTTAGTGAAATCGTTTCCTCACAATCATTTTCATGAAGGAGAGAAACCTTATGACACTTAGCTTTTATGGTGTATGTGCTCTTATCCATGTGAATTTGTCATAACCATAATCATAAGAAAATGTTAGTGACAAATCCAAACTCTTATGGATAGAACTTGTTATTCTTGATTTCTTTCCATCAAGGGTCCCACCATTGCTTCCAAGTTATTGAGCAACTAACCCTTATTTTTCAATGTACTTTCCATTGATCAAGGTGCCTTGCCTCTATGCAATCCATTGAGAACTCATAGAACTTACATGCACAGTTGACTAAACTGGAATGGCACAGAAACGAGAATAGTCAACACGATAGGTTAGAAACCTCAAGTCGTGTGCTAGTGATTATTAATTAGGTTTATTCTTGATTGGTTCTTGAAAACTTTTCAAGATCATATAGACTCCCACTGACCTCTTGACATATATGATTCTCTTGTCAAGAAACAAATATTCAAGAGTTAGTGCAAAATTTTATCAAGACTAACACTCAACTTAATTTGTTCTAGTTGGTCTTTGTCTTCTTCAAGACATCACAACTTACAAATTTTAAATGTGTAGGAATAAGAAAACTTTCTCTATTCCACATTTAGGTGTTATAAACCTACTTAAGATATGTCACTCGATGTCACAATCTTAACTTTAATATTTGATATTGGAACGAAGTATGATTCATCTTAATGACTCAACCACTACAACAATTCCCGATTCCTCTTCTTAGCCAAACTAGTGCACTAAGGTGTCCTTAGAGGATGAATTGTAATATGGTTCTTACAATTATCAAGATGATCATAAAACGCGATACAAAAGTACTCTCCCTTCTTCTTAGATTGGAGAAACTTTTTATCTTTCTGCCTAATTGATTCTTCTTATTTGTTCTGCTATTATTGAGACTTTTCAATAATTCAGAATTATACTTAATCTTGTAAGTAGTATAACCATATTTACTAAGCCTTTAGTAAATCATGATGAATAATTTAATTGTTATTTATGGTAGAGTTGACTAGTGCACAACATTGTGTACCAGACCTTCTAGTCACTTGACTCTTTGTCAAGGAATTAGTCTTAAAATTTCTAAGTATCAAGATTTCCAGACATCACATGATTCAAATCATATGGCTCCAAGACTGTGTCCAATTGAAACTTGGGTAATGGGAATCTTTCCTTACTTAGAAAATTTCAACATTTCCATAAATAATATAACTAAGAATCACATCCATTTATTGCAAACATCAATTTTTCATAACAATTTCATTGTAAGGATATAAATAAATAAGTCAAACAAAATTTATTTTATTCATAAAAGCAGAGGAAAACATTTGTCCTTACAATGCAAAATCAAATTGAAAAACTATGTAGCTAAATATTCCTAACAAATCTATCATAACTCTCTAAGCTCAAAATCTGATCTTCGAATCCCTGCGATCGTAATCCATTTCTTCGTGATCAGACTCATCTTGCTCTTCTATCAAGCTTCCTCTCTTTTATTTGATCCTGTAAAACATTCAAATGTAATCTTATCACATCATGTACTAAGAGTCAATGAATAGGAATTTAACAGAGTTAGATAGTGGATTTTACCTGAAGCAGAGCCATACGCCTTGACTCTCCCATCTCTTAGATCTCTCAGGTACATTGGGCAACTTCGTCTCCAATGTCATTTTCATGACAATGGAAACAAGTGGATTTTTCTGGAGTATCCATAGAAACATGGTAGGTTGAGTTTTTAGACAAAATTGCTCCATTGCTTCGCGAAATCATTTTTGATTCAGCAGCAATCAGCATCTAAGTCAGGTCAATGAGGGTTGCATCAAGATCCATCATATAATACTCTCCTATGAACTTATTATATGATTTAGGAAGTGACTGAAGAACCCAGACTTCAGCCAACTTCTCTGGGAAAGTGCCACCCATCATTCTTAACCTATCGATGTGTGATTTCATTGCTAGAACGTGACACACATGGGTTTACCATCTTCATGTTTCATTGCATACAGGGCTTCGGTGACCTTGAACCTTTCAAGTCTTCGTTCTTGTGGGTTAGGGAGAACAACGGGAGGAGGAGGAGGAGGAAGTGAAATCAAGTTAGTCCACATTGAAGCTTCACTTTGGAACGAGCTTTCACTTTCAACATGAACACTTTTTCCTTGGGATTCAGGAAGACCATGGTTAGAATCGGACATCTACAAAATGGGAGAAAATTCAAGTTAGTTGAATGAATCCTTAATGAAACACCCAAATGAGACATTAAAGCTAGGATCCAACACAACATCCTACAAATTGGAAGAGGGATGTCGTAATCCAACTTGCAGAACATTTGAAGGTTAGTGAATGACGATTCACTAATTCTCCACCATGAAAAAATGAAAAAGAATTTAAGTCTTAAATGTATTGTAAACTCCTAGATCTTTTGAGATTCATTGAACTTTTCAATGGCATGTTTAAATCACGATATGCCCCTCGATTTGTGACTGGGATGCCGAGGATCACAAAACAGGGTGTGAATAACCATGCAAATATACATGGTGCCCCCAATGTTACAGTCACCTATTTGATGTGCCGGCTAACCACACACGCTCCATCGAACTATGAAAAACAAGGAGTCACCCTTTGCCGCCATTGCTTAGAACCCAATTAGTGTGCCGGTTAACCACACACGCTCCATTAACGTCTTAGCAAGGATACAAAGTGTAATTTCATGGATTTGCATCAATTCACTTTTGCCTAAAGTGACTAAGATTGGGAATCTTGTAAAACGTTTAGTTACTTTATATTTCATTATACTTTTAATGAGGAGAGGGTTTGCCCTATCCTACCCGTTCGGCTTACGACCCTCCACTAGTTAAGAGTGCAGTGAGTAAGAGTGGATACCCATTCAATCGCCATTTTATAGGCAATTTCCTTAAACACCCCTTATAGACTAGCTTCATGAATAAGGCCTACTAACGGTAAGACTAGCATTTAAGTTATACATATATAATATTAGACTTTTAATGTTATATAGTATAAGGGTGTATTTTACACTTTTAAAATACTATGTGGTTTAATTTGATAAATTACACTTTTAATTTAATCAAATATAAACCAAATGATGATGGATTTATTAACTTTATTTTAATTATACTTTTAATTAACTTAATAAAACCAAAAGAGTGAAATTTGAACTTTTCAAAACTAGGGTTTTAGAATTTAACATTTTAAAATTAAACTTTTAATCAAAATTTAAATTCCAAAACTTGAGGGCAAGTTTTGAAGCTTTTCAAAACATAAGCAAGAACATTCTAGATCAAATTACAAATAATAATAATTAACCAATTAATTAGTAATTATCTAAATATGACCTAATTCAATTTATTGCAAGATAATCTATCAAATAATTCAAATCAATCAAGTTTATCACATAAAGGCAATAATTATCTAATTAATTTGACAATTATCTTCTATTTTGGTAAGGATATCTTTTAAATTAAACAATTAATTTAACATAATTCCTTAAATCCCCTAAAATTCGAAATTATGGGATGGGATAATTCAAAATATTTACTTACCAAATTTAAACACTTAAAAGATAATTACAAGATATGACATTTATCCAAATCCCTAAAAAATAGGATCTTATCTTGGGGAAGGAGGCAAATTTCGAAATTCAAGGGTTGGATAACCCTAGAATTCGAAAACTTGGAGGCTAAGGAAAGGGTTTGGGAAACCCTAACCAATTTCGAAATCTTGGAGGCTAATTGGGAAACCCTAACCAAATTTCGTAAATCAGGGTTCAAGAACCCTAATTTCGAAAATTCATGCCTCCTAGGTTTTATTGGCCATAAACCCTAATTTGTCAAGTTCATACATTTGTATAATGCTTATTGAAAACAAAAACCAATAGCTCTAATACCACTGATGGGTTTTATATAAACAATCCTATGTGTGCATGCAACCCTAGAGTTGGATCTATGTTATCACTATTAGTTAAACAACATTATGAACACATAAAGAAACCTAGCATGATTCTAGTAATTTCGAAAATCACAAAGAAGGATTAAATACATACCTCTTGTTGTTATATTGTAATAACAACTTAAATCTTGAATCTTCTTGTCTTTGAAAGCAAGTACCACAAGTGTAGTACCTCTAATGGTTCACAAACACCAAGAGCAAATGGAGAGGTAAGAGAGAGAGAGGGGATGTATGAAATTCGGATCTAGGAACCCTAGGGATCAAGTCATGGATGAATTTCATATGCCAAGGGGTGTTTATATAAGTGTAGGGATTAAGGTTTCAGTCCTTATCCTTATATGGTTGCTTGCCCACCAAGCAGCCGAAAGGATAACCCTAGAAACCTTATCATGGACGAATTCTAAGGCCTTATCCCCTTGAATTTGTCCACCCTATCCTATAGGGCATCCATTGCCCTACTTTGCAACTATCACATAGTTATAGTTCAGCCCCCTAGTTTAGTTAACTTCTTTTAATCACAAAATTAATTCTTAATTAATTTTTGACCAATGTTAACTAAATAAATATGATTTCTCCTTTAATATATTATTCATATAATATATTAATAACCCATAATAACCTATTTCTCTAGTCAAGTTGCTTTGGTGAAGGCAACCCAAAAAGACCACGCACAACCGGGTCAAGTACTTACCAAATATGGTTACAGGCTTAGACACTAATCCAACACTAATCACCACAAGGAGATGGGTGGGAACTTTTTACCTTCTCCAGAAGCTTTTGGACAAAATAACATTGATCCACTGGCCCCCTTCTTGTTCCTTGATGACTCCTTCCCTCCTCTTCAAAAGAAATGTACCAAAAGACCCCAAAATTAGCTCCTTTCACACTCTCTAGCTAAAAAGGACGTGGGGTTTACTCTCAGTGAAGGTGAGCCACAAATGAGGCTATAAGTTCCCTTATTTAGGCCCCAACCCCAGGAAATTAGGGTTTCTCTGCCCAGCACCTACTCAGCGAGTCAGCTCTCTGACTCGTCGAGTCCACTCATTAAATCTACAGTGGCAACTCGGCCCTACTCGGCGAGTCGGACTCATGAATCGTCGAGTCACTCTATAAATCTCAATGTTAAACACACATTAAGGTATCCATAAGTCTGGATGTTACAATTCTCCCCCATTTGAATTGGAATTCTCCCTCAAATTCACTTCTCAACGTCACATAGATCAAACCCAACAACCCGAAAAGTACCACCGAAAGGGTCTTATACCACACAACTGACTTCCTCCATAGACACCTGAAACTCAACAGGAACTCCCAAACCCGAAAGAGGACATACCCTTCTTCCGCTATGATACCCCCTTCTGACTCACCAGAATCTGAAAACTCTAGTGGCCTGACTCGCTACTCGGCCACCCTCTCAAGCTATCATCATGTTATTCGCTCCTCGGATAACGGACCCTGAAAACTCACTGCCCCTCTGATTCTCTCATAGTGACTGATAGAAACAATTCAAAGCCCAAATACTTTCCACCAATCACTCGTACCAAACGTACTAAGCGCTCCATATCGTACTCCAAGGAGCGAAAGGGTCACATTACACCAGAGACCCATCCATTGTATTGCAATCGAAATCCCATCTGAACAAAGAACTCTCAACACCCTGCCCTCAAACACAAGAAAATGATCATGCTTGCTCAGAAGCATCCTTTAACATCTAACAATCATAAGCCTCGGCTCCCTCCCATATATCCCTTTCAACACTGAGCACTCGGTCAACTCTCGACCCTACAGTTGAACCTTCAAAGGTTACCCATAACATGCCCCAAAATGTCTCGCTGACTTCCTTCTCACAACAACTATCTCGGCTACAATCCCAACATAAATCATCTCACCCTCGACCTCTGTCGTCTACTACTCATTAGTTCCATTCATCTCGCGGTCCTTCCCATACAAACAAACTGACCCACTCATATCTAAGACATCAGATGACACACAATACCCCTCAAAATGAAACCCATCTCTTAATCCGGAATCTTATTCGCCTACTCAATACACCACCAAAGCCAAGCTCAAACTCGAGAGTCTAGTCCGATACCGAATTGGAACCACTCGTCCCAATGAAGCACTCAAATCATGACCCATGACACGCAACCCACGCGTACACCACTTCCCCAATTCCTTTTGATTGTGATAACCACAACTTAACTCAGAATATAACGATTCCCGACACATATGGAGATTCCAGTCTCGCCCCTGGTCCGACCACCAGGTTCCCGAAACTCAAAAAATAAGGCTACCCAAGCTTAAAAACTCTTCTGCGTCATGCTCTGACTAGCGAATAATACGACTCCCCGTAGGCCTACGATCCTCTCTCACTGACTCATGAATAATACGGCTCCCTGCAGTATCACAACACCCTCTCGTTGACTGGTGAACACTACTGCTCCCCGCAGTATCACAACATTCTCTCTCACTGACTCACCATGGGCTTACTCCATGGTTTTCCCCTGATAATTTGGATTGATTACTCCCACTCGGATCCACTCACCCTCTTATCCCCCATTATCTCCTCCTCGAGTCATCACCCCATTGAGTTCACTATCGAATACTCCACGACTCAACATAGGTAGGTACACACATCCACCCAGGTTAAGCATCACCACTCCTGACGGCAACCATCATGACCAACACTTTTTCTCGCTGCAATTCACATTCGTGGATACTCCCGTTTGATGAAAATTAGCTGAAGGGCTCCCGCTGGAACCATAGTTACTTGATACTTCATTTGCCATCTCATAACTCAAGTCTCAAAATAATCCAAAATCCAGGGCATTCTCCTCGGATACCTTGGTACACCATCACAGAACCTCACGATGTCTTGCCTCAACCACCGATCTCCTACTTATGGGATCATACTCAGATACAACAATGCATCCTTTCGGAATCTCATAACTGATCTTCCTCTCACCCATCTCGTAACTTCATAATATTCCAACTCTCAATTGAAACACGGAGGAATCATCAATGGATCAGAACACGTTGAAGACCATCCGAAACTCCCTCCTCTATTGCTCAAAACCCATGCAAGAATACACATACCGACCCTGAAGTTGGTTGCCCAATCAATTTCTACCCTTCCCAGAGTGCATATAACAACCCATACATTGAACCAGAAATTCTCAACCTCCAAAACTATCCTTACGAGCCACCTACCTCGAATTTACCATTACAACCTCGAAGAATTCCTAGCCCCCACAAGGTCTTTGACCAACGGTCACCTGCTATGGAGACACTCATCCTTTCCTGAACACGTACAATATGCATTATCTCGTTATGCACCTCACCTCGACCACCAATAACCTTGGTCTCATTCATCCATATCGTAGGTCACTATATCCAACCCTCTAACCGCTCTTGAACAAATCTCTGATACTCTCAATAAAATACTCGGTTCTCCCCCCCCCCCTAGAGCTCAAACCATCACCATTTGGCACACCAACATTCTATTCCACAAACTGTTCCACCAGGTACATCACACTTACTCTTGGAAAGTACCACATAACACTCGATGATCTTCCCGATAGAGACCAAGCAACTCCAAACATCCCGAATCTCAGATAAAATCCTCGAAAAACTTCCCAACGTGTCATCCAAAATCTCACACTGATATATACTACCGGACATCTCAACGGTCCCGTAGTAGCCATGACTCACAGTCTGAAAATAATGAACTAGTACACTCCTCAACTTCGACTCCCCAACCAACGTCCCATCATGAGAATTGTCATGAGAGCAGATACCTCACCCCCCACACTCGATATCCATCATAGAAAATAGGAGCCACCGCCCCAAAATACTCCTCTTGATCACCCGACACTGCTGCCAACATATGCCCTACTATACTCAAATAGGGTATATCCTTGTCCTTGACCATCTTAGTCCCCAATGATGACCCTCTCATGCTATAATATTACCTTTGCGGCAGACATACTGCCCAGATACTCTTGTGAAAGATCGCAACCAATGCTACCCCACAGGGTTTACCTCCAAGCTCGGAAACCGGAAGCTTAATATCTCTTTTGCTTCTCACAGGAAATGAAAATAGCACAAATTTGGCCATAGAAAGTGACATCTCCACTATCGGTCGATTGCTCAGCTCAGACCGTAGTTCTCCATAAAGCACCATCTCTACTCATTCCTGAGTCTTGCGACTCCAACTGACATCTCACCAAAAATCTCTCGGAAACTAACTCGATTTCCCTCTCAAGGTATGCTCCATTGAAACTCGTTCAATATGGCCCTCTGGCCCCACACTCTATCACATCTTATCTCAGTCTAATCAATCACAACAGGATAACTAGTAAAACTATAAGCACTAACCGCCACGAGTCATGGTACTCAAACCATGTTATCTCCTCTCAATCTGCTATAAATCATGGTACCCTAACCATGTGACCACCTCTCGATTTGCTATGAATCATGGTACTCGAACCATGTTATCTCCTCTCAATCTACTATAAATCATGGTACCCGAACCATGTGACCACCTCTCGATCTGCTATGAATCATGGTACCCGAACCATGTTATCTCCTCTCAATCTGCTACTTAGAACCTCTGGAATTCTTCTTGTTTCAAGTATGCGTCCTCTGCTTTCAGTAGTACGGGCCCATACTACCTTCCACATCTACCCATACTTTCCACACGGATTGTCCTGGATTTCGTAAGTAGCTGCTCAACTTTATCGATCACCAATCTTGCTATACGCGCTTGCCTCCAGCGCATACTCTTCCCCAAACATCGTACTCATAGAACTTAAATTACTCACTAGGCTCCCCTAGGTCCTCACACTTCTTTGCCATCTACCCATATTTTCCACACGGATCGTCCCAGATTTCCTAAGTAGCTGCTCAACTTGCTTGATCACCAATCTTGCTATACACGCTCGCCTTCGGCGCATACTCTTCCCCAAACAGCGTACTCATAGAACTCAAATTACTCACTAGGCTCCCCTAGTTCCTTACACTTCTCTGCCATCAACTGCTGAAGAACTCCTTATAATTCCAGCCATCTACCTCCTGAATATCGTCATATTCACTCGGTAGCTGACTCCCATCATCAAGAGTTCCACAAAGCACAATGCAAGCAGCATTCGGGGATCGAATAACCTCCACCGATACTAACACAACACTCGAGCACACAACTACACTTTCTCCACTTACGACTCAAAGGCACCACTGAACTCAGGGTGTCTCACCTCTCATGGTATCTAATTACTCTTCTCAATAGACTCCTCAAATGCTCATCTAGGTATCTCTCCCATATTATCTCTCGACTCAGAACTCCCCCACTAAATGACTCACTAGATGCTGTTACTCAGCACATACTCAAGGCACATAACATATAGCAACAATCCCTAGGCTAAGGCATCACAAATCAGGCATCTCTAGCACTAAACATGAATTACCTAGCCTATCCTCTAGCATGCATAATGATATCTCATAACATCTCATCAATATTTCATAAAGTAAACAATTTTTGGTACTTTGGGAAATCACCGTTCGGGCTTTGGCTGATTGTACACACCGCTCCATCTCGTTTTTCTCTAAGAAACTCTTACTCCTTTTAGAAAAATCTTTCCTTTTGAAAACTTTTCTCAAATCCTCAGTTGGAGTCCAGATATACCCGAAGGTGCATCCGAATCCCTCAAACCGAGGCTCTGATACCAACTTGTAACACCGAAAATTTTCAAAACAATTTTTTTCATTTAAAATCACATAATTCTCATAACATATTTCACAAAAATCTTATTTATTAAATTTACAATTCGTAACTCCATAATTGTTTGGTTAAAATCCAAGATCCTTAAAACATAACTCTTTCACTAGTGAGTACAATCAAGTCGGTGCCTTCCCGCGATCCTGAGAAAATCTAAAACACATAACACACAACACGGTAAGCACGAAGCTTAGTGAGTTCCCCAAAATACCACACACACAGCTCATTAGCCACTCGAGGCTATATCACTGTAAGACCCTCCGGTCAATGTGTCTCAGTGGGACCCTCCAGTCCTACGATTCGTTGGACCCTATGGTCCGGTCTGTAAAGCTCTGCATAGCATAAATCATAAAGATATAATGCACACCATGATTCACAAAACATAAGGCAGGATAACATGATACTCAATGTAAGCACATAAGAACCTCCGGTCACACATAAGAACCACTCTAGGTAAGGTATAGTGAGAAGACTCACCTTGCAAGCAGCAAGCAAATATCCTCGAACTCGAATCTCGAACGAGCCACTACCTAACACATAGGGTAAATGTCTCTAATTAATACTCGATTCTCGACTCTAAGTAACCAAATGTTACTCTTATTTCTCTAACTCTCGAATTGGGTAAAAGACCATTTTACCCCTCCATGATTTTCAATACTCATGTTGACCAAACCCTAAAGTCAACATAAGTCAAAATTGAGTCAACAATCCATGTTTGACCCGACTCGTCGAGTGCACTCTTGCGACTCGTCGAGTCCCCTCGTTTCCTCAAAAGTCTCAAGAAAGTACAGCTCAACTCCTCGAGTTGACCCCTAACTCACCGAGTTATCGCACAATCAAACCCATCGGGACAAACCCTCGCCGACTTATCAAGTCAGGCCATGGACTCCGAGTCCCTTCGATCAGATTCCTCATTCGTACGATTTATGGCAGATCTATCACTCCAAACACTATATCTACCATCCTAAGGTTCGATTGTTACGTAAAGTTGCAAGCTTTACGTTCGAACATGGCCTATATATAAGGCTCATAATGCTAATACATGCTCCAACAAGGCACCAAAACACAATAACTCTTTAAGTGATTGAATAAAGCTTGAGCCTTTGGACCCTATGGACCTCACAAGGTCCATATATGAAGTCTAGACCTAGAAAGGGACTTCATGTACTCATATCTCAACCAAAAGGTGATAGAAAGCCCTATTCATCAAAACATGAGATCTAATCACCACAAGGAGAAAGGTGGGAACTTTTTACCTTCTCTAGAAGCTTTTGGATGAAATAACACTAATCCACTGGCCCCCTTCTTGTTCCTTGATGACTCCTTCCCTCCTTTTCAAAAGAAATGTACCAAAAGACCCCAAAATTAGCTCCTTTCACACTCTTTAGCTCAAAAGGACGTTAGGGTTCACTCTCAGTGAAGGTGAGCCGCAAATGAGGCTATAAGTTCCTTTATATAGGCCCCAACCCCGATAAATTAGGGTTTCTTTGCCCAGCACCTACTCGGTGCGTCGGCTCTCTGACTCGTCGAGTCCACTCATTAAATCCATGCTGGCAACTCGGCCCTACTCGGCGAGTCGGACTCACGACTCGTCGATTCACTCTATAAATCTCAAGGTTAAACACACATTAAGGTATCCGAAAGTCCGGATGTTACAACTTATCTAAGGGCCAATTCTTGATAAGATCAAAGTTCGAAAGTTGTTGTAGAAGGCACACTTTGTTAGTTATTCGAAGTCTATCTGACCAATAGTAGTTAATGAATTGTCCAGTGGGAGACTGATGGAAATAGGTGTCCAATGTCATAACTAATTGAAGTAACTTTGATAATAACAACAAAGTCTTTTTTAGGTTGTCCTCAAGAGCAAGAATAGTTAGAAATAGTTTTAGGAGATCGAGAAAATAGTTTATTAAATTATTACATGTTAATTAATTAATTAGAAAGTAGTTGAAATTAATTTGGAATTAATTGAATTAATGTAGAAGCACGAAGACCAGATGTTAATTGTTCAATAGCTGAACAAATGGAATATTATGGATCCCCATAGGTGGTGGACTGGTTTGGAGACACTTTGGAGGGTTCCAAAATTAATCTGAGTAATTAATAAGGTAGTGATTTAAACCATGAGTAAATCTGATTATTTAATTGATTCAAATAGGGGTTATCATGTTACCACCACAACTATAAACAAGAGTCTTCATGAGCTTATAATTTTGTCCCTCACATCCCTCCTAAAAGGTTGAGAATTTCGAGTATAATCTCTCTCCCCCCCCCCCTCTCATCTCTTTCCTTCAGTTTCTAGGGTTCTTAACTTTTAGGTGTGAACCATTAGAGGTACTCTACTTTGGGTATTAGTGTTTCCAAGAAGCAACAAGAATATCAAGCAACTAGTGACAATTCGTTTTGTCAAAGGTTAGTATTTGATTCCCTCTCTTTAGCTTCGTAGCTTACTTTTAAAAGTATGATGTTATAATAGTAAAACTTAGATCCTAGGGTGCATGTACACTTATGATAATTTTTGAATGCTTCAGTTGATGATCTAGTGTATAGCTGCATAGAAAACCCAACACTTTCTTATTCCTAATTTTCTAGAATTTGTACATTTAATATGTTCCTTTTGACACTAGCATCTTGCTAGCATTGTTAATAATAAAACTTTCACCGTTCAAAAAATCAGTTTAATTATAAAAGTCATTTAAAAGGATAAATATAATCTAAAGAGTGATGAGTTTTAACATATTCTTGTGTTTGTTTATGGGCGTGTTTGACAAAAGTAGTCGTTAGCTGGAAGCGGGTAGCGGTTAGCTGGTAGCGTGTAGCGGGTAGCCGGTAGTGGGAAGCTGTAACTTTTATTTGTTATATGAATGTTTGACAAAAGTAGCTGGAAGCTTTTGAAATATATAAAATTACATAAAAGGACAATTTATTAAAAACAAATAAATATATAAATACATTTTTAAGAGTAATTATGGAAATTGATTTCAAAAGCTCATGAGCGTTTTGTTAAACGTTACATGAAGTAGCTTTTAGAATCGGAGCGTTTTGTTAAAAACTAAAAGCTAAACGCTCGTACTACCAAACGAAGTTTTTTGTTTAAACTATAGCGTTTTACCAAAAGCCAAAAGCTAGAAGCTCCCAAACGCTTCCAAAAGCTCTCTGTCAAACACACCCTATATAACTAAAACTTGTCAAGAATAGTCTCAAAAATGAAAAGAAAAAATTGTAAATTGTCTTATCGACCTGTCTCAAGGCCTACGTGAAATGTCAATTACGAGACACTAACAGTATTTTTGATATACTAAAGTTTGAAACATGAAACTTCTATAATTAATTCAACTCTTCAACTAATAGACTACCGTCATCACAGGGACAAGTTTTCTTTAATCTTACGTTTGGTTAATTTAGTAGAGTTTCTAAGTTCTAAGAAATGAAAACATATCGGTTAGTATATAAACTTCTAGAAACAAATTTTGTTTAATCTCACTTCTTTTTCCATTCAATAGTGTACTTTACATCAACTGTGTACATAATAGCTATTAAAACAAATGGCGAGTTTAGTGGGACAATCAGGCAATCAAACGTACATTTTAAAATTTGAAACGTAAGTATTAACATTGAAACATCATTTTCAGACCATTTTTTCCAACAACTTCTTCGGCTTTTAGGTAGTATTATTTTTTCGCTTTTTTTTCTTCATTTTATGAATAGTTACATCAAAATTGGCCTTTTGCAAGTGTCCATTCTTGATACCAATTATGTGTCCAAAGTTCAAATAACACGAGAATTAAAAACGATGCTTACGTTTTCAGGCTCAATATTGATTGGGAAATATCGGTTTGTGTCACTACGTTTATAAATATTAAATAGAATAATGAATTATTTCCTTTTATTTACAAGCACAAAAAAAATGGCAAATACGTTTATTTATGTATAACAATATTATACAAAATGGTGAAAACCCATAAATAGCTACAAAGTAAGTTAAAGTATTATAAAAATTGAGGGTATAAAAAAAGTAAATTGTACGTAAAACGCATAATTTAAGTCGAATTTTATTTTGGTTAACATATTTTTAAAAATAATTCTTAAAAAGTATTATTACAATCTTATAATCAAATAAATTATATGATTAGCAGAAAAACAATTCTTGTTTTGAATAATCTAATCTTTTATTTGATTATATATAAACATACCATTAAATATTATTTTATAAATATATTTCCAAAAATAAAAATAGGGGAAATTATGTTTTTACGTGGCTTAGTAAAAAAAGTATATTAGTATATTTGTATAACGTACTTCAATCCCATATAAGATTACTGCTGCCGTTCTCCGCCACCTGATCAGAGATGAAGTCCAGAAAACCATCAATGTCAGCCACCGCCCACGACGGATACATCCACCGATCAACTAAGTCAACCATCACCAACCCCGTTGACGACTCCGGTGAGTCCAAGCATCCTTCTAAACTCGGTAACTCAATGATCTCACCCAGCTCATCCGCTGGATTTGAACCATCACCCGGCGGTGGCCGTAGTGGCGGTGCCGGAGTTCCGGAAGAAGTAAATTCTAGCATGGTGGCTCCTTTTGCGGCGGCTTCTTGAACATCGCGAGGAGAGAGGGAAACAGGACGTGGTAACGAGTCTTTGAGTTCGGGGAAATTAAGAACAGCGGAGTTTCCTTTGATCGACATAGCAGCGACGTCGTGAGCTCTGGCCGCCATCTCCGCCGTGGAAAAAGTTCCGAGCCAAATGCGAGATTTCTTTCGCGGTTGTCGGATTTCCGACACCCATTTCCCCCAACTCCGCATCCGAACTCCACGGTAAACAGGGTGCTTGTAGCTCACATCTTTCCGACTTCTCTTCTTCATCTTGGATGCCGCCGGCGCCTCCACCCCCTTGTGCAACGAAGCTGATTCAGAAGAGGAGGAAGGTGTATCGGGTTCTGGGGTTTGAGGGAGAGCAGCCATTGATGAGACTCATGAGAGTAATGAAGATATTCGTGTGTTATATGTAGGGGAGGAACAACATTAACATCACTCAATTTTTATATATTTATTATTTAGCTAACTAACTATTTTTTTTTAATTGAAGTCGCTAAACTTTACCTTTCGAGTTTATTGGCTTATGGTCATTGTTATCTTACATAATAAGTTTCATAAAATATACTAGTTTCAAGGGGGAAAAAACTAGTTGCTCAAAAAAGAAAAGGTGTTGTCAGTTTAGTTAACTAAAACACGTTTACAACCAATATGTATAAATAGAGATATATGTAATAAGTTTATGGTCAACCAATAGATTAATTTACTTTAAATAGAAAATAATAATTTATTTGATAAGCGTTCGTATATTATTTAATAATCAACTTGTCTTCTAAAATATATTCTGAATATAATTAAAATTGATTGACAATATAACTTGTACTTCTAATTTATCTTTAAAATGAGCTAGCTGAAAATAAAAACCATTATTATTGATTTTTTTTATAAAAATAGTGATCCGTACATAACAATTTTTGATACATAACAATTTTTGTTTATACACATAACAATTTTTGTTTTATAAAGCTGTACAATACAACTTTATAAAACATAAATTGTTGTGAATGGTTAAAAACTGTTATGTACGGATCAATACACTTTTAATAATCTATGAAAAAATTTGAACATTTACCATAAGTAACTATTATGATTTTTATAAATATTATAAAAAAGGTTAGATGTATTATAAAAATAATAAACTTATCACATTAACATATTAAATGATATTGTTGTATTAAATGTCTGAAGAATAAGCTGTATAAGAAAATATATTGGATTTTCTTTTAATTAATTTTAGAAAAATACAAAAAAGTGATTGCTCCATTGTATATCATTTACGGAATATCCGAAATTGAGGTTTCCCATGTATGTAGAGGCCTAGAGGGTAAGAAAGTTATTATCACGTGTCAGTAAGGGAATGGGTCCCACGTAATTGGAGTACCAATAATTCATATAAAATGATATTCCCGTCGCTGTCTTTTATTATTTCAAAATAAATGGCCGTTGGGACAACCGATATACTTTTCCTTTCTTTCATTTGCCCGTTACGCCGTTGAATTTTTCAAGCCGTTTGGTGTTTGATTGATCACTAGCTTAAAATTTTAATATGGAATTAAAACATAATTGTCTAGAATCACAGTATTTTAAAATTTTATTAGAATTTTCCCTACTTAAACGAATTTGCTTCGGCCAAGACTAAACACGTTTCGATAAGGTTCTCGCGTTTGTGCGATTAGCAGTTTTTTTTTGTTTCTAAAATATATGAACTGGGGTGTTTATGGTGTTGTACATTGCGGTTTAGAGTCAAACACCACATATTCCGTTTGAAATTTTTGGAAGCCACAAACCATACCACAAAATCTAAAAATTGCATTATATGTTGTAATTTAATGTTGGGTTCTCTTCTCTCGTTGGTTTGGGGAGCGGGGGTTTCATAGTTGGGCATGCCACTTTGAAAATCGTTGCGTTCAAAGTGGTAAAACACTAGAATGTATGTATAGAAAATCAACATATGTTTGTACCTTTTGCATTCGATACATTTGGTTTTCTCACACAAGAGACGGTGGAGCTCTTCAATAAAGTCCAACGGGTCATGCATTTTAATGTCATATCTCCTAAATCCACAAATGTTATTTTTAAAAGAATTGGTTTTGCCATCCAGAAAGGGCTAGCGGCGCAGCTTGTTGCCCGTACCTTTATGTTGGAAATAGGGAAATCAAATAAAAAACCTACAACGAATTTCATTTGTTACTATCAGTTTATCAGGTTTGCATAAGATTTCTACGGTTCAAATTATTGTTCAAGTTTGTAACTTTTGTTTATAGTAAACAAATTTAACGTTTTTTTTAAGGGTTTATGTCATTTTTGGTCACTTAACTTTTGGTTTTGTGCTCATTTGGTCACTTAACTCTTTTTAAGTTTTAAAAGGTCATCAAACTTTTGTTTTTGTACTTATTTAGTCACTTAACTTTTGGTTTGATCACATTTAGTCACCTAACTTTTAAAATTGTGTTCATTTAGTCACTAAACTTTTAAATTTTTTCAAAAGTTTAGTGACTAAATGAGCACAATTTTAAAAGTTAGGTGACTAAATGAGCACAAATCTAAAAGTTAAGTGACTAAATGTGACCAAATTAAAAGTTAAGTGACTAAATGAGCGCAAAGTCAAAAGTTTGATGACCTTTTAAAACTTAAAAATTGTTAAGTGACCAAATGAACACAAAATCAAAAGTTAAATGACCAAAAATGACCTAAACCTTTTTTTTAATTTATTAAGGTAATTTACATTGTGTATTTCTTTTGCTAATCAAGTTTCATATAAAAAATTACAACGAGATAGATGGCAAATAGGCAACAGGTTGCAATAATATGTCTTTTTAGATTGCAAAACTAACTTTTTTAAAAACTATGTCCATAAATCTTAGGGTTATAATATTATAAAACATGACTTGTTGCATTTTGAGAAGCTCCACTACTACTCAGGCTACAAATTGTATAAACATGTGATGATTAACAATACAACAATTTTCATGCTTGCCACTTTACTTGAAGTTGTTTTTAAAGTAGTTTGACTTGCAATGAAAGGCCATTTTACTCCTCAAGCCTACATTGGGGAACTCCTCTTATATTCATACAAGCATGCTTCCTTTCTAGCCATCCACAAACCAAAATATATGTTGGTATAAGGCTAAACGATGTGGTGTTATTTTTGTCAATGGTAAAAATGTGCGACATAAGCGTCATCAGCTTTTACATTTTTTTTACAAATTTTACCTATGAATTAAGGTGTTTCTATGGTTTTACCTATGAACTTTTTTTATTTCAAGAAAAAATTAAGAACTTTTTTAATATAAACCATACTAAGATTAAAAATTACATAAAATTAAAAATTACTTTTTAGAAATCCTAAAAAAAATAACGTGAAATTAAAAATTACATTAAAAACCTAAAAAAGAAAAAAATAATAATAACATGAAGACAAAAATTACATTAAAAACCTAGAAAAAAAAAGACATAGCATTGGAATTTCATTTGCGTTTTAGATTATATATTTTCTTGATGCTTTAACTACTTTAGCCGCCTCTTGATCTTTGGGGTCGAGGTGTCTCACGTCTTGCATTAACAACGAATATTATGTGAATTGGACGGCTTCACTCATATGTTTCTCAAAAGTTGTATTTAATTGTGTCATTTTTGTCATCATTTCCTTTGATCTAATTGATCGCTCGGCTCCGACCGATGAATTTGAAAATGACGTTTTCCTTTTACTTTTGCTCGAGCTTTCGCTTTGTCTTATCCCATGGGATGAGGAGACGGGCATATTTCTTCGATGACGTCGTTATCATCATTAAGATCAACGCCTATGTGACCATCCGATGACATTGGTTGTGAGCTCAAGTATGAAGATAACATGCTTCTTTTAGGTGAATTAGCAATGTCTTCATGTGTTGCAAGTTCCTTCCACCTAATACTTTTTTTGACAACTTCTCATACATGAATGGATTTAAAAGGCTTTAACATGTCATCTTGGAATGTCTCATGCCTTTTTTTTCAACAAACTCGCCTCACTTTCTCCACTAGCCCATTGCTTTTCAAAGTTTGTGTAAATTTTGTTCCAATGGGTGCAAGTTTGTTTACAAGATTCCATTTCAAGTTACATTTTCGGACGTTCGGTAATCTGGATCTCAACCCATACCCTTACAAAACCGCTCCGTAACACATAACCAAAATTGATCATGTGATTGGCCCTTTCTCGTGTTGCTATCTTCAGATATGTCAACCCATGTCTTTGCTAATTATGTCTCTTCTTTTTTACTTCATCTTCTCGGATCAGCCTTCCCTTTTTTGTTGAGGTTGTTCATCGGGTTCGGAATTGAAAAGATTTTTGGTTGAGGGTGTGAAAGGAGATTGGGATGAAATTTGGAATTGGGTTTGTGTTTGGGTTTGAGATGTTATTCGGGGTGGTGGGGGTTGGAATTGGAATTCTTATGACATTTAAAATTGTGAATAATAGCTAGGAACACCACCTACGAACACTTTGTTTTAAGATAAACTTGATAGATCTACTTGTGACTAATAAAGTGGTGATGTCGGATCATAACCGAAAAGTACAAATGGGTTGGAAACATTTTGGTTGGAAGAGTTGAGGTTATTGGAAAATATTTTGATTATGTGTGTTAATTAACGAGGGTGGAGATCTCCTTGTGCGAGTTTTTGCAACCTTTGAGTGTTTAGTGTGCTTTTGTGAAGGAAGAACTTCATTGATGAGCACTTGGGAAGCTCCAAGATTTTTGGATCTGAAATTTTCATCTCATAATCATTCCCTAGAAGGTTATAAAGTTTCCATCTTGAAGTTGTTCATGATAGATCTAGTTTATGGTTAAGAATTCCATGTTTTGTCCCCGTGTCCCCATAACCTTGGTTCTTATGAATATGAGATATTGTTGGCCATTTGTGTGTCCTTTCAGATATTTTTAGGGTTAATAAGTCATAAAAATGAAAGCTTGGTCACTATCATCTATCCATGCAAGTGTTCTTGAGTATTGAGTGACTTTTTGGACCTAGGTTATGATTTTATGCTCCATGTATGCATGCAAATATATAAAGTCAGAGACTTTATCCATTAAAACGTCAATCTAGCTTAGATCTGGAAGTTTGTGGTGTAACATTATGTATTAAGAACTTAATGAGAAAAGTTTGTGGTGTAACATTAGTTGTAGATAGGGATGAGCTTTAGAACCGTCGGAACCGAAACCAGAATCGGTAATAAGGTCAGGTTACCAGTTCTCCATTTTATGAAAACTGGTCCCGGTTCTACAAACCGGAACCAACATTTTTCCCGTTTTTTTAAAATGCGTATAGCTCACTGATATGAAGTCGAAATTACTTGATTTTTTCCAACATGTAATTCGTTTTTGTAATTCATTTTAGACTGTACAAAAGTATATTTTTGTTAGATACTGAATCATATTCATGCCCCGAAAGAAAGAATATTGATGTTGTGTTTTTTCTATTTCAACATTTTTTTAATCTGTCACCTTTTTTTAATTATGCATAACTCATTCATATGAAGTTGAAATTAATTAATTTTTTTCCATCATGTAATTTGGTGTTTGTACTTCATTTTAGACTGTACAAACATATACTTTGGTTAGATATTGAATGTTGTGTATTTACTGTTTCAGTATTTTTTTTATTAATGCGTATAGACCCCAAAAGACAACATATCAATATTGTGTATTTACTGTTTCAATATTTTTTTTGAAATTTAGCCTGCTTTTAAAATGCGTATAATTCACTCATATAAAGTCAAAATTACTTAGATTCTTTTTTCAGCATGTAATTTAGTGTTTGTATTTCAATTTAGAATGTAAAAAAATCATATTTTAATTAAATATTGAATCAACTATAGACTCTGGAAGATAGAAATAACCGAAAAATCAAGACAAGAATCGAAACCGACGATCCGGTTCCCAGATCTTTTAATATGAAAAAACCGGTTCCGATTCCAAACCTGTCCGGTACCCAAGCTCATCAGTAGTTCTAGAGTTCACACACGCAAACTTTACATATTTGCCCTTACTTTTCACACACCAAACTTCTCCATTCTCCGGGCATCATAACGTCACGATCTCCAGCGCTCCCTCGTATCTCCGCACACATCTCCTTCTCCGGCGCTCCCGATCGAACAAGAGCAACATAGCCGCCAGCACCACTCGTATCGGGCAGCCTTTTCATCGCCGCCATCTACGGTTAGTTTCATCTCCTGTCATCTCCTTTTCTCTGGTACTGATTCCCGCTTTCTGGTTAGTACAGACTACAGACACCTTTCTGATTAAGTGATTTAAAATCGCCATTTTGATCGACACAAAGCTTCTGTAATTCACCCTTCAATCTTCCCCAATGAGCGCTGGTACACCCCTCTTTCTCTGTATGTATAATTCTATTTACACACATACACAGCCTCCTAGGGTTTCCTTTGGCCAAACTGCTTTCCATCAAGTAATTTACGAGTTGGCGGTGATAAAACCTCCATAAGATTTAGGGTTTTACACATATCTTCTCAATAATACTTGTTGTTTCTGTCAATAAGTGAAATCAGAATCACTGCTTCTAGCGAAGCAGTTGCCATTGCCCTGCTGCACCTGTGACCTAACTCGGATCAAGTTGGATGTGGTTTAATGCTATCGCTAATAACTCCATCGATCAATTAATCAAAGTCCATTTTTCACTTTTGGCAATTTGCATATGCACCTACTACTTTTCAAATTACAAACGTGAAATTAATGCTCTTGTAGCAAATTTTGAGCAGTTAAAAGCGATTATTCTTACTACTTCTATTATCTCTTAAGATCATGTAGATGAGGCATTATTCATTTCTTTTCAGGAGGAGCGTTTGGAGGGAACAGAGGAGCACGACCAGTACCACCAGAGAAAGGAGTTTTTCCATTGGACCATATGCACTTATGTGACCTGGTACCCTCTCCCTGATTTTTTTTTTTTTGGTGAAAGTTAGTTTCTTTCTCTTGTGTAATTTAGAAAATTGGAATTGCAGCCTTATGATTTTGACTAGTTGGTTTGGTGTTAATTTGCTACATTCAGGAGAAGAAAGAATATATAAGTTGTCTCAAAACATCAGGGCATAAATCCGAGATATGTAGACACCTTTCAAAGAAATACTTGGAATGCCGAATGGAAAAGTTAGTTTGTTACTTCCCTTAAGAAATCATATTTGTAAAAGACGAAGAAGTCATATTCTGTCATATGTCATGTCATGTCATAACTTTTTGTGTGGGCCTAAATGAGTTTTCTAATTGTTGTGTCGGGAGGGCTTTTCAGGAATTTGATGGCAAGGCAAGACATGTCGGAACTTGGTTTTGGGAAGGAAGACATCTCAGAAGTGACTAAAGAGAAAAACGAAGATGGGAGGATAAAAAGCTGAATTTCCCAATGCTACAAAGAAATTAGGTCGACTCAAAAGCGCAAATATCTTGTCTATGATTCATAAGTGATCCTATATTAACTAAATTTTGATTGGTAATAATGGTGGGAAGCTTCTATGAGTATCCAATTTTGAATATTCTTGCTCGAGTTTTCACTCAAGTTCTCTGGATGATGTACTTGTATACTTTTTTCAATGAGGGTTAAATGTATGAGATAGCAAGGTACTTTTATTGATTTGTTTATTATAATATATATTTTCCTATCACAATATTGTATTTTGAAAAATCTATCCAACAATGTCATTCAAAGTTGAGCATTTGAGATTTTGACACTTTAAATGGAGATTGTCCCGCCATTTTGACAAAATTGCAAAATTGGTTCTTGTGGTTTTGTAAAAATTGTAGATAGAGTTCAAAAAGTTTCCGATTTGCATGTAAAGTCCAAAAACAAGAATTTTCCATAGTTTTGGTCCTAAAGAAGCCACCTTGTCCACAAACCTTGACAGAGCCACAATCGGCTGAGACACCACACCTCTCCCCTGTCGTTCTCCTTCTCCTTCTGTAGCTACCACCGCCAACATCATAACCATCACCGACGGAGACCCTGCCTCTCTCCTATTTCCTCTTTCCTCTCTTTTAATCTCCCATCTCAATCTCTATTCATTGTTTACCTTCAAGATTTAATTGAGAAAAACGATGATCGAAGGGGACACCAAAGTTGTTCTCATATACTATCAGATTTTGCAATGGCCAATTGCCATGGGAACACCAAGGTTGAACAGATTTTGCAATGGCAAATCGCCATGAGATCTAAGTTAAAAGTGGTGGCTCCAATGGAGGTTTTTTGATAGTGCTCTGTTCCTCATCAAGAAGGGGAAAATATGTGTCCAGTTCAAATTTTGCAATGGCAAATCGCCATTAGATCTAGGTTAAAGTGGTGGCTCCAATGGAGGTTTTTCGATAGTGCCATATTCCTCATCAAGAAGGGGAAAATATGTGCCCTGTTCATCTGGATAGGGGTGCGGGTAGAATGGGTGGAAGCTTTAGATTTGTTCGTCAATGGAAAGGAGGCGGTGGAAAGGGAACTTCTTCACATCAAAGATCGATGAAGGTATATAGAGCCTTTTCCTGTTGGGTTGTGGAGGTCCGATGACACTTCGATTTGTATACAAAGAAGACCATGGGAAGGAGGAATGGTTGAGGTTCCAATGATGATATCGGTACTGAGATTTGTGTGTTTTTTTAGAGAAAGAGAGGGAGAGAGAAAGTGGGTTAGAGGATTTTATTTTTTCTTTTTCTATGATTCTTAAAATATAAAAGTAAATAAAGAAAATGTAAAATAATAATAATAATAATAATAATAATAATAATAATAAGGGCAAAATAGTCTTTTCCGCATTTTTATGACCAAAACCACAGTGAATTCTTGATTTTAAACCTTCCATACAAGTCGGAAACATTTTACTCTTTCGACAGTTTTTACGAAACCACATGGACTAATGTTTTGTCCCCTGTTTAAAAAAAAGTATAAAGTAATGTCAGTTTTCAATGTTATAAATATAATTGATTCCACTAAGATTTGTTTGGTCCCTAGACTTGCTATTTATTATCATCTTCCACTAAATTTCAAATTTGTAAAGGTTTGAAATATTTATAAAAAATTGATTTAGATGCATTGAATTATAGATTGAAGTTTCAATCAAACTCGGTCTATTATGAGAAAATGGATAAATATCGAGAATAACATCAAAATTCTCTTATAGAATCAAATATTCACTCATGTTTCTGACCAAATAAAATTTGACCAGTTACTTTTTCTTGGGTGTTAGCTGTAATATTAAACCCATTATGTAGTATGTACAGGTACAACATCACATTCCAATTTAACGAATTATTAATTTATTATCATCTTATGTCAAATCGAAATTGGTTAATTTTATTTTTAGGTGATGTATTTTTCTAGACGAGATACCTTAATTTATTATTGTTGAAATGTGAAGTATGTTTATCGTTGTATGTAAAATAAAGAGAAAATATTGTCATAGATCTAGATAAAGGTATTAATGAAATTGTATATTTACATAATAAAGTAGGTCGCAATACCAAAATTGTGAGCAAACATACGTGCTTGTCTTTTGCTTTTTTTTTTTTTTTTTAATAAAAGGTGTGGTTTTTGTTTAATTTATTTAAAAGTAGATTGATAAGAGTTATGTTTTAAACCTAACAAGTTAAACTAAATAAAATAAGAAGAAAACAAAAGAGGAAATGGATTGAACGGCTTGGCTGTCACCTCAAAATGTATAATTACACAGCTTAAATTACTATATATAAGAACTAAACTATCATTATAATAATATAATGTTATACTTATAACCAAGGGTTAATATATTGATTATTTACAAAAAGAAAATCAGAATTGAAATTGATATTTACCTGATTTTGATTAATAAGTCAACAATGATTCAACATAATATTCAAACAAGTTGCTGGAATAGCTCAGTTGGTTAGAGCGTGTGGCTGTTAACCACAAGGTCGGAGGTTCAACCCCTCCTTCTAGCGCGTTCATTCCGTTTTTGTTAACAATTGCATTTCATAGTTTTTTTGTTAAGAAACCATGAACAATGTAAGAAATATATATATATATATATATAATGGTATTAGATGAGCAAATTGCAATAAATGACAATATACTTAATACTTTGGCTTTTTCTTATCGATATAGCCGATATACATAGAATTATCCCCATAATGACAACATGTTAATTACTTTTCTATCATTTGGTCGATATATAAAATGTTTGAATAAATCCTTTTTCAAAAGATAGAAGTAAGTAAAATAAAATATATACCTGCTTTTGGAAGAAGAAAACAAAACCATTTCATACATTTATCCACTCATCTATTAGCATTTGATACAAAATATTCATAAATATGACCATGATCTTCAAATCATTATTCAAAAAATATTCATATACAAAACCATTTCATACATTTATGCGCATTATGAGGGAGCAAAATAGACGCACAACAATGGTAGTAACCATCTTCATCAAACACAAACCTTTGAGAAAGATGAACTTCACGGATCAAATACCTCCCCCAATCCTCTGAACCATATTTCTCCATAACACCTCGCGCATCAAATGAATCATACTGGTTTGTCATCTTAGTCCTAATCAATATAATTAATTCCCTTTATTCACTTTTATAAAGAAATAAAATAAAAACTATATAACCAAACAAACCAAAAAGATAAATAAATGGAAGAACCTTTTTCTATGTCTCACGTTCATAACTGTCGCATGCAACTGCATTGAGTAAAAAAGAAACACTCTACTAGATTAAGTCATGTTCCCATTAAGTCAAAAAGAAATGACCTTCACCTACCTTTAATGTTTGTTTGGCATCTTTTTCAAGAACAAGGCCACCTTTCGTGAAAGCTTCAGTAATGACTTCTAAGAAGGTTCAGGAAAAAAACACGAATAATTTTCATTGTTGCTTTATCTTATTACTTCAATTAAAAAGAAAATAAATAAGAATGCACATAAAAATGTGGATACTGCAAGCTCGCAAAAGCCTATCTTCACCACCAACTACTTCAACAGGAGCGTAAAGAACACGAGCTTTAGCAAGAGAACCTTTCAAGCAATCCTGAAAGAAGAAAGTATAAATCAAGAACATTGGCTCCATGTTCTTAATAAAAGAAATAACAATGATTATAGTGATTTGAAGAATCTGAATTGGATTAGATAATATAAGTTGCTTAAAGTTATAGGGGTAGTTACGTAATCTTAGATCCTCCTTAATGTGGGACAATTTGGAGACAAAGGAAAGGCTTCATAACTTCTTTAAGGCTAAATGCATGAAAACAGCAACATACTTCCATATCTTTATATTACAACATACCTCCATATCTTTATATTACAAACATTGTACTTTGAAATTATCCCTAATCTATTATTTTACATGGTAAGGGTATCGACATAAAATTGTCAGCTTTCTTGCTTTTTCTCTCCAACTCAATGACACATGAAAGTAGGTCCCTGAGTTTAGCTGGTTTTTGCAATTTTGGTCCTTATTTTGAGGTATCTCAACGATTTGGTTTATGTTCAAGTAAAATGAATTGTTTTACAAAAATTTTGATAAATTATTTAATATTTATATTATTAATAAATTAAACTGGGCTATGAATCTAATATATCAATTATAAAAGGATTCTTACTAGCCCCTTAAGTTTAATAGATACAGGTCGGCCATCTAACGCATCCATTATTTCACCTGCAATGCCCTGTGTCATAAAAAAATTTATAAAACATTTAATTCATCTCAAATATAGAATCAGTCAACAAAGTTTAGCAATTGAATTCGACCTCAAATATCTTGACAGCAGCATCAACTCTCTCCTTGTTCCACAGTTTCAACATGAGCACAGTTAAGTGAAATGTCTTTGGCTTGATAAAAATCGATTGATCTATTCCAAGTTCTGTTTACACAAAAAGGAAATTAAGAAAATGAATAAACGGGAAATTGTATTATATGGATAATTCTGCTCACATACCAGATAATGTGGAAGTCTTTGGCTTTGAGGCGGAGGTAGAAGCTTTAATGGAAGTATTATCATGTAACCCTAATATTGAACTTTGAAACTTGACAAGCTTATCAACCAATTGAGGATGTATAGCGAGTGGAAGTGATATGAAGTGTGAGTAGTCAAGAGCTGAACTTTTGACAGCCAGATTGCTACCTACTTCAGCTCCACCATGGCGATCTTGACATAGATGTAAAATTCATATATCAAACTTTAATAAACTGATTATTCAAAATTTCAAATCACAATAATCGCTTTGAAAAAAAAAAAAAAAACTCATCCAAACAGAGGCATAAATCCTTACCATTAGCGAAACTAGACTTCATAGACACAGGTCTCCGTACAGAAGCAATTGATTTCTGTTTTTGCCTCTCTGCAGAAGATGTTTTATTGCTGCTTCCACCAATCATTTTATGGTTGTTCATACGACCACACGAGTAGCATCTCTGTCATTAAAAAGAATATCGTTAACATTCCCAACTTCAAATAAGCTCTTAACTTTTACACTCCAAACAGAAATTTGTTCCTTTGCGTAGCAAATTCGATACTAAATTCAGGTAGTTCTAGTTTCATGTAGAAAAATAAGTCGAAGTCTACCTGATTTCAAGAACGAAAGCAGTATTCATAAACTAGTTACACGTCAGAATTAATACCAATAATTCATCGGTTTAACCTATCCCAGTGGGAAGAATTCGAAAGACCGGTGAACCTGAAAGTAGGGCGATGACTTGGATATGTGATACGGAATTGTGAAATAAACAATAATTGAACTTGTAACCTTGAGGTCGATATATAAACGGTTGATATGATCGCTGAAAGAAGAAATTCTACCAGAATACACATTATCTATTTTAATTACTTTTATACATTTTTAAATTTCAATAATATTTATAGATTTTCTCTAATCATTATAATATATTTTTTAAACTATTTTAGATTTTTCAAAAAAATAGTTTTTCGATTTTTTTACAACTTGCAAACTTTAATGAATAATTATCGGCTCACTATTTTTTATACGTTTCAAAAAATAATCAATTAATTTTTTTACAATTTCCAAATATCAAATAGAAATCTATATGTTTATTAAGGCTATTAGGTATGGACAACATATTCAGACATGTTATCATATCCAAAATTTGTCAACTTACATGTCATGTCATCTTTAACACTATTTGATTTACGTAGGAAATAGGAAATAGTGTGCAAATATTATAACATGTTAAGATATACAAAGAGAGTTAGAGAGAGTGTGTGATAATGACTTTTGATCGGTTAATTTTCACGTTACTTCCTGGGACCATGATAACATTTCTTAATATAACACCAAATAATATGAGAGGGAGACGGTGTACAAGGCGTTATAACGTCGTTTTTTGATTGTCACGTCTTTCAGACGTGCAAACGCGTTGCCCGTCCTAGCAGTCTAATAACTTTACATATATATAATAAAGCAATCTATCATTTTATTTGTAATTTTTACATATTTCAAAAAATAATTCATCATCTTTTTTGTAGCTTGTAATTTAATATATATTTAATCCACATCTAATGGTGAGTTTTCATCCAAACCGCCAAAAAAAGATATCCCAACTAAAAAAATAGACAAAACAACCATTTTCTCATGGACCTTATGCAAAAATAAGAGTTTGCCTATTTTAATTTTGGGTGATTTTTGTTATTTGTAATTATACCTTGTCATTCTATGGGTTTCTTGGGTGATTTTTGTGATTTATACGTTTACTATTTTGATTCAAAAAAGGTTTTTAGCCAATTCTACAGGTATTTTTAGGTAGTTACAGTATATCTATGAAATAAGATAAATTTGCAAATGATTGTGTTATTTTTCCAGAAATGACACGGGAAATATGTATTTTAGAGTAAATTACACGAATGGTCCCTATGGTTTAGGATAATTTGCGTGTTTGGTCTCTAACTTATTTTTTTAACTCGGAAGGTCCCTACTGTTTGTTTTTGTTACGCGTTTGGTCTCTGTCTTACTTAAAAAGACTATTTTGCCCTTGATTTTTTAATTTATTTAAATAAACACTCTCCCAACCCCGCCCCCATCACCTTACCTTACCTACCCAACCATTTTTTCTTATTTAAATAATAGTATTTTTAGGTAATAAAGGGACCAAGCGCGTAATAAAAATAAACAATAGGGACCAAACACATAACAAAAACAAACATTAGGGACCTTCCGAGTTAAAAAGATATAGGGACCATTCATATAATTTACTCTTTTGCATATCATTTTGCAAAAATACCGTTAAATGGGTATTTTCATAGGCCACTTTTTCAAAAATACCATAAATGTGTTTTCTCGCAGACTATTCAATTGCTATTTTTGCAGACCACTTTTATCCGGTTGTTTGTTTTACTATAGCATACTAAGATGAGTTTTGGTGGACAAGTAAATGCTTTGGTAACCATGGGTCATGTTTGTTTTACTGTAGCATATTTGGATTTATTCCCTTATAACAATATATGTTGATTAATTTTCTATCGATTTCGTCAATATATAAAATGTTTGAAAACAAAACCATTTCATACATATTTATTCACCTATTAGCAATTGATACAAAATATTCAACAAAATGACCATGATCTTCAAATCATTAATCAAAAACAAATAACTAATCTACTTGCACATTCTGAGGGAGCAGAATAGAGGCACAACGATGGTAGTAGCCATCTTCATCAAACACAAACCTTTGTGAAAGATGAACTTCACTGATCAAATACTCCCCCCATTCCTCTGAACCATATTTCTCCATAACACCTCGAGCATCAAATGAATCATACTTTTTTGTCGTCTTAGTCCTAATCAATATAATTAATTCCCTTTATTCACTTTTATAATGAAATAGCATAATAAAAACTATATAATCCAACAACCAAAAAGATAAATAAATAGAAGAACCTTTTCCTGTGTCTCGCATTCATAACCGTTGCATGCAACTGCATTGAGTAAAAAAGAAACACTCATATAGTGTGTGTGTGTGTGTATATATATATATATATATATATATATATATATAGCTTACCAGATTAAGTCGTGTTCCCATTACGTCAAAAAGAAATGACATTCACCTACCTTTAATGCTTGTTTGGCATCTTTTTCAAGAACAAGGCCACCTTCTGTAAAAGCTTCAGTGATGACTTCTAAGAAAGCTCAGGAAAAAACACGAATAATTTTCAATGTTGTTTTTTTTCTTTTACTTCGATTAAAAAGAAAATAAATAAAAATGCACATAATACGTGGATACTGCAAGCCCGCAAAAGCCTATCTTCACCACCTATTACTTCAACAGGAGCATAAAGAACACGAGCTTTAGCAAGAGATCCTCTCATACAATCCTGAAAGAAGAAAGTATAAATCAAGAACATTGGCTCCATGTTCTTTATAAAAGAAATAATAAAAAAATTCCAATCAACTATAGCGACTTTAAGAATCTGAACTGGATTAGATAATATAAGTTGTTTAATAAAAAAAATTCCAATCAATCATTTTATATCTATATTATTAATAAATTAATTTGGGTTGTGAATCCTATATATCAACTAAATAAGGATTCTTACTAGCCCCTTAAGCTTAATAGATACAGGTCGGCCATCTAATGCATCCATTATTTCACCTGCAATGCCCTGTGTCATAAAAAAATTTATAAAACATTTAATTCATCTCAAATATATTATCAGTCAACAAAGTTTAACAACTGAATTGACCTCAAATATCTTGACTGCAGCATCAACTCTCTCCTTGTTCCACAACTTTAACATGAGCACAGTTAAGTGAAATGTCTTTGGCTTAATAAAAATCGATTTATCTATTCCTAATTCTGTTTACACAAAAAAAATAATTAATAAAATGAACAAAACGGAAAATTACATTATAAGGATAATTCTGCTCACATACCGGATAATGTGGAAGTCTTTGGCTTTGAGCCTGAAGTGGATGTAGCAGAGGATTTTGGAGGATAACTTACAAGGGGTATTTTAGTAACATCCACTTTCACATTTCCACTATCTTCTTGAGCTTTAAGTGTGAGAATAGATTCACCTAATTTTTTGTCCACGTTTTCTTCTTCTGATGTATCTTCATTGGAAGTATTATCATGTAACCCTAATATTGAATTTTGAAAGTTGACAAGCTTATCAACCAATTGAGGATTTATAGCCAGTGGAAGTGATATGAAGTGTGAGTAGTCAAGAGCTGAACTTTTGACAGTCTGTAAATTCCCACATGGCCACATCAGCATGTTATGTAAAATGGAAGCTAAGAAAGATTTTCACTTAAGCAAGATAAAAAAGCAATTGACCTCATCAATTATGAGTTGTATTCTTTCTGAAGCTCTAGTTACACTATCAGGAGAAGTGCCTTCGATGACTGTGAAAATGTTTAAATAGTTCTTCAAAATTAGATGGGAATATAAATTTCTTATATATGTAATGAATGCAAGATTCAAGAAACATACTTATTGATTCTTCCTTTCTTGATGATGGAAATATTATTTTAACCCCCATCTCTTCTTCAATGTTTGATTGCACATAACCCCTGTGGAGGATTATGATTTATGAAGAAAGTATTATGTTTAGTGGTAGCATACGTAAATAACTAGAATATAACAAGTGGAAATGCCAGAGGTACCCTTTTCCTTTGATGAACCGAAACAAGGAAGACCCTACCTACATGATAAAGAAACCAAATAAGGAAAGTACATGAATTACAAGGATAACTAAGTGTAAGTTCACAATTCAAGGGAAAAAACAGATATCTAAAGCTTCACCTCTAAAGAGATTGAATGGTTATCTGTAGAAGACACTGACCCTTTGAATGCATTGTCTTCTTCTTTATCAGATAATATTGCAGGACCAATTTGTGGTTCAGCCAGTTTACTACCTACTTCAGCTCCACCATGGCGATCTTGACATAGATGCAAAATTCATATTTCTAACTTTAATAAACTGATTACGATTGTGATTATTCACATCAAAATAATCGCTTTGAAAAAAGTTCATCCAAATAGAAGAATAAATACTCACCATCAGCTGAACAAGACTGCATAGACACGGGTCTCCATACAGAAGCAATCGATTTATGTTTTTTCTTCTCTGCAGATGTTTTATTGCTGCTTCCACCAATCATGTTATACTTATTGTTCATACCCCCACACGAGTAGCATTTCTGCCATTAAAAAGAATCATTAACATTGCCTGCTTCAAATAAGCTCTTAACCTTTAAACTCCACGATACAAGCAGGAATTTGTTCTTTTTCGCAGCAAATTCGATATTAAATTCAGCTAGTTCTAAAGTCTACCTGATTTCAAGAACGAAAACAGTATTCATAAACTAGTTACGCGTAAGATACTCGCTAACGAGCGAATTAAGAACAATAATTTATCGGTTTAACATATCCCTGTGGAAAGAATTCGAAAGACCGCTGAACCTGAAAGTAGGGTGCTGACTTGGATATATGATATGGGATTGTGAAATTCAGAGCACGTTCTACTCTGAAACAATAATTGAACTTGTAACAGTGGAGTCGATATATGCATAAAGTAATGATATGATCGCTGAAAGAAGAAATTGTACCGGAATAGAGCTAACATCGATGTTTCCCCGCCGCCGCCACCGTCTTAGAGTTGGGAAACGACTAGCTTATATCTTTTCACTTATTTTTATTTAAAAAAATATATATATACAGTCTCAATATTTTTATCTATTTGACAAGCCTAAACTTAAATTTTTTAACATTAAAGTCCAAATTACTGGTATTTTTTAACATTTTTATCATTTTTTTCCGGTTAGCCGGTAATCAGAATTTTTTTTGTCAAACAAATAAGCTTTATGACTTTCTTGTCAAATCGTCAATTATGACTTTACTGTCACAAAAATAAAGTTTAGGACATTCTTGTCAAATCGTTGAAAATATTAGGACTTTAGTGTATTTTCGTAACCCAAAAACTTTTAGTTGTGACTTTTGTTGTAACACCAATGTTTTTTTTACCGTCATCATCTTTACCCAGACACAATTACGATCATGAGAAACATATGCAAAAGAGAGTGCGAGAAAGGGTGAAAACGCTTATAAAACTTTCTTCTTGCTTCGCCGCCAAATCTTGAACTAAAAAGTGGGGACAGATTATACAAACACAAACAACACATGCCTAGTAAAAAATGTATGAATGTGAAGAATGGAAAGAAGGGCAATTTCATTTTTTTTTTCAGTTTCTTATTTCTCCATTTTTGGGACTGCAAAAAACCAACACAGCCCTGATTCTTTCTTTCTTAATTATCTTCATTTTTTTCAATGTTGGTTTGCTGAGATTAAAAAAAAAAACGATTTAACAAGAAGCAAACGTTAAGGATTTCAATAGGATCTAGCTGACTAAAGAAGTTTTCAATAACTCTAATGCTTAAAAAGTATCATACCATTAAATTTCTAACAAAAAAAGGGATATATATACTAAAGTCCCAATATTTTCAACGATTTGACAAGAAAATCTTAAAAAAAAATTACAGTAAAATCTTAATTGACGATTTGACAAGAAAATCCTAAACTTTAATTTTTTTTTGACAAAAAAATTTTAATTACCGACTAACCGGAAAATAAGGTAAAAATGTCAAAAACTGCCGGTAATTTAGACTTTACTGTTAAAAAAATAAAGTTTATGACTTTCTTGTCAAATCGATGAAAATATTGGGATTTTAGTGTATATATATCTTTTAAAAAATACAAACATAATAAAAATATTAGGGAAATTAAGTAATCTAACCCTTGTAAATGGTGTATTATTTATTTATTTATTTTTATTTTAAAGTAATCATATTTTCTGGAATACAGTTCCGAAGTATGATTTCGGTCTATGGTTCCGAAAAACTTGTTTTTTTTTAAGGGTTAGATTACTCAATTTCCTTTTATATAATGTATACTTCATTCCGGACCTTGATTAAATGTATTTTGTTTTTTTTAGAAGTTTTGTTTATATATTAAATAAAATACAAGTGATTATTTTTAAAATCAACAAAAACCAAATAAATTTATAAACTAAAAGGATTTGTTTCAAGTAACATTACAATGTACAAATCATCTTATTCCTTATACTCCAAAATTTTGTCAGTCGTTTATGATATAACATAGCTCATGTAGCTTGGATCGTCTATAGAATACGACTTCCCAGTGATCAACGCTTCTAGGAACCAACACAAAACACCCCACAACCTCATCTACCATCAATATGTTATGGTACTTGTGGCGTCTATTCGAGGGTCATGTTGAAACTCTCAAGTGGGATTGCATCACTTTCTTCGGTACCCCAATATTTGATACCCACTAGCAACCTGTGGATTCAGGCTCGCATACTGATAAACCAATCATGGGTTTCTGAAAAGTAGTCGCTCTTCCAATGACTATCGTATGTTATCATTTGGAAAGTCTTCAAATTCAAAACACCCAAAAACTAGTGAGCAATTGGTATATCATTGAGATGTAAATCTACAAAAAAAAAAGTTATAAATAATGAAACATCAAATAACATTTTAGTACGTACATACTTAGGTAATGTTATTGAAACATAATTATATTGTATTGCAGTCTGCTCAAGTTTGGTAAACGGATCCGTCAGCCATGTTAATCCAGTTGAATGTATCAGTGTTGAAAGTTTTCGTTATAACCGTCCACCGAGCGTCATCCTGTATACGCTCTACCAGCAATGAGATCTACAACATAATCGGTTAAGTAAGTGTTGGTAGTATAAGCGTAGTATGTAAATGAGCAGGCTAATAATGTAACTTACATCACATTCCAACCGCAATGCGTGGCTATCTATATATAGGTGTTGAATTAAGTGTCTAAGTTAATAACTAAAGTAGTATGATCTTGAATTACTAGCAGCGTCCTTTTGGGTTGCCCTCAAACCTAGTAATTGACAGGAATGTTTTTTAGAGAGAGATATTGATTTATTAATTTATTATATGATTAATAAATTAAATATAAATCAAAATAAATAGTTTATTAATATATTATGAGAATAATATATTAATTAGAAATAGTATTGTTTGATTAAAAAATAATCAGAATTAATTTTGGAATTAATTGGATTAATTAAAAATGGAAGGACTAAAGGTGATCTACAGATCAATAAACATAACAACATCCTATATACCAAGATATGGATCTAACAGTCACTACAACACGATAACATACTATCACATAACAGGATATTAAATCCAAAGGGTCGGCCTTGGTGCCTTCGACATGCAAACACAGTGAGGAAAACTCACCTCACAAACTGGACAAAGCTGATTAGGTCCCAACTCTGAATCTCAACTCTCTCTAACCAACTCCTATTCCAAGCAAATGACCAATCTCCATCAAAATCCCAAAATACCCTTAAAGTCAAACTTGGTCAAAGTGAAAGTCAATTGGTGTGACAACCCGAAATTTATTCCGTCACAATATTCCATTACCGTTAATAAAATTTATTTTTATTAAGATTTTTCCGTTAACTTTTGGGTTAAGTTAATTAAATTGTGACTTTTACTTTTAACTTCATAAGTGTCGGAACGCATTAGAAACACGTCAAAACATCCTCAATATTCTTTTGGAAATTTTTTAGTTTCAACTAAGTCGGGTTACGACAAAATAATCGGGTACAACCAAAAGCTCTGTGTAACGTCGGTATCGGGTAGATTTCCACCGGGCCATAAACTCAACCCTTATATAAGGGATTGAGTGACCACATTTTGAAGCTTTTTCACTCTCTTAAAACACTTTCTCTCACTACTCTCTCTCTAAAACTCGAGTTTGATCCAAAAACACCCCTTTCAAGCTCCAAATTGGTAAGTAATCTATCCTAGCTTGTTATTAAGCTTGTTTATCATGCAAATTCGTGTTTAAATCATCCAAATGCATCAAGAACATGTGTTTACGGTTTGGGAACATCTCCCAAAACCGTGAACTCCTATATGAGGGTTTTGAAGCCCCAAAACCCTTCCAAATCACTTCTAGTGCTTAGATATGACTTAGGGGCTTGCATGAATGGACTTAGAACACCAAAATCTTACCATTTGGGGAGTAAACTTGAGTTTACGGCCCAAGAACATTCTTGGACCGTAAACACCCCTTCATAGACCATAAACACCTCCAAATGGTGTTTAAGTGCCCCTAACACCTTGTATGACTTAGATTTGGGTCTAGAACTTAGCATGCTTAACCTACAACCACCAAATCGCATGAAGAATGGACCAAGCATGAGTTTACGGCCGTAAAATCATGTGTTTATGGCAGTAAACTCCCCAAGTGTCCTTCAAGAACCGTAAACCCCTTTTCCAAGGTCATTTCAAGTCCCGATCACTTCCTAAGCCATGGAATCAACCCTAGAACCTCCCCTTATGCATTATAAGACCATTTAGCACCCAAAAACACACCACCCATGAGTTTACGGCCATAAACTCGTGGGGATATGTTCATTGGTCCGTAAACTCCTCAAAGAGTTTACTCTTGAAGAGCAAACTCCATAATTAGGCCCTACACACCCTTAGATGCAACCCAGATCATTCTAAACACTTGAGATAAAGTTTTATCGTGCCTCGGAATGTATTATCTTATTTAATTAGTAGTTCAAAGTCTAATTAGATACAATTATGTATCTCCTCATGATTACATAGGATCCTCGCGCGTATTCAAGCCCTAAACTGACACTTAGCATCCAACCGGCACATTTCTCGACTGGTGAGTTCATACCCCTACATTTTTCCGAGTTTTTCAAGTTTTCATGGGAGGGGGGAATACAAGCAAATCATAAAGGTTTTCAAAACTTAAAACTGATGTAATTATATGAATTTCTGACAAACTTTAGATATTTTATCCCTTTTGTAATATGGGGAGCATAAGGGACGTTTTCTGAATATACTTACATAGTTTTCAAAACAGTGTAGGAACTTATCAAATCATTTAAATTATTATGGGAATAATTTGGGATCTTTATTACTTGTTTTACGGATTCAGATTTTCATGCAAAGTCTATATATAAACTACGTCTGATTTAGTTTATCCTTGTTAACCTAGAGTATCATGCTAAATAATTACTTTGTATTTAATTATTTATACTCTACGATTGTTCCAAACAATTTCGAAATTCAATAACGACCAAGTGTACCGTGAATTATTTAATACTAGCTTGTAAGATTCGTCTTCATTATACCCTTCGGGGTACCAGTAAATCCTCTCCGGAAGTATAACCAGAGTCTCTTGGAGGGAGAGTGTGGAATTTGTGGATAGATCTATTCGAGACTGACAATCTCACACCTTAACTGCTAGCTACAGTTAGGCGGGCACGCCTGGGGTGACAAATTTCGGATATCGTTCGACGCCTGAAGAATGTCAAGGAGGTCACGGGTCAAATCAGTATGGTTATACGACTCACAATACGTATTAAACTAATTAGTTTTATTCACGAATTTCTTTCTTTCTTCTATAGTCTTATTTATGTAATAAGACTACCTACTTTCATACTGGAGGGTATTCCAGATTCTTAATCTATAGTTTTATGTATTAAAACTACCTACTTTCGTACTGGAGGGTATTTCAGAGTTCTTAATCTATAGTTTTATGTATTAAAACTACCTACTTTCGTACTCGAGGGTATTCTAGAGTTCTTAATCTATAGTTTTATGTATTAAAACTACCTACTTTCGTACTCTTGGTTTTCTTAACTTACTGGTGATTAGTCAGGGTTTTTCTTATCTTAAGGAAATCGACTTACATGTTAGAAAATATGGGATTTTCTGGGAAAACATGCTTATGTATTTCATAACTCAGTAACAATGGTTTTCGATATTACAGAAATCTTTATCAAAGGAAATGAAGTATTTATCACAAGATTAAATAACTGGTTTTCCTTTCAAATATGGTTATGAACTCACCAACTTTATGTTGATATTTCTAAAACTGCTTGTATTCTCAGGTTCACGTTAGACAGGTACCCCGCGATCTTTTGGAGAAGACGGAGTATTTTAGCAGTCTCGTCTTTACTTTTGTTATACTAATGTATATGTAAAACATGTATTATTTCACTTTCAAACAAATGTAAATACTTCTATGTAATGTAATGGTTGTGTTTACTATGCTTACTACGTACATTGGTTGTGATACTTTACATAACGTCACCTTCGCCCCGGAACATTTCCGCCTTCGGTTTCGGGGTGTGACAATTGGTCAAACCAACTAGTCAACTGAGTCAACCCAGTCGAGTCAACCCAACCGAATTGACCCAGTGCGAGTATGCGGGGCGTACTCCGAAGGTACGTTGGGCGTAATCCATCCTCGCATGTTGACCACCATCGGCGTGGTTGATTTCGTATGCGGGGCGTACTCCCCGAAGTCCAAAAATCTATTAAGAGCTTAATGGTTAAAGCTCTTATGTCCATAATTCAGATCCATGGCTAGAATACTCTAAGGAGTCATAAAGTCTCCAACTTTATGACTTAGCATGTCCAATAAGGGCTTAACTCAAGTTCTTATTCAATTCAGACCTTCTAAATGATGCATGAAGCAAAACTAACCATTTGGAACCCATTTTTATGACTTAAGACCCTTCCTAGGGTCTGAAAGGACAACATAAACGTCAAGAACATGCCATGTTCAAGATCTAACATTTTGGGACCAAAAAGCTTCATAAATACATCCAAATCCAGATCTATATGCTAGAGGGATAAAGTTGCATCTTTATACCTTAGAAAGGTTGCAAATGATGTAGAAATCCTAGATCCAAGTGCTTCACTCCTTCAATATGAGATTGTTTCCTTTCTTCTTTTTTCTAAGGCACCAAAATACACACTCTAAGCTTGGAAAGGACTTCTCAAGGTGAAGGAAAAACATATAAGAGGGATGGAGGCAGATGAGGTGAAGGAAGTGAGGCCATAAGAGTGTTTAAATACGAGCCAACCCCTAAAAATTAGGGTTCCCCTATTTGGAAAGTACTCCTTGGGTACACTGATGTACGCCCTGCGTACTAGGGCGTGCCTTAGTACGCTCAGCGTACACACACACATGGCGTACTCCCCAATGCCAAATTTACGAAACTGTCACTAGGGCCCTTTGCATACAATCTTGAACTTAGGGACCAAAATGCAACATAAATAAATTATAGGGTTAATATTAGAAGTACCTCGCCATCGGGATGTTACAACTTTTAGGGTTCTTGATATTTAATTGTTTGTTGCAAATCATAGTGAGAACATAGATCCTTTTAAGTTGTATGTGAACTTAGGGTTTAAGTTTTTACAAATCATCGGGATGTTACAACTCATTACATGCTTATTAGTTACGATGGTTACTATATATATTATCAGCTAATGTGCAAAAAGCATATACTCACCCAAATGTGATAATGTTCAAGTGGTTACAATGTATGTCAAATTAATTGTTAATTGATGATATTTATGAAAGATCTATATGTTCAGGAATCATTATAAAATGATATATGTTAGTAACATATGATCTTATAGACTCACACTAATAACAAGTACATGTTAATTTAATATTGTGAAGATTTGATCTTAATAAATATTTATAATTATTGCATAGTTAATTATATTTTATTATTTTATGAAAAAAAAATTATAAGAGAGTAATCAACTAATAACTTATTCATACGCTGTGTATATTTATTTTGAACTTACTGAAGTTCATTAATATAATCCATTTACATGTTGGAAAATGAGATGAAGTGAAAATCACTCCACCCTCTTTTTTTCTTCCTTAAAGTCGATGAAACCCCTAAAGGGTGTTTGGTTGCTTGTGTGTCATGTTTTTACATTTAATGGAAGTGTGCTTCTTAGTACATATGTGTAAGTATATAAGAAAAGTAAAGACTCACTTTTGAGCTAGATTTTTCTTTCTTTGTACCTCTTAGCCAAACTCTCTCCATTTACTCCATCCTATTGCTTTCTTTTGAAGGACTTGCAAGTAAGTTGGTGTTTCATAAGTGCTTCTTCTTAAGGCTAATTTGGTAATAGTTATTAAATTCTTAAGAAACACTTAATACAAGAAGAAAGAGCATTATAATCTACTTGATGATATATTGGTATATACTTTTAGATGAGCACATTTTAGTGTTATTACCAACATTTCATTAACTTCCAACTTTCCCTTGAGGAATCAAGTTCTACAAAAAACTATTATTATTTCCATTATATGGTTGGTTTAATCTTTTTATAAATACAAAAGGATCCTTGGTGGGTATAAAAAGGTTTTATGTTATTTAATATCTTAAAGCTTCCATTGCCATTTTTAGCATAATTAGAAACCGGTTTTTGAATAAACCCAACAATTTAGGCTCATTATGATGATTTAGTGTGTTAGTTATTTACAGGGCCGGTCCAAACGTATATAGGGCCCGGAGCGAAAAGAAAAAAAGGGCCCCTTAAAGACAAATATAATAAAGATTCAAAAAATATCTTTTGAGCTGGTTTGAGTTTAAACCAACTTTAGGCCTTAAAAATTATTTCGGTAATTATATATATATATATATATATATATATATACACACACACACACACACACACTACATAGCCCATAAATTTTGGGCCCCCTGGAGACATGGGCCCTGGACGGTCGCCCGGGTTGCCCACCGTCTGGACCGGCCATAGTTATTTACATTATACCATCTAGATTGAAGTAAACCATTAATCAATGGATTTAACCAAAAAATGAGCTTTTTAAAATATGTTATCATTATGGAAAGTTTTGGTAAATGACATTAGGTTGGAAATATTTTCCACCATGGAATGATGTTAGACAACCTAAAAATGGAGGGGATATGAGTTTTGATAGTACTTTCCACATATATGTATTTCAATAGGATGTGAGTTGAGATTAAAAAACTATTTAACAAAAAACACACGTTAAGGATTTCAATAGGATCTAGCTGACTAGAGCATGTTTCAATAACTCTTATGCTTAAAGACTATCATAACATTAAATTTCTAACCAAAAAAGGGATATATAAACTAAAGTCTCAATATTTTCAACGATTTGACAAAAAAACCCTAAACATTATTTTTTGACAGTAAAGTCCTAATTCACGATTTGACAAGAAAGTTCTAAACTTTATTTGTTTAACAAAAAAGTCCTAATTACCGGTTAACCGAAAAAAAATGGTAAAAGTGTCAAAAACTGCCGGTAGTTGAAACTTTATTGTCAAAAAAATAAAGTTTAGGACTTTTACGTTAAATCGATGAAAATATTGAGACTTTACTCTATGGATAATGTCATAAAAAAACCTTAAGTTTGGCAGAAAATGTCGGTTTTACCCTTCGGCAGATTTTTGGTTCGTTTATACCGCAAACTTGTCATTTTTTTGTCGATTTTGCCCTTGTTACCTGCAATGGTAGGTTTCCAGGTTACTATGAATTATTTTTTGCGAAAAACCCCTTAAGTTTAAAATATTTTGCAAAAAAAAAAAACCCTTAAGATTATAAACATATAAAATATAAATATATATTCAAAATTTTATAAAACTAAATAGTTTTCTACTGAAACATATTTTTAGCTTTATGTACGGTAAATTTTATATTTGTTCGATATAAAGTTTTTATATTTAAATTTTAAAAAAGTTACCTAGTTTTATCAAAATTTAAATATATTTATTAATTAATACTTAAACTTTTCAAAGCAACTATAAAAAATGTCAGTTAGCTAATAATAATATGACATTAGTTACATTGAATAAATTTTTTAAAAGAAAAATAAAAATATTTTATATGTTTAAAAGGTTTGTATTTTAGAAATAATAAACTATCATATTTTTTTATAAAAATAAATATATTTATATAATAAATTAGACAAATATATTTATATTTTATATGTTTAAAATGTTTATATTTATTTTTGAGGTTTAAAATGTTTATGATATTTTTATATAAAAAAATATGATAATATTATTATGTATTTAAACATATAAAAAATATGATATGTTAGTATTTCTGAAATACAAACTTTTTAAACATATAAAATATTTTTATTTACCTTTTAAAAAAAATAATTAAATGTACTTGATACCATATTATTCATATTAATTATTTTAGCATAATTAAATATTAACTAACAAATGTTTTTTAATTTTGTTTTGAAAAGTTGAAGTATTAATTAAGAAATATATTCAAATTTTGTTAAAACTAGGTAACTTTTTTAAAATTTAAATACAAAAAGTTTATATCAAACCAATATAAAAGTTACCATATGTAAAACTAAAAATATGTTTTAGTAGAAAACTATTTAGTTTTATCAAATTTTGAATATATATTTATATTTTATTTGTTTATAATCTTAAGGGTTTTTTTTTACAAAATATTTGTAAACGTAAGGGTTTTTTCGCAAAAAAATAATTCATGATAACCTGGAAACCTGCTATTGCAGGTAACAACGGCAAAAGCAACAAAAAAATGACAAATTTGTGGTATAAACGAACCAAAAATCTGCCGAAGGGTAAAACCGACATTTTCTGTCAAACTTAAGGCTTTTTATGACATTATCCCTTACTCTATATATCCCTATATGTATTAAGCAAGATAGCATGAACTTGTGAAAAGTGATGACTAAACCTCATGGAATCACACATAGTGAAATCAAGGCTACTTCAAGGTTTTATTTATAAAACCGATGCACATTAGGTCGAGTTTACATGCTTAGTTGTAAATTGTGTTATTGTTATCTATATGTGCATAAAAAATGTATAAACCGAATATAGATGTTTGTATTATGGTTTTGTGGATTGTGGCATTGATCATGAGATGACATGCATTCATTTTGCTATACTTATCATCAATTGATCATATTGTGTGTGATTCTCTTTCCTTTGTCTTGGTTTTCCATTAAAGAGTCATATATATTATTTGTTATATATAAGCAAATTTATGTGAAGAAATCACAATAAGCTAACCAACGTTAGTGCTAACGATATGCACCATATAAATAAGCACACAAGTATACTCTACGATACCTAGGATATGGGCTTAGAGTTTAACTCAACATTGTCCTAGCCTTTGGATTATGCCTATTTTGGAGACGGATCAAGTTAACGACTATCACATAAATTACTAATATAAAAAACGTATATTAACTTGTAAATATATTATATAATATTCACATGTAAATGTACATTTACACATGTATATATTATGTAAACATAATATACCATATAATATTTATATGTAAATATATCATATAAACAACATTCATAATATATTATTCATGTGTACTGCTTTATTTTTTTTACAGACAAAACACACAAAATTTACATGTTAATCAATATATGATTATTAAGATATATTCTTACTAAAAAAATCTAGAAATATTTATGAATTTCAAATTTATCATTGAAATTGGGTATACTTCTGATTTGAATAAAGTAGTCTAGATTCTGAAATATTCTATGGAAAATTTGGGTATTAAAAAAAAGAATTCTTAAATATTTATTTTTTTATAATTTCCTTATAAAAATATGTATTACAAGAATATAATTATGAAAATATCTAATATTGTAATGGAAAGAGTAAAAGAAACGACTGATATAGATGATTATAAAAAGGAAAAGAGAAACCAGTCTCCAAGTACTCCAAAATACACACTTCAAGCTAACCGACTTACAGTGGGAGAGAGATGTTGGAGAGAGTGCTTTCCGCGCGGAGAGGAGCTCACATGGCGGACGAAGGCGATGAACACGAAGGAGACGAATCCAAAACCAAGAAGCATCTTTCAATTGCTATCCGAATCACTAACTACTTCATCCGAACAGGTTACCTATGTCCCATTCTCCTCCTCGCAACAGCCATCCTCCTAATCTCCTCCCTCTTCGTCCGCCCCCGTGATCTGCTCTGTGTTTCCTCCATATCTTCCTTCGATCGCCTTTCTCGCAATCGCTTTTTTGGATTGGATGGCCTCGAATCGGACTTCGGATCCCTAGGCGTACCGTGGTGTAAGCTCTCATCATTCATTCGCTGTTAGGGTTTATTGATTTGATTCGATATACTCGGATCTGAATAGATTTGATAATTTTTTCATTGATATTCACCTTCTTATGTCTATTCTAATGTGAATCTAATGCTTGTATGTATTTAAATCGGTGAAACTCTCTACCAAATTTGCTACTGGACGTAATTTTAATTGAACAAAGTGTGAAATTATGGATTTGACGTAACAAATACTTTTCATCAATGAACTGGGATGCAAATGCAGATTATGTTTATGATTATAGAGAATGGGTTTGCAAATTTGGGGATTAATCAATGATTTAAGGTACTCTGATTGTCTACATGTTTTTAATTTATATCCTTTTTAAAAGGCAGATCGAAAGATGGAAAAACCGTGGATTGGACATCCAAGGATTTGCTCCAAGGTCTAGAAGAGTTTGTACCAATATACGAATCACGACCCATCAAGAACAACATGTATGGGATGGGTTTTGATCACAGCTTTGGGCTCTGGTTTATTGCACGATGGCTGAAACCAGATCTAATGATCGAGAGTGGAGCTTTCAAAGGACATTCCACCTGGATCTTGAGACAAGCAATGCCAAACACCCGAATTATCTCAATCACACCTCGCCACCCTGAAAAATACCTTAAAAAGGGTCCTGCATATGTTGATGGGAACTGCACATACTTTGCTGGAAAAGACTTTGTTGATTTTGGGAGTGTTGATTGGAAGACTGTGATGAAGAAACATGGTGTAACTGATCTGACTCGTGTTCTTATATTTTTCGATGATCATCAAAACGAATTAAAAAGGTACAATTGTGTGTTTTTTAAACATTATCTATCGAATTCCATTTCCAGATGCATGATTCTTTCTTGTAATTTACATTCTCTACAGATTAAAGCAAGCACTGAAAGCGGGCTTCTCAAATCTTGTTTTTGAAGACAACTACGATACTGGAACTGGAGATCATTATTCATTGAGACAAATATGTGATCAGTTCTACATACAAGGTCAGTTTTACTTTTACATGACTTAATCAAAACACAAGTGTTCCATTTCTGAAAGAAAGTGATAAAATTTTCATCCAGGAGGTGGACATAGTTGCTTTGAAGATGGTGATGAAGGTAGAGCAAGAACAAGAAGAAAGAAGTTTTGGGAAAAGGCAGTGGATACTAAGGAACTATGCGGACCAGGGGAAGTATGGTGGGGAGTCAGAGGATACATGAGGGATGATTTTAACCACAGCAATAAGCCAATACAATACACACAGCATTTTCAAAACAGCAGATTTGTTGAATCAGTACTTGATGTTTATTGGGAGCTTCCACCTGTAGCGGGTCCCTCGCTGACTCATCAAACCAGATATGATCCAGCTCGTGCACCGAGTCCCATTGTTGAAGATGGAAGATTTGGGTTGTTTCAAAGGCTTGGGTTATCAAGACTTGAGACTTCTGTATTTAATGGGTATACTCAAATGGTGTATGTTCAGATATCCCCCAAAAAATCATAGTCTTGTGCTTTTGTTTTGGTTGGATTTATTTTTAAACAATCAGTTTAGTTATGTTGTTTCTTGATGACACTCTTAATTCACTTGTTGCGATCTGTTTTGTAGTTTTATATGATTTTTTATTGGTTACAGTTAGTTGTAAATCAACTCATCTTATGCTCCTCGTATCACTGGTGTCTCTTGAATAATTTGACATGTAAATGTGATATTAATGCTTGTTAATATTACATAGTAACTTAGGTTAAAGTCCGTCTAAAGAATAATTCATAATCAATTGCATATAGTTGAATTAGAGTTGTCTCAAAATTTGATTTCTTGAAAATCCTAGTTTTAGTTTACTTTAGTTTTTTTAGTTAATTAAAAATATTACCTCTTTTATTGTAATTATCATTTATTTATGTGCTAAGACTAAACTTTATACATTGTGCAGAGAGGTACATACCAATAGTTATGTGTCTATATGGATTCCATCTTTGCTTCAACTATATTATCCTTTGGTATAACTAGAAATAATTTTTCATATCCCTTACTATTTGTTGGTTTGACAACACAAAAATATCATCTCAAAACTCAGTCCTTTCACTTTTTTCCTAAAATGTATTTTGCAATTTGATTTTATCCTGAATATTTACGGTTTTAGTCTGTCACATGAGTGTTCCCAACTATATTTACGGTTTTATTGAAAGGGTAATGGGGGAGATATCATCTCAAATCTTGGTTTTATTAACTTTTGCTAAAAAGTTTTTTGTATTTAATATTTGTGACGTTAACCATGGTTACATGGGTTTTTCATTTTGGACGACACCTATGTATGTTTAAAGGATAGTATGGAAGATATCATCTCAAAGCTTGGTGTTATTTTTTTCCCTAATAATATATTTTTTTTTTTCAATTCGGTTTTATATTTATGATTTCAGCCCATGTCAAACGAGTTTTCCTAATTTAGGTAACACCTAAACCTAAGTAGGGGAGATAGCATCTCAAAACTTGGTTTTATTACATTTTTCCTAAAAACTAAAAAGTGTCTTCAATTTTAGTTTGATTTCGAGTATTTGTGGTTCCAAACCCAGTCACACGGGTTTCTTCGTTACCTCAAACTATGGGTTTGTTTTTCCCTTAACATACTTACTAAGGTCATAAGGCATAATCCCCTTTCACCCTTTCAAGCCACAACACTTTCCTCATTAATCTTTCACACACACATACAGATGATTAACCACTAGATCTCTCAAAATAGGGCACCACGCATTATGGGAGATGGTATAGCCGTGACTAATCCTCTGTTGCGAACATTAGGCTATGACTCGTGCCCTGCAATTGCTGCAGACGAACCTCCATGACCAGTGGCGGATGCAGCCACTTTTAGTGGGGTGCCTTGCCCCCACTTAAAAGGTTTAACCACCACATAGTATATGTAAAAAATACAATGTTTTAGAAAAATTTACATATATGGTCCCCACTTAAATATTTTTGGCACCCAATTTGCCTAAAATCTGAAAGAAAAACCTTGAAAGTTAATATATAATTGCTATTATTTATGTATTAATTAATTTTTATACAAAATGGTCCCCAATACACCGTAGTTCTGGATCCGCCACTGTCCGTGACCACAAAGACTGAGTAGTGTCAGGATTTGAATATGGGTCAATATGTTATCCACCATATCTTTCACGTCTTACCAAGTCACCACTCACCACAACCCAAGTGGTTGACTATGGGTGTTTTATTAAAGAAAGTGTGAACGAAAGAGAAGTGTATCATCAAGTAATATGTTTAATTGAAAGTTGGTTTAAAGGAAAGATTTTTTGTTGTGAATGATAATTGGTAATGGAAAAGGTTTTGTAATTTTTTTTGTGTCAATATGTTATCCACCATATCTTTCACGTCTTACCAAGTCACCACTCACCACAACCCAAGTGGTTGGCTATGAGTGTTTTATTAAAGAAAGTGTGAACGAAAGAGAAGTGTATCATCAAGTAATATGTTTAATTGAAAGTTGGTTTAAAGGAAAGATTTTTTGTTGTGAATGATAATTGGTAATGGAAAAGGTTTTGTAATTTTTTTTGTGTCAATATGTTATCCACCATATCTTTCACGTCTTACCAAGTCACCACTCACCACAACCCAAGTGGTTGACTATGAGTGTTTTATTAAAGAAAGTGTGAACGAAAGAGAAGTGTATCATCAAGTAATATGTTTAATTGAAAGTTGGTTTAAAGGAAAGATTTTTTGTTGTGAATGATAATTGGTAATGGAAAAGGTTTTGTAATTTTTTTTGTGTCAATATGTTATCCACCATATCTTTTACATCTTACCAAGTCACCACTCACCACAACCCAAGTGGTTGACTATGAGTGTTTTATTAAAGAAAGTGTGAACGAAAGAAAAGTGTATCATCAAGTAATATGTTTAATTGAAAGTTGGTTTAAATGAAAGATTTTTTGTTGTGAATGATAATTGGTAATGGAAAAGGTTTTTTAATTTTTTTTGTGTATTGTATGGAAGCTTAGAAAGATTATCGAGACTTTTTAAATCTTTTTAGCGGCACCTAATTTTCCAAAGGATTGCATGTTTTTTGACGACCAGGAAGATTTTTGAAACACTTATGTGATTTTGGAAGATTGATGGGCTGCAGGAAGATTTGGGCCGATTTGCTTCTTATAATCATGGTTGTCTCATTATGGAAAAGATAAAGACTACGATATTTATGTTATTATTACGGATAAAATACATAAAATCACAACCAAATATATTTAAAAGATCTTTATATTACTTTTATTTAGAAAAACATTTATATTATTATTTCTCTTTCAGATAAAACAAAATTGAAGGTTTTTTAGAAGAAATGACCAACTAAAAATCTGATATGATATACATACCCTTTTCATTACTCGAATATGCATGAAGACATCGAATCCAAATCTATTTTTTTTTTTCATTTTGCTTAATCGTGTTCTGTTTATGAAACCTTGCATATGTTTTTTTTTCTCCTTAGATGATGGATTTCAACCCATTTAATATCCATGTCATATTAAAAAAAATATTATATGTCAACATCATATTATTTTTAGCCAATCATTTCTCTTTAAAATCCACTAATTCGATCTTGTTTGAAAGATAAACATTAATATAAAGATCTTTCTCAATATAAATTATTATTATGTAATTGGTTGTTGGGCCATGAGATTTTGAAGACTAAAGTTGAACTTGCCAATGTAGTCTGCTAGATTTGCTTTCTCAATATAAAATATTATATCCACTTTTACCAAAACATTATTATCATCTCCATAAAAAATCAATGTGATAGGATATTTCAGGTCATTTAACAACCTTCAAAACAGCATGAATCCAGTCACCAAAATTTTCCTATATACTCAAACGCATAGAATTTGGTCGTGGTCATCTTGTGAATAAAATCAAACCTAAAACCAAGTTCGTGTAATTTATTAGGTCTTCATTCATGGGTTCCAAAAGTAGCAAAAAAAGGGCAACAATCAACAACAGCAAATTAACAAGCCATTTACATTAATTAATGTAAGTACATACTAAGCACACAACAAGGGAACCAAACTTATTGGAAGCACCTCTTCTAGTTGTGACTTTTTTTCCCCATTCTCATGAAATTACTAACACTGCAAATAAAGAATATAAAAGCTCCTATTGCTATCGGGTCCAGATTTATGTCCTTCCACTGCTCATGGGTCTTGGGGCTACACAACAAATGCAAGACAGCTTTAAAAAATTAGACCATTCATGAATAATAGCAATGTACTTATTTATCTATACTTAAATCTCTTTACGTATATGGGCAATGTACTTTATTAGTTACCTTATTGGTAAATGTAAGTACATTGCTATAATGGGTAAGAATGAAAGTATGTTGCTATTATGAGTAAAAATGTAAGTAGAGTAAGTGAAATTTGCATACCTAATCCAGTTGCTTCGGAACCTTTCATGATCCTTAATCTCTTGCAAGAGTCTATGAACATCCTGCAAATCGAGGAAGAAAAACATTAGATAGAGACTTAAGACTGGAAAACATAATCAAATTTTAAAGATTGAGAAAGACTTACTCCCAAGGAACATCACCAACAAGCATCCAATCACCATCTTTGTCTTCGTATGTTAGCACACATTCAGAGCCATGTAGGAGTTCCTTTAAATTACTTTCACTTAAACCTTCTCGACGCCCATTAGAAGGACATTTGCCTAATACACAATTTGATGAAACAAATTCTTATATATTGTTGAATTATGTAAAATCTAGAGATGAATTTGTAATGATTTCAGATTTTCATCAATAAAGTCAGAAGTTTTTTTTTTATGTATAAGAAAAGTAGAGAATAGAGAGATATACCAAGAGTGAAGCAGGTGAACAATCTCTCGAGAGCCTTGGAAAGATCTGCATAGTTGCAATGGGTTTTGAGATCAACTTTTCGTAAGTATGGAGCTCCATCCATGCTAACCTTCACATAAAGGCAGCCTCCGGTGCCTAAATTCTCAGCAACGCCGTCGTTTTTTGGTAAGTTGGTGGCCATGGTGTTCTTCCGAAATGATCGAATAGGTGGCCATCCAACCACTTGTGCCCTATTACATAACACAAGGAAAATTTATGGCGATTTAAAGTTGATTCGTGTAAAGACCAATAATACAAATTAAAATTACTTAGCAATGGGAGGAGCACTTCCATTTTCAGTAGTAAATGGAGCTTTCTTCTTCTCTTCGATTTGATTCATGACAGAAGATAAAATTGCAAGCTGATTTATCTCCAAATCGGTGTACTTTACATTTTTAGAGGAGAACAAAGCAGAAGAAGATGAAACCTTGTTCGAATCAGCGTCACATCCGCCATTAAACCTCCAATTTCTACAATCGTCGGCATCAACATCAGAAAACCCTCGCTTATCACCTGGAAAAAAGTTCTTAGTAGATACAAATCCAATTTTGCTGTCGTCTTCCTCGATATCTTTGGTGAAACCAGGCAAGCCAAGTCGGAGCTCGGTGGCTTTGAGGTTAAAAGCATTGTTCTTTTCAGTTTCCGTTGAGAAATTGGAGGATTCAGAGCTTCTTTCCATGGAAGATGAGTCTGATAAGCCTATGTAATCGTGTTCTAATGGCTCAGACATCAATGGAAAATTTGACTCAAACAGTTTCAGTCCAAGAAAATGGTCGACAGGAAGAAAGAATCAGAGAGCAATGAGAAAAAGGAGGGGAGCTTTTTCAGGATTTATTTTTCGTTCTTGAATTATGTTTTAAAATATGTTTGGCGAAACCAGACAAACCTACACATTTCATAATTTCAAAACTATCTAACAAATTATTATATATTAAAGTTGGACAATCTTTAGGAATAATGTGGTGATGCTAATTTGCGCAGATGTTTATTTTCACAAATGGCCATTGGTTAATATGCTAATTTGCTTTAAAAGTGGACTTGGGTGGATATTTTCACAAATGGTCCTTCGTTAATATGCTAATTTGCGTTAAAAGTCGACTGGAAGCGGGTGGAACCCACAATTGTTTTTTTCACAAATGGTCCTTCGTTTTTTGTATAGAAGCGGGTGGAACCCACAATTGTTTTTTTCACAAATGGTCCTTCGTTTTTTGTATTGAATATATTTTGGGTTTTTTTTATTGAATATATTTTGGGTGTTGTTTGACACTTTATTTATACTTTTGTTCCGTTTGTTCCACGTGTTTCATTTTAGGTTGCTTTGTCGTTTTCCTATCCAATGACATTTTTACCGGTGGTTTTTTAATTGATATTTTTTCTTATCCCTGCTTTTCTTCTTTGTTTTTGACCTGTTCTTTCGTCTCTTCTATTTATTTCTGTGAGTTGGAGGTAAGATTTCCAGATTCTCTTCTACGTTTCGTTCTTTTGGATTTACCATTTTTTTTGTGTCTTTCTTTTGTGTTATAGAAGCGTATTCCAAGATTTTGAAAGATCTTCCCTACATATAAAATCTACAGAACAGCGAGTGTACGTTTGTCACCAATATCAACAATGTAATCTTCTATATGTTTCCATTAATACTACTAAACATATGTACAATGGTAAATATCCGTATTTTGGTAATATCGACTATGTAATGTTCAATTTTCATATGTTACTAAACATATGTTCAATGGTAAATTAGTGTTTAATGTTTCATATGTTAAACATGTTGGATTAGTGTCTAAGTCCATAACTATTTTGGTATGTACTTGACCCGATTATGAGCATGGTCCTTTTGGGTTGCCTTCACCATAGCAATATGTAGGATGAATTAAGGAGAGAGAGGTTTAAATATGATTTATTAATATATTATGAGAATAATATATTAAAGGAGAAATCATATTGTTTAATTAGTATTAGTCAAGAATTAATTAATAATTAATTTTGTGGCTAAAAGAGATTAATTAAATTTAGGGGACTGGACTGCAATTATTGGATAATTGAGTTATTGGGCTAAGGAATGCTAAAGGAATAAGGGGCGAACGAAATTATGATGGAAGCCCATCATATTTTCGTCCATAGCCTTATCCAGAAGGTTCCATGGGCTGCTTAGAGTTTAAGCTATCCATTAGGGTTTTGACTGAAACTCTAGCAACCCACACAAGTATATAATGGACCCCTTAGGCCCCAAAAACGTGGACAACTGATTCTCTAGGGTTTCTAGTCGTTTTTGGGCAGCCTCTTTCCTTCTCCTCTTCATCCAAGTTGTATATGGTGTTTGTGACTCCATTCGAGGTGCAACACTTGAGACACTAAGCTTTTTAAAGCCAATCCAAGCAAGGATTTGATTGTTATTGCTATATAACAATCAAAGGTAATTCTCTAAACCCTAATTTAGTTTATAATATGTTAGATCTAAGTTTATTAGTCTTGGATTCAAAGCATGTACAATAGAGAAACCTAGATCCAAGCATTAGGGTTTGTATGAGCACATAGGATTGTTCTTATGCCTAAAACCCATCAGTGGTATCAGAGCCTTGATTGGTTTCAGTTGTATGTGATGCTTAACTGCTTTATTTGATGAAAATCGAGTTTTTTGGCCCCTGCCCGACTCAACTCGGCGAGTCAGTATCTGGACTCGGCGAGTTGACCCCTACTCGGCGAGTCCAGGTCTGACTCGGCGAGTCAGTTCGTCAGGCAAAGGGATTTTCGGGTTTTGGCTGCTGTTTTGACTTGGACTTGATGCTTAATTTGTTTTATGAAGTTAAAATCCGAATTTTATCTTAATTAAGTGTTTATCCTTGCCAAAACAATAGATAATTTCAAAACTTTTAAATATTGGTTGTTTATGTGATAAACATGGATTATTTAAAGTTATTTGGTAATTATCTAATGACTAAAATAAGATTAGGTCAAATGTAGATAATTATGAAATTAATTTTTTAATTTGAATTATTTGTTATTTGATCCCTAATGTTTTGAAATGTTTCAAAACTTGCCCTCAAGTTTTGGAATTTAAAAGTCGATTATAAGTTTAATTTTGAAATGTTAAATTCTAAAACCCTAGTAATTTGAAAAGTTCGAATCACACCCTTATGGTTTTGTTAATTAATTAAAGTGTATAATTAAAAGTGATTTAATAAACCCATAAAGTTTTTGGTTTACATTTAATTAAATTAAAAGTATAATTTACTAAGTTAAACCACCTAGTATTTTAAAAGTGTAAAATACACCATATACTATATATAACATTAAAAGTCTAGTATTATATATGAGTAAACAGTCAGTCTTACCGTTAGTAGGCCTCATTCATGAAGCTGGTCTATAAGGGGTGTTTAAGGAAATTGCCTATAAAATGGCGATTGAATGGGTATCCACTCTTACCCACCGCACTCTTGACTAGTGGAAGGTCGTTAGCCGAACGGGTAGGATAGGACAGAAACCTTCCATTATAAGTATAATGAAGTACAAAGTAACTAAATGCTTTTTCAAATTCCCAAATCATAGTTACTTTAGGAAAAATGTGAAATTGTATGCTAATCCATAGAATTACACTTCGTACCCCTGTGAAACGTTAGTGGAGCGTGTGTAGTTAACCGACACACTAATTTGGGGATGACATTGGTAGCGAAGGGTGACTCGATGTTTGTCATAGATCAATGGAGCGTGTGTGGCTAACCGGCACATTGATTAGGTGATAGTAGCATTGGGTGCACCACGTGATTCGTATGGTTATTCACACCTTGTTTGTGATCCTTGGCATCCCAGTCACAAATAGTAGGGCATAATCGAGATTAAACATGCCATTGAAAAGTTCAATGAATCTCAAAAGATCTAGGAGTTTCAATTCATTTAAAACTTAATCTTCCTTTTCGTTTTTCATGGTGGAAATTGGTAAATCGTCATTTACCTACCTTCAAATATTCTGCAACTAGATTACGACATCCCTCTTCTAGGTTGTAGAGTATTGTGTTGGATCCTAGCTTGATGTTTCATTTGGGTGTTACATCAAGAATTCTAATCAACATAACTTGAATTTTCTCCCGTTTTGTAGATGTCTGAATCTTACAATGGTCTTCCCAAATCCTTTGGAACAAGCTTTCCAAATGAAGATGATGTTCCGAGATACGATCAAGGAAATGAGAGTCATGCTTCACTTCCTCCACCTCCTCCAATCGTTCTCCCTGACCCACAAGTTCAAAGGCTTGAAAAATTCAAGCTCACTCAAGCCCTTTTGGCAAGTAAACACGAAGATGGGAAACCTGTGTGTGCACACGTCTTAGAGATGAAGTCACACATTGATAGGTTAAGCATGTTGGGTGTCGAGATTTCAAGCGAGTTGGCTGCTGACTGGGTTCTTCAGTCACTTCCTGAATCATATAGTGAGTTCGTTAGAGAGTACTATATGATGGATCACGACGTGACCCTCATTAATCTCACCTATTTGCTTATAGCTGCTGAATCAGCAATGATTTGGTGTGCTGGTCAAGCAAACTTGTCTAGTGAATCAAACTCCTAAACTTCAATGGACACTGGCAACATTGGAAGTGCAGAAAGAACTAAGTCTGTGATTGTCTGATGTGCTGTGCCAAAGGAGTCCATTTGCTTTTATTGCCAAGAGAATGGGCATTGGAGACGAAGCTGCCCTAACTACCTGAGAGATCTAAGAGATGGGAGAGTCAAGACGTATGGCTCTGCTTCAGGTAAAATCCATTATCTAACTCTTTTGAGTTCCTATTCTAGATCCTTAATACATGATGTGATAAGATTACATTTTGATGTTTTGTAGGATCAAAGAAAAGAGAGGAAGCTTGAGGGAAGAAGTGAGCTGAATCTAATCATGAAGAAATGGGTTTCGATCGCATTACTTGAAGAATGGATTCTTGAGCTACTACTTGGAGTTAGAATAGATTGTTAAGAAATATGTAATAACATAGTTTTTCAATTGAATTGCATTGTAAGGAAAAAAAATTTCCGCAATAAAATGAATTTTGATTTTATCTTATTTATTTATCCTTGCAATGGCATGTATGAAAAATTGATGTTTGAATGTTTCTATTATTAACAACAATGGATTTGATTCTTAATTATGTTATTTGTGGACATATCAAAAGTTTACCAAATAGGGAGAGTTTCTCATCACCCAAGTTTCAATTGGACAGAAACTTGGAATCATGCAACGTGTATTGTATGATGAATGAAAAACTTTCACATTTGGGAAATTTAGACTAATTCTTTGATAAAGTGTCAATTGAAGGACTAGGAGATCGAGTACACTAGGTCGTACGTTGATCAAGTCTACCACAAGAGTGACAAAGATATTCGTCATGATTTACTAAAGTTTAGTAAATATGGTTATACTTATAAGATTGAGTATAATTCTGAGTTAACTGAAATAGTTTCAATCAATAGCAGAACGAATAAGAAGAATCAAGAAGGCAGAAAGATAAAAGTTTCTCCATTCTAAGAAGAAGGGAGAGTACCTTTTATTGTGTTTTATGATGAAGTCTTAATGATTAAGAACCATATCTCAATTGATCCTCTAAGTGAGTCTTAGTGCATTTGCATGTCTAAGAAGAGGAATCGAGAATTGTAGAAATGGTTAAATCAAAGAGTCAATCATACTTCGTTCCAATATCAAGTCTTAGAGTCATACTCCAAGATTGTGACATTGAGTGACAAGTCTTAAGTAGGTTTATAACACTCATCAAATGGGAACTTGGAAAAGTTTTCTTATCCTTGCACATTTGAAATTGGTAAGTTGTGCTGTCTTGGATAAGACAAAGACCAACTAGGACCAATTATGTGAAGTGTTTTGTCTTGATAAGAACTAAACTAACTCTTGAATATTTGCTTTGTCAAGAAATGTTTCTTGACAAGAGAATCTTATATATCAAGGATTCAGTGGGAGTCTTAATGGTCTTGAAAGGTTTCAAGAACAAATCAAGAATAAACCTTATAGATCATCACTAGCACACGACTTGAGGTTTACAACCTGTCGTGCTGACATTATTTTGTTTCTATGCCATTCCAATTGAGTTAATTGTGTGTGTGAGTTCTATGAGTTCTCATTTGAATGCATACTAGAGCCTTAGTCGATGGATAGTACATTGATATGTAAGGACAAATTACTAAACTACTTGGAAGACATGGTGGGCACTCGTGTTACCATAAGGCAAGAAATCAAGATTAAGAAAGTTCAGTCCATATGAGTTTAGATTTGTCGCAAACCTTGGTTTTGGCAAATTCACATGGATAGGAACTCATACACCATAAAATCTAAGTGTCATAAGATTCCCTCCTTCATGAAAATGAATGTGAGGAAATGCTTTCACTAAGAAAGATTTTAAGAAGATAGCGATTGCGAAAATTGTATTCTCAAATTCGATTATGGTTACGGCATCCCTTTCCATAGTTCGAATTGTGAGATTTGGCAATTAGTTTGAACAATTGGAACTTAGTAACATAAGTTCTAAATTGTTTAAGCACACATATGAGCTATCTAAGGCAAAGGTGTATAAGTTTAAGAAGCTTAGATAAAGGCTTATCGAAGCATCTGGTATTAGAAATATGAATTTCAGAAATTCAATAGGCATTGTTTTCTGAAAGTTCATTTGTTTTCTGAATACATGTCAAAGCTAGTGGGAGCATAAGTGTTATGCTTATATGATAATAATCATCATGATAGTGGGAGCATAAGTGTTATGCTTGTATGATTATTATGGCGAATATTGCAAGTTAGCAATATTAATTATAGAAAAACAAAGATTCAATTTGCAAAGTTGCATGGGTTGAAAGGTTGTTTTAATATAATTAAGGGAGAGAATATTATACTTCGTTTCAAAATCTAAAGCTTAGATTGAGAAATTTTAATATTTTCAGTCAAAGGATACATTGTGTGTTCTTAAAATTCGATTATGATTACGACATCCCTCTTCATAGTTCGAATTGTGAGAACATGACACATAAAATATTATGGCAAAAGATTGGTAACGTATCATATCTTTATGTAAGACATTATGCATCGTGTCCCATACGCTTCGGGTATAGGATCGATTGCAAATGTTATAATACTTGACCATTCTAAAATTTTCCAAATGTCTAGCGCATTAAGTGGGAAAAAGGATTAGAATCAGTTTTGACTAAAATAATTAAACAACTATCAAAGGACGATCCAAAGTTCGCTGAGGATTGGTCGCTTGTGAGTAGTTGGAAGTATGGTATTGGATGGACCATATCGACATTATTATGAATAGATAAGATTCTATTAAGAATGAGTTGTCATATGGAAAATATGGAAATGTTTCCATATTGGAAGTTGGATGTTGAGAGTCTATGTCTAGATTAGAAACTTTTATGCAAGAAGGATGTTCAAAGGAATGTACTTTGAATGTGAGACTTCGCGTCTATGGAATTGTCTTGCAACAATTTCTGAGAGAGTACTTTGTAATTTCATTAGCCAAGTCTTGGTGACTTTTGTGCTATGACTTTATGAAAGGATCGTTGCATAAGATGTTAGAATCTAGCATATTCTAATAGTAGCAAAGAACCTTGTGTTCTTACACTAATGATAAGGATTGGGAATTGTGAAATGAGCATCATTGAAAAGGTTTTTCAATTAATCTATTTCACAAAGTAAGGACCATAGGAAACATAGTGTGCATGCTTTATGCATGGGACAGCTATTTTTGTAATTTGAGTAATAAGTTGATTTTCTGAAACAGTAAACGATAATAATAAGTAATCAATATGGTGGTTAAATAGAAGTGTTTTATTTACTCTCACAAGTTTGAGGCCATATAGGATTAAGTATTATTGTTATGTTTCAATTTGCATGTTTTGACTTCCAGAATAACTAGGTTATTCAAACATCCACAGTCAGTCATACGTTGGGAGTAGGTATGAATAAAGATTGTCATGAATCTGTCTGTAGATTGTCTGAAGTGTTTAGACATAGCACAAGTTTGTTGCAGAGTTCATGAGTGCTTTGATAAGATTAGAGTATTGGATTAAACCCACGCTCACTTGGATCACTTCATAGATTTATCACGAGTGATTAGTGAGACGATAATATTGTATATTCTTGAAACCGATACATGTGAGTTGTTATTTGTTGGTCGGTTGCACATTGATAATAAGTAAATGCACCAGTAACTTGGTGTTATAAAACTTATTGTTGTGTATGATTCGATCAGTAAATGCAAGCAAGCATATGAGTCAAAGTTTATCTATTCCTTTTACTCAAAGTGGGATAAAAGCGATATCTGTGGGCCTCTCGATGATTTAGTGATGACACCTAAGCGCTTGGCCAAGCCGGGACTAAGTTGATGTGTTCAATTGTAGTCTGTTATCAGTCGTCATAAATCGGAAGTCGGGAAACAGTATAGAGAGAATGATTGAAATTCATGTCTTTTGTCTATACGATATCTTGAGAATGGAGGAATATATAATCCCTTATCTAGAGGACACGCTATCTGATAAGATCAGAGTTGACAACGGCTTTGAAAGCTACGATTGTTGATTACGTTCTGAAGTTATACGGAAAATAGTTATTAGACTTATCCAAGTGGGAGACTGTTGGATTAGTGTCTAAGTCCATAACTATTTTGGTATGTACTTGACCCGATTATGAGCATGGTCCTTTTGGGTTGCCTTCACCATAGCAATATGTAGGATGAATTAAGGAGAGAGAGGTTTAAATATGATTTATTAATATATTATGAGAATAATATATTAAAGGAGAAATCATATTGTTTAATTAGTATTAGTCAAGAATTAATTAATAATTAATTTTGTGGCTAAAAGAGATTAATTAAATTTAGGGGACTGGACTGCAATTATTGGATAATTGAGTTATTGGGCTAAGGAATGCTAAAGGAATAAGGGGCGAACGAAATTATGATGGAAGCCCATCATATTTTCGTCCATAGCCTTATCCAGAAGGTTCCATGGGCTGCTTAGAGTTTAAGCTATCCATTAGGGTTTTGACTGAAACTCTAGCAATCCACACAAGTATATAATGGACCCCTTAGGCCCCAAAAACGTGGACAACTGATTCTCTAGGGTTTCTAGTCGTTTTTGGGCAGCCTCTTTCCTTCTCCTCTTCATCCAAGTTGTATATGGTGTTTGTGACTCCATTCGAGGTGCAACACTTGAGACACTAAGCTTTTTAAAGCCAATCCAAGCAAGGATTTGATTGTTATTGCTATATAACAATCAAAGGTAATTCTCTAAACCCTAATTTAGTTTATAATATGTTAGATCTAAGTTTATTAGTCTTGGATTCAAAGCATGTACAATAGAGAAACCTAGATCCAAGCATTAGGGTTTGTATGAGCACATATGATTGTTCTTATGCCTAAAACCCATCAAAACATATGTACAACAGTAAATTAATGTTTAATATTTCATATGTTTCAGTTACGTAGTGTTTCATATGTTTCTACTAACATTACGCGCGCTTCAAATATTAAAACAAACATATCTGACCCCGCAAAGCGGGGTGACTCAACTAGTTATATTATTATACTATCCCAATCAAACTAGATTATTAGTAAAAAAATTATGTAAATAGTTATATTTTATTATATCATATTATTTCGATTATATAGATTTTTAAGAATATTTTATTATTAACTTTAGGAATCACACCTACACATTTCATAATTTCAAAATTATCTAACAAATTATATTATTATACTATTCCAATCAAACTAGATTATTAGTAATTTGTTTTAATTATAGTCAAACTTATTAAGAATTTCAAAATTAATATAAATATAAGATCACAAAGTGTTGAACTTTTAGATCACAAAGCAAGGATATGAATCTCAAAATTGAAGAAGTATTCCAAATACGAAAATTTTGAGAAAAACAGTGTTGAACCGTTAGATGAAAAGTGTTATATCTAATACAAATTCTAAATTTTAAGATAGAAATATAGCATTAGCATGTATTTATAAAATACAAATTTGATTAAAAAAAACTGTTTTATTTAAATGTCATTTTTAAAATCATTGGTGAGAGTATATGTTATAATTTAATAAATAAATATGGACCTTAGAAAATAAATAATTGATTTTGTATTAGATAGGTCACATGGTTGGTAATATATTCATTATTTGATTACAAATATATAATAGATAGTATTAAACATTGATTTTGAAAATATATTTATATAATAAAAATATAATTAAAATGAGAAAAACACATTCGGTTTTCTGCTAAGAAAGAGACACTTGTGAACTTCTTGACTGACCCGATAGAAGAAAAGTTCATACTTAGACTAACCGACGTTTTGATTTTTAGATGGGCACGAGGGGTCTAACAGTTGTTTCCTCTCTCGTGAACTTGGATAGTGGTGTATTCACTGTATGCCAGACTATTTTAAAAGCTGTCTCATGCAAATTGAAAAAAAAAATGTGAGAAATCATGCATAGAAAATCTACAGACGTTTAATTATATGTTTCGTGTTTGATGATTTTAGTTTCTTTGCGTCAGATGTTGTGAAGCCTCTTAATAGAGTCAAACGGATGATGCATAAATGTTATGACCCCAAAATTTATGAATGCGGTTTTTAAAAAAAATAGTTTATTTACTGAAAAATGATTAGTGACGCAACTTGTTTCCTGTTTACCAACTAAATGAGTATAAAACTTTTAATAGGAATTAAAAATGAGTAATTGTATGTCAAAAGAATTAAAATGTTATTTTTACATGAAACTTATCCGATATAAAATAATAAAGACTCACACAAAATAACAATATTTTATGTCTATTGTCGTAATAATTTTTTATTCCTATACAACGGTGTTCTAGAAAAAAGGAACTGATTCGTACCAAACAATTATTTCTTTACACACAACAATTTATATATTTTAAATGTTGTATTTTCCAACTCTATAAACCATAATCACATGTCAATGTGGTCTATGTAGGTAAGTGTGTGTTTTTCTTAACTTTGTTATAATAGGTGAAAATTCTGTTAAATAGATTAATGATGTAACAATATTATAACTTTTTCGTATTTGACCCAAAAATTATTAATATGAGAACATGTGCACACTGCATAATTTGTAGGGGGAACGTATCAATAGTTAAAGAGATTCTACGTGTTGGGGGAAACAGTTTGTTTAATCGCTTCATTTTTATTGTTGAAGTTATTGACTAAAAGATTATATTAAACGGCATCCACCATGAAGATAACTGGAGTGTTGAAACATATGTCTATTAATCAATTAGATTAATAGTCGAATATTCAAGCCGTGGTTGAGATAAATGTCTAATAAGTAGATTTAAAATGTATATGAGTTAACATTATTCTTTTTAAAAGATACCATTTAAATGGTCAGTTCTTATATTAAATCTAACAGCCTAAAGGAAAATGTAGAATTTAAATGTTGGGTTATTTTTAACATAAATATTACAATTATTTATTTAATTATTTTTTTTATTGGTTGTAAAATCATTGTTAATTTTTCGTACAAATTGATTCCATCTACAGTAAATTAATAATAATGTTTTCGTATACAATACAATAAATGTCGTTTCCTATTGTTTATGTAAAAAGGAAGTGTCAAATTAAATGCGAAGTACATTCCTCTATCAGTTAATATATTTTTTAAAATATGTACCTGTATAATTTATATTAAAAATTATTTTGTTATATAAATTGATAAATCCTCCATAATAAATGAAATTTTTTTTTGTCATGTGTCATACTCTCATTGATTTAGCCACATGTAATTTTGTGGTTATTTTCAATTAATTTTTTTCCACATGACATTTTGTGGTTTTTTTCATTTTATTAATTTTCACATAATATTGAAATGTAATAATTAATTACAATAAATATAATAATACATGCATATCAATTTTATTAATTAACTTCCTTCTAATTTCAAATTTTTCTAAGTTGATGTTTTATTAGTTTCCTTTATTTATTTATCTAAATTATTTGTTTAATTTAGAAGAAAAACAAACAATTTAATTTTAATAATCCAATATTTTTCTATTTTTTTTCTTATAAATTCAAATTTCTCAAATGTTTAGAATTTCATATATTTTTTTAAATGAACTCATGTAATACATGGGTCTTATACCTAGTCCCTATACTAATAAAAAAGTAGTCATTTTGTCATATGTCATTATATTAGACATCTTAATTAATATGATGTCACTTGTCAATCTATTAGTCATCCCTTTTAAATTTATTAGACCTCCTAATTAATGTAATGTTATTAGTCAATGTATTTATTCTCCATTTTAAATTTTATATTATTGTTTTCGTTAGTTCACAAATAAAAAATGTCTAATATTTATTAAAAATTAATTTTATATATTTGAACCAACGATTATAATTTCACATAACTAATAAAAATATATCGTAATTAATAATTTATTTAAAATAATTAATTAATAATTTTGAGGTTTTATTATAAAATTTTAATTAATTTTATACTCATTGTTTCCACTTGTTATAAACTAATATTAAATAAAATATGATTACATGACACGTTTAGTTAGAAAGAACGATATATTAGGAACTTATAGTTTGATACCTTCCAAAATTATTTCATGCCACTTAATGATATATAATTATTTTTATTGGGCAAATCGTGGATGAATCAACCATTCTGTTATTTTCATTCTATGATATATCATATTAAAACACATTTAAAGAATCTTAGGTACAACTTAATTATATATAAAACTAGGTTATAACCCGTGGACACAACGGGTGAAAATTTTAAAATTAATTTTAATTTATTTATAAATTAATTATTGAAAATTTTTAAAATAATTTCAATTAATTAATAACATAATTATTGAGTGATGTTTTGTCAGTAATTTCATAATAATATAATGTTCGGTTGAAACTAAGAATTCAAAAATGTTTAAATATCCAATTAGCAATTTGTATTTGTAGATATGTTAGAAAATTATCATTTTGTATAATGTAATAAAATTTAAATAAAACCGAAAGATAAATTGATATACATAATAAAAGTATACGCGGTTTTATATATTTGTAAAAAGTAATTTAACATAACATTGGATAGTTTATTTGTTTGTTTTCTATCAGAATCTAAAATTAATAGTTTTGAATGATTTTTTAATTTGAATTTTAGATAAAACAATATACAAGTGTTCATGTATACTTGAGAAAGAAACCAACATTCTATAAAGCCTATCATTAGCATAATAATAACAAACAAAGATAGTTATAAATCATAATGCGAAACTTATATTATATGCCAATACAATTGGAGAAACATAATATATTTATCGATCATAAAAGTGATTTTTTTTATGTTAGATAAAGTGATAACGTATTTTTATCATTGTTCATGCTCGATTTTGATAATACAATGGAAATTCCACTACCCCTATATATATATATATATATATATATATATATATATATATATATATATATATATATATATATATATATATATATATATATATATATTGAAAATTCCACTACAGCTAATGTATTCAAATGTTTAAGATATTCGGGTTGACATTTAAAACCGTATTTATGCATAAAGTAAATAAAATACATGAGAAATTAAATAAATTTAATTTTAACCATTTTAAAGATTATTCATAATTTTTGATTTATAATAAAACTCACCTAAAAGTTATCACTATTCCCCAAACTTTCCCCTTTCCCTTTTGTCCGTAACACACACGATCAAACAAAAAACCTAGCCCTAGAATTTTGATTACATACACATTTCCACAGCCACCGTTCGATTTCTTAAAGGTTGTGAACGTTTATCCATGTATATCGATAAAGGAAGATACTAATATACCACCGATTAGAAATGTGAAGTGAAGAAAAGCTTACGTTGAGTAATCCCGCTGTCGAACTCGAACTCGAACTCAGAGACTGGTTGAACGCAACATTGGGGTTTGAAGAAAGCAAGATTCAAGGTAAGAGATGATCAACTGATGGTTAATCTTAGTTTTTTTTAACAGAAAATAGATTATGTTGAAGAAAATTTACCTGTTTTTCTTTGTTCCAGAAATGTTGTAACTGAAGATATAAGCGAAAAGTTAAGCCGTTCAAAAGAATAAACTTACATTCGTTAATAGCGGAAACACAATAAGGTAGAAATGATTTTGGTTCGATTTTTGAAATTTGAGTGTTTGTTTAAACATTTGAATTTTGAAATTGCTAAATTTTAGACAAAATCTCGTTAATGATTATATAGGGGATCATATGAGTAAATAAAACAATTATTTTATTTGATATACCTTCTAAATTATATGAGTTTTGTATCATTGTATAGTAAGGTTCTCAATTTTATGTATAATACAGATAATCCATATCTGATCCACATTTCAGTTGTGATCAAGAATCGATGTTTTGGTGGGTCACTGTGTTTCAAGATACTTATATTAGTTTAAATCATTGTTCATTTTTATCAAACTTTATCTTTTTGCATACCTTTAATCCCTATTTCAATCAAAATCGCTTAGTTTTTACTACTGCTTCATTATCTTGCAGGCCAATAAAAATGGTATGTGACAAATTGCAGAAATCCATATAAGTTATATTAGATTGCAATATACCATAGCCAAGGGCAACGAACATTGAAATGTAATAAACTTAAAAAGTGAGTTATTTTATGCACCAATCCATGTCTAATTGTCTAATGGTATATTTCTGCTATTGATAATTATTTATTATCTATATATCTCATTAGATATTATATTATTTAAGTATTTATAATACAGATGAATAGTTAATTAGATTAAAAGGTTAGGAAGGGAAAGATTCCAAACTCCATTATTGAAAAAGGAATGGTTTTCCCTTTTTGCTTTCACGTAGACGGTTGGAAAAATGGACACTGCTTAGCTTATCTGACAACAAAGTGTATTAGTAATATGATTCAAATGATTGATTGATGATATAGTTTATTAAAACTCTTATTACTTGATGTATAAGTGCATGCATAGATGTTTATTTAGGATTTTATGAAGAAGGGTTAAAATGAAAAATAACAATGCTATTTTTATTAATTAGATTTGTTTATCATTAGTTATATTGCCTAAAACATAACAATCAGTACAATTAATTTATATGTTAAATTCAATTATTTGTATCAAACACATTTTAATTGAATATCGAAACCCTTAGGGGCTATTTGATTTGCATAATATTTTAGAATGTATTGAATCTGTTAATACACAATTCTTCATTAAAAGATGGCAACCCTAAGATGATATTTAGTTGAGATAAAAATTTTGTGTTTTTTTTTATTTATATTTCTTATTATTTAACATATCTTTTAATCAACATATGTAATACACAATATTTAGTATTTTATAACCAATATTCTTAAATTGACAGGTAGGTGGTATGTGTAGCCTAGACAAATGATAATTGGACAAAAATGGTAATGCACTTATATTGATTAGTTTTTTAAGGTATCGTACCTTTATTTATTCCTATTATAACATTCTACTATCAAAAAGTTGTTGTTTACACTTTTATAGCAATATATATTAATTTTGCTCTTAAACCACTAAATCAATAACTGTTTCTCTGACTCCCGGAGGAATAATTGGTTCCAAAATAAGCATTGTATTTTGAAATGTGCTATAGGTAGCAATATATATTACTTAACTAACAAAATTAATAATTTCTTGTTTTCTTTAGATATGGAAGAATCTAAAGCTGTGGGCACCATTCTTGAAATGTGGTCAGCTAACAAAACCTCAATCTTTCAGGGTTTTACTTCAGATAATAATAATATGATTGAAATTTTTTGTATTTGTTTTTGTTTTTGTAAATATTTTATTTGTGAAATTTAAATTTTTGTTATTTTCGTCCTCCTACAAAGCTGGAAATATCAATGAATAAACAACCTGTAATCAACCAGAATTAAGATCTTCAGTCAATCTCATTTTGAAGCACAATCACAATCACAGACTGGGCTACTTTAGAATAGGAATAAGAAACACCCAAATTCAAATTCAAATGTAAACAACTGCTACAAATAGAAGTCTATATAATATATGTTTGAAAATTAAAAAATAAAGGTGGTGTATGTTTAATAACAAAATTATTCCAAGATCATAAGTGACTTAAATAACAAAATTATTTCTAAATCATAAATTAACATTCATAATAATATATTGTGAATGTAGGTTAAACATACTAATAAAAAACAATCATCCCCAACAAATGTTTGAAAATTCTAAAACAAAACGTGAAAGTACTTAATGAAAAGTAAAATGCATAATCATTATCTATAAATCATAATCCATTACCTAACGAAACTTAAACTTAAAATAAAAAGTCTGCCACTTTTTTTCCAACTTTACCTTCACAATCTGGTTAATGTGTCCTTCTGGCGATATTTTAGGAGTTTTTGATGATGATAAATTTTCATTCAACTCCAGATCAAACACTTCTTCCAGATTTCTCTTCAAAACAGTTGGTGTATTGAAACCCTTCATGGGACTTGTTGCTGAGTTTTTATCAACAGTGTAAGGTGTTATGTTGTCGTCTGTCCTAGAAATTGCATCCTAAAAAAATTTGTACTTAATTAATTTATAATCTGAACTTATATTTATAAAATAATTATATGCTATTATAAAGTGTATATAACCTTCAAATCCTATTATCTTGTGATTCAGAATCGGCTTCACCAATATCAAATTATAGAAAGTGTATATAACCTTCAAATCTGTTATACAATTTATCAAAAAAAGACAAAAATTATATATAATTCTGCTATATAATTTGTTGTTGAATAAAAGTTGTCAAAAAAAGACAAAAATTATATATAATTCTATCATATAATTTGATGCTGAATAAAAGTTGTCATGGGATTGTTCACGTAAAAATAATCAATTCGTTTATCCACTCATAAAATGCATAATTATCATGGTTTTCGTGTAGCATTAGAGTAGATAGCAATTGCCATGTGAAACAATGAAAGCAGTGAAGGGATTGAATGAAATGTAAAATCAAATTATTGAAACATATTGTGTAAACATATAATAAAAAATAACAACTTTTAAAATCGTAACTTCATTGCGTGCAAATATAGCAAGAATGACAGTCAATTAATTGATGTAAACATATATTCAAGAAACAAAGGCAAAGAAACGAATTACATTATAAACACAAAGACAGAAAAAAAAAAAGATTGAAATTACATAAATAGATGTGCAGGTTGATGTTAAAAGGAAAAAATAATAGAAATTAGTGTTTTACTAACCTTTTGCAAATCGGTAGAGCAGAGCAGTTAAGAAACTCAAACTTGAGGGCAAAGCAGTAGAAGATTATGGGCATCGATGGGTTAATATAAATATGCAAAGTAATGAAACACACAAATTTTATTAATTGCAGAAAAGTATTTTATTTTGCCGATTTTATTCCTGATTTTTTTGGATCTGATTAGTGGGTAATTGTTTCAAATTAAAATCTTTGACTACAATTTCGTTTTCTCTTTTTTTTTTCTACAAAGATTTGGGCTAATTTGATTCCTGATTTACAGGATATGATAATATCGATTGTTATTTTTTGAATTTCAAAATATATGCTGTAAAACAAATAACCATAAATGTAGGATTGACCATAAATTTACCAAAATTATAGGATTAATATCTTTAATATCTGTTCTTATATACAAATAATTGAGCTGAATTTTAGGAGCTGATGTATCGATCCTTAATATTTTTTGATTTTATATGCAGGTAAATGAGCTAAATTTTAGGAGGTGATGTATCTATATTAGCTGTAAAGGATGGGCGGGAAATTTTGCATAAAAGATTCCTGGTTAAGACACGTGGCAAGGAGGAGGTGCATAAGAGGGACACGTGTCATGCAAAGTACTCTTTTATTAAGAATAGATTTGACTTTTTGAACATTAATTATAAATTGAGATGATTAACAAAATATCATGATTATGTAAAATATTATTGTAATTGACTCAATTTTTTCATTTATATTTACCGAAATAATCATCATCTTTAAAATAGTAATTTTGGAGTTAACTCATTTTTTTATATTAATTTTATATCATACATGAAATAAAACTTTGACATGAAAAAAAAAACTTTTGGATTAACATTTCAGATTATCCTTTCTAATAAATAAATGTTTTTTTTTGTCATTTGTCATATTCTCATTTAACTTCCCAAATTTCATTTTATGGCTATTTTGAATTAATTTTTTTCTACATGTTATTTTATGAGTTTTCTATTTTATTAAATTCTACATAATATTTTAATGTAATAATTGTAATAAATATATACTAATTTCATTAATAAACTTATCTTTTAATTTCAAAAAATCACAAAATTAAAGTTTATTAGTTTCTTTTCTTTATTTAAATTATTTGTTTAAATTTAAAAGATAAAAAACATTTTCATTATAATAATTCATTATTATTTTTATTTTCTTATAAATTCAAAATTCTTAAATATTTTAACCTTTATATATAACCTTTTTTTAATTAACTTGTATAATACATGAGTCTCACAACTAGTGAATTTAATATTTCAGATTTCCGAATACAAACAAGATAAAAACATATTAAGAAATCTCAAGAATATATTTGAAATCCGAAAAGTAAATCTAAAATTTTAAGAAATTATCTTATTTTTATTAAAATCTAACAAAAATTAATGAAACCAAAATTAGATTAAAACACAAGGCATAAAATATATATCATTTAGTTGAAAAACATACAATAGAAACATTTCAAATTAAACGTTTGATATACTATCTAGAATTCTAAGTGCCTTCCTTTAAAAAGTTGGTAGTCATTTCAATATATATAAAAACTAAGGGCCATGTTTGGTGTAGAGAATTAAGGATAGAGAAATGGAATACTTTTCATTTCTCAATGGTGTAGAGAATTAAGGATAGAGAAATGAAATACTTTCCATTTCTCATGTTGGTAAGTAGTAAAAAAGGAGCGAAAGAGAAATAATCGAATTCCATTTCCACCATTTCGTTCCTTTTTGGGATAATGACTTGATAGGGTAAGATACTTTTTGAAATGTACACATTTAGTCCTTATTCTTTTTTTTTTTGTAAAATAAACCCTTATACTTTATTAATATGTACACATTAGGTCCTTTTCACCGGATTCTACAGGTTTTGCTGACGTGGAAGGGTTTATTAAAAAAAAAAGAATAAGGACTAAATGTGTACATTTCAAAAAGTATCTTACCTTATCAAGTCATTTTTCATTTCTTTTATTTTGTTGAAATGAAATACCAAGGTGGCATCCACATATCCACAACGAGATTTTTCAAACTTTTATTCATCATGAAAAAGAGGGATACCCCAATCTCCGACGGCTCCTTTGTGTGTTCCTACACATCACTGGTAGCAAGGAGCAATGATGGCAAAAACGAAGGGGGGGGGGGGGGCAGGAGGAAGTAGAGATGGTAGTTGGCGGCGAGAAGCTGCTCTGGTAGCCCCCTCGTCGATTATTTATTCTTTTTCTGGCAACATATCTCAAAGATGGAGGCGAAGAGAGACAGATCGGAGAAACACAACAGGTAAAGGGTGTTTGGCTGTTGTTCGACCGGAAGGAAGAGAGACGAGAAAGAGAAGGGTCGCCGCCCTTTTCTTGTTGCTGGAGGATCACCCACCTCCGGTGACTAAGCTAATTAATTGTTATTTAGTGTCACTTGTGCTTCCACGTCAGCAAAACCTGTAGAATCTGGTAAAAATGACCTAATGTGTACATATTTATAAAGTATAAGGGTTTATTTTACAAAAAAAAGAATAAGGACTAAATGTGTACAATTCAAAAAGTATCATACCCTATCAAGTCATTTTCCCTAAAAGAAAATTTGTATATGACTGGTATACCGGGTATTGCCGGTCACAAGGATTGCATTGTTACAAAAAATAAAGTATAAGAGTTTATTTTACAAGAAAAAAAGAATAAGGACTAAATGTGTACATTTCAAAAAGTATATTACCCTATCAAGTCATTTTCCCTTTCTCTTTTTTTTATGAAGAAATGGGGAGAAAAGAAATATTGAGCCCATCGAGAAAAAAAAAGCGAAGGATTGGATTTACATCTTCACGTCATTAGTTCGAAACTGGGTATGCTCCCGATTTTTTGTGTATGATTTTCTTCATCAATCAATATCTTCACACCTGCTTCTGAATTTCACAGCTTTAACAGATATCGACTACTTTAGTTTCGATTTCACAAGTTCACATGGATTTCATATACGGCTTCTGTGATTTCAAAACATCTTTCCTATTTGTTAAGGTATTACTTGATTTTTGTTTGTCGATCGAATTCTAATTCTTGGTTTATTTATGTATATTGATTTTTGATTACTGATTATATTTAGGGCTGATTTATGATTCTTGGTTGATTTATGTTTGGTTTGTTAAATTACTGGATGTTTGGTGTTTGTTGAAACGGTTAATTGAATTTTCGGAAGCCTTTGTATTGATATTGGAATGAATTTGAAAGTCACCAAACATGAGAGATCGTGCCTGAAAAATCAACACGTGTTCATACCATTTGCATTTGATACGTTTGGTTTCCTCGCACCGAATATGATAGAACATCTTAAAAGAGTACAACGAATCATTCATAGTAATGTTATATTCCCTAGATCTTCAAATGTAGTCTTTAAAAGAATTAACTTTACCATTCAAAAAGGCTTAGCGGCACAGCTTGTTGCCCGTTTGCCATCTCACTCATTGTATGATGACAATTAAAAATATGTCAAATTTAATTTGTTATCATTTTCATTTGAAAGTTAAAATTGGTATTCCAAAGATTATCGAAGCAATGTCAAGATTAATCGGTCAAAGCAAAAAAGCCAAAATTATAATTTCATATGCTTGGATTCAGGGCCTGATGTTTTGATGAAGAGTGATACTTAACAAAGTGGTTCTTGTGATCCAGAATTAAAAGAGATCATTGGTTTGGAATTTATGAAGCCGTAGTCAAAGTCGATAATATAATTAATATTGTCAATATGATTTCACTCTTGTTAAAAAGAAAGATAAGTCGGTGATATTAAATCCAAGTGGTGAATGAATTGATTCAAAGTGGTTGAAATTTATATTGCAAATGAGTTAGGTGATTCTTGAAATCAAAATTGTTGTGGTTCGCTATGAATTGAAGCAAAAAGTCAAAATTGAGTATACAAAGTCAAATTGAATAATTTAAAGTGTGAATGAGGTGATGGTCTTCAGCAGTGATTCAAAATTGGTTCTGTTAATTTGTTTCAACAATTGATATATTAAAATTATGTTTATAAATACAAGATATAAGATGTGTTTCACATTTATAAAAATAAAAATCTAATTATTAAATTAAAAATTATAAACATAAAAAATACACAATTTGACAAACTCAGATGTACATCATAATCACATTAATATATAAAAAAAATATATTGTTTGAAAAAAAAATATAGATAAAAAATCATTTCCATTTTTTTGTTTAATACAACCAAGAGAAATGATTCTTATGAACATTTCTTGGTAAATTATCTATTGTACCAAACAGTATAATCAATTATACCAAACAGTATAATCAATTATTTTTCATTAGCTTAATTCTCTTTCTTTGCAATTTCATTCTCTGTTGTAATTCTATTTCTCTGTACCAAACGACCTTAAAGTCAATTACAATGTTTTTTATAATTATATTGTAATTGTATAAATTTAAAATAAATTTTATATGAAATTTTCTTTTCTTAGTTGATTTTAAAATTAATGTACGATGAGCATTATTATTTATTAATTTAATAATTTAATTAGAATACCAGTTAATGTATTGCCTGGGAATGTACGATGGAGTACAACCAAACCAACATGATCGTGTCCCAGTAGAATCCATTATTTGTGAGTTGTGACTGTCGTGAGTGGTACCAACATATTTCTCTATTTATTTATATTTAATTTAGTCCTTTCCAACTCCACCATGAGCCACCGATAAATCTTTAGCGAAACCTCTCCTCAGACCTATAATATCGTTTGCCTACGACGGATGCTAACCTACACCGACGAAGAACGCGTAAGTTACCGGTTTAATCGATCGTTTTTCCGATCTGAAGGCTTTCATGAAATCATTGTTTTATCAATCACGCCGGTAGGTGTTGATAATAATGGGTAAGATCGGATGGTCGGACAGCGTGCGCTGATAATGAGACAGAGAAATTATCGGTAACGTCAGCGAAAATGGTGGGTGGGAGACATAACGGCGTTCGGTTGTTGAGTCGGCGGAGGAAAACGGAAGCACGATGATGGAGGCATTGACCGAATAGGGTAATTGGACCCACTGACTTTTTGCTTTAAAGGGGTGTGTCCTTCAAAGTGTAGAAACCGGCCATGTGACCGGCCACCTGTCTATGTCTGCTGCAACCATCTTCTCCCTCTGTATCATGGTTTTATTTTATTTTATTAAGAAAAATTTCCCTTTCCCACATTAAACAGGGTCAAACCAAGGACACATATTCTCCAGCTAACACTTCGCCTGATTATTATTTTTTAAACCCATTTTTAAAATTAATTTTGTGAAACGATTTATAAAATGTCATTAAAGATTGATAAATATGTAACTAGTTTTTAATTGGGACAATTTCATATATATCCTTATTAATCTTTAAAATATCGTATTTGCCCGAACTAAAATGTAAATATCATAATTACCCTTCTTAAATTTTAAAATATAATATTTACCCAAATTTATTTTTTAAACTTTTATAATCAATTTTTTATACTTTTTAATCATATTAATTTATCAAAAAAAACTAACCGACCATATTGCCCTTCAATATTAAAACTTTTGGCAATTTCATATTAGCCCCAATTATCTAACCCTGGGATGGAGATCGACTCATCACACCAAAAAGTGTTTTACCTATCAAAACAGTATCAATCCAGTTGATACCCACCAGACTTTCTCCCCTGAATTCGACTCCCAATCTTCATTAGACTGGAACATACTCCTACCCATCGAAATACTCCCTAAAATGTTCCAAGAAATCGTCAATCTCTTCCAATCTGTAGATGATCCAAGAGCCAAATACGAGCAATTATTATTCTATGGCAAAAATCTTCAACCCCTTGAAGACCAATTCAATACTAACAAAAACAAGGTCGCAGATTGTGTTTCTCAGGTCTGGTTACAAGCTTATTTTGATTCCAGTGATAAAAATATGATTGTTTAGGCTTATTCTGATTCCGTACTGACCAAAGGTTTAGCAATTTTATGGGTTCAAGGTATGTTTGGTCACCATGTGCAATCTTGAGGATTTCCCCAGATTTCATTGCTCATTTGGGTTTGCAATAGATTTTGAAACCCTCTAGAAACAATGGGTTTTGAATATTTTGAAAGTAATGGAAAAAAGCCTTAGCTTTATAAGTAAAAGGCTAGAAGTTGGGAAATGGATTGAATCGTCCACCCATATATCAAACCCCCATAAATAAATAAATAAATAAAACTAGAATCTAATTTAAAGTTTAATAAATCTGTTGAGAATTCAAATATTGATGACTCAAAATCCGATGATGATTCACCAATTGAGAAACCTAATTTTAATGGACAATGGTGTTTTGGGAAGTATAAGACAAAGGATATCAACGATTCTAAAGAGTGACCTTAAACCAAACGAATTCGAAGTCAAAGATGTATCATATTAGCATGGTGTACATGCAAGGGGTGAAAGGTAGAAATGAGGAGTTTTCAGGAGACACTTTTTAATTTGAAAGTGGTTTCATTGGAGTTTAAAAGGAAGAGCATGATTAACAGGCTTTGACGAGAATTCATTCAATCAAATGTATTGGAAATGAGTTTTAATAATGAAGAGTAATTTGGTCGATTAACTTTATTTGATAAATTAATATAACTTAAAAATAAAAAAACTTATTAAAACATTTTAAAAAATGTTTTAAAAATAAAATTGGACAAATATGATAAGAAAGGGTAAATATGATATTTAAATTATAGACCGGATAAATACGATATTTTGAAACTTAGTAATGGCATATACGAAATTCTCCATTTTTCATTCAGAAATAACTTATTTCATGCGCCAATGAAAATATTGTAAAAGGGGAAAATGTCATAAAAGATTGATAAATATATATAACTAGTTTTTTTTAACCAACTCCTGATATCATCTATGTCTTATAACGAGACTTGAACCCATTATTTCTCATCCAAAATACCTACCACAAACCATTATAATTGTGGGTGTCATATCATCATTACATCCAACTACTAAACCTATGATATATTTACTACTAAAACACCACTCCACATCATTTTTTTTTTAAATTCAAAAATACAATAAAAACATAGAATTTTTTAACTAGTTTTTAATTCAATAGAAAAACATTACATTAATTTAAAAGAACTAAATTGCTTGAAAAAAAAAGCTAGAATAAAAAAAACAAACATAAAATTTCAAAACATAAAAAAAAAAAACTAATATTCATTCATATTTTGTTGGTACAAATGTTTCGCGACTTCTTCTTGAAGAATGAAACATGTTTCACTATAATAAAAGGCAACAACTCGTGCTCAAAGTTCAGTCGTTCCGGGTACAAACTCTTCAATCGAGATACTACGTCGTCTGGATCATACGTGTAAATCGCTCTACCTTCATTTTCAATAAGAATATTATAATACATGCATTTACCATTCGTTTAATTATATATTTATCTCAGAGTCGTGTAGCGTATTTCACTATATGTCATGTCTGTTTGAGAACTTCAAATATGAGATATCCTCATTTTCATGGCCATTTTAAAACTTTTTATTTATGCTTATTTAAAACAAAGTTTATTTATAGATGCATAATTCGGTCTCATAAAAAGTATTTCCGAAGAAAATATTTTTCATTGATTATTAAAAACTTGGAATATCATAACTGATACAAAATATAAGCATAAACAGACATCACATCAATGTTCTTGCATCCTACGAATTCCTTAAATCTCTCGGCAGGTAATTACATTCTCTGTCACACCACCCAACCAGAATGGCGGAAACGTCTGAGGGGTGGATGATTTCATGAACATTATCATAACATAACGAATAATAGTGATCCAACCAACACAACCATCATAAATATAATTAGGAATATTACATAGTATCCAAATGTTGTTTCAATTCCAATTACATTATGACAAAAATGAATGTGACGTTGTAAACGTTCATCCTCACAACCTTGTAATTACCCTGCCGGTCTAGCTGTAACTAACAACTTATGCGCGAGATTGTCAGTCCCGTATAGATCTATACACAAGTGTCACGCTCTCTTACCGGGATTTTGGTTATAATTCAGGACTTTAGTGTGTACTCTGGTAGGTACGGTGAAAACTATGTCTTACAAAAATTGTATTAACAGGTTTACGTATAGTGTACTGAAAACCCTTTTGTAAGTGAAAATATTACCTTTCCCTAGTAATTTCATAGTGTAAAATAATTATACATTTAAATTAATTATTTGTTCGACCCAAAATGATAAATTAGTGTTTAATGACCCATAAATTATCTTAATTATAGTTTATCATAAATGTTTTGTTCTCTCTCTCTCTCTCTCTGTATATATATATATATATACACACACACACACACACACACACACACACATATATATATATATATATATATATATATGTATATATATATATATATATAAGTTAACATGTTAGATGTTTTAGAAAGATTATATCATATAAATTACATCTAACACAAGTATAAGAACATTTAGTGTGATAAGACCATTTTTCTAGTTTTTGGCATTTTAAACGACAATAACCACTAAAATTTTGGTTGTAAGCCTTGTAAATTTATTTTTATCTTTTTGTGGATATTAAGTCAAACTAACATTATATGTTTAAAATAACATATTTTAAGTCAAATCTCACAAAAATGATACTATAACTTGGTCATGACCATTTTTGCTAGAAAACCCCTATTTTTGCATAAAATGGTGGGTTTTAGATATTCTTTTTGTAAAACCAAATCTTTGTTATTTTTAACTAGTTTCATAACACATCTCAAAAAACATATTTTGAGTTGTATCCCACAAAAATGATGTAATATCTTGGTTAAAACCATTTTTGCTAGAAAATTCATATTATGTTCATAAAAAAAACATAGTTTTTATAGTTTTTTTTTGTGACCTTCTTCTTAAGAACATATAGTATATTTATACTCATTTTTCATAGTTTTGCCTTTCTAAACAAACACACCACATATAAATGTTCAAGTAACTAAGTAATAACATATTTTCATGCACATAATACTTTTACACAACTTAAAGAGAAGCATGCATAACAACTTGTGTTATTATACAAATTTACTTGTACTTTCCCCCTAAAACTTGGAAAACTCGAAAATGAAAGGGTATGAACTCACCTTGAGTGCATTTCTTAGTGGGTAAAGAGATGATGATGAATGTTTTCAAGCTTAGAACACTTGAAGATGCTTGAAGAACACTTGAATGTCGAATTACCCTATGGATAATAACACATATAAATGTGTGTAAATGTAACAAAACTAGTATTTTTATGTGTAGAATCTCTAGATTTATGAGAAGAAGCTTACCAAAAACTTAAGAACCGACTTATAGATGAGAGATCTTGAGAGAATTGAAGAGTTTCTTGAGAGGATTATGGAGAAAAAGTGTTGAAGAAGATGAAGTGGTGAAAAAGGGGGATGTGTAACTCTTAAGGGGGAAGGGGAAGGGGTAGTGTAACATCCCAATTCTTAAGGCCAAAAATTTCATTTTAAAATAAGTACCTTATAAAACCGTTTGCTAAAAACACTATCAATATCACATCAAACCATAAAACCATGATAAGCATGTCTCAAAATCATAACATCGAATAGTAATAAAATCATAGTACAATCCCATGAATCTAAAAATGCAGAATCCTTTGTGTGTGTGTGATGCGTTGCTACCGCGCCGACTCCTTCCCCTTCGACGAAAAGGTACCTGAAACAAAGCTGAAAACTGTAAGCACGAAGCTTAGTGAGTTCCCCCACCTTACCACATACCACATAACACATAACATAAATACTGTCGGGCTATTTTGGGGTGCCCGACCTACCCTGTCCGGCCATTCTGGGGCGCCGACCTACCAATGTCAAGCAGTTCTGGGGTACTGACCTACCCATGTCAAGTTGTTCTGGGGTGCTGACCTACCCATGTCAAGCAGTTCTGGGGTGCTGACCTACCCTATGGTTTCTCCCAACCGGCTCTGGGGACTATTTCACCCCCTAATACTACTATCACACATATCATAACATAATCATATTGTCAGGCATATCAGGGGTGCCCGACCTACTCTTCGGTCTTAACAACCGAACTTGGGGACTATTCCCCTTATACCACCACTATCACATATAACATATCATGCTAGCACATAAACATATCAGGTAGTAGCAAACCAAAAAATTATCACAAAGACAATCATCTCAACCATAATCAACTATTAGTGGGCCGACCTTGGTGCCTTAGACCCACTTCTACTGGAAGGTAACTCACCTCAGTGTCGCGTAGTGTCTGCATTGTCCTCGGTACGGAAATCAACTCTGCTCAACTCCTCAATTCCAACACAACAACCTTTCATAATTACTATCTCATACTAACCCTTGCAATAGTCAACTCAAGTCCAAGTCAAAACCCTGGTCAAAGTCAACATCTGGTTGACTCAACTCGCCGAGTTGGTCCACCAACTCGTCGAGTCCCCATTTCCACAAAATGTTGAAACCCCGACCCTACTCGCCGAGTCTAGCAAAAGCTCGAAGAGTTCTCCTTCAACAAAACATCGGGACGTTCTTTAACTGACTCGTTGAGTTCATCCTTGAACTCGTCGAGTTCATCTTCATCCGAATGAAGGTGTCTAGTCTATGAACTGTCGATTTCTTATTGAACTTGTCGAGTTCATCTTCATGCGGTTGGTACATCGCCTTGAACTCACCAAATTCGATCTTGAACCCGTCGAGTTCGTTGATCTCCAAGTCCAAAACGAGCCCAACATACCGAGTCTCCTTTCAACTCAACATATTGTCTATTCTCAGAAGGGGTTTGGGGGAAACTTTGACCCGACTCGCCGAGTTGCATAAGCGACTCGTTGAGTCCCTCTTTGTCCCTAACTATATAGTCGATTTCAGTTGGTCTTAATGCATCCAAACAATGGATCTGACTTCCTAGGGTCCATATTCTACGTAAAGCTTCGAACTTGACGTCCATGCATGGGGTATTTGGCCTAAATGGCCTTAAAATGGGGTTCATCTGATGCATTGGACTCCCATGGCCATAAAGTTGGCACCTTTATGCCATGGGAACCCTCAATGGTTCCAGATCTGAAGTTCTCATCCCAAAATCGTGGTTGCATCCAAGAATGGCTCCAAAAATGGCTTCCAAAAACCCTAAGTTACTCCAGAAACAATATCTAATGTGTAACAGCCCGGAATTCCAGATATTGCTATAATTATGATTTTGGGTGTTTTAAGAGGGGACTCGGCGAGTTGGAGCTCAGACTCGCCGAGTAGGATCGCAGATCTGGTCGCGGGTTCGCGACTGGACTCGACGAGTCCGAATATGGACTCGGCGAGTCGGCGCTGTTTAGCGAAAACCCTAACCGTTCAGGTTTGGGACGTATAAAAGGGACTTATTGGCCGTCATTGTTCATTTTAGCCTTCTGAGAGGAACCCTAAATCGATTGTGTGCATCTGGAGCAAGGTTAAAGGCCATTGGTGATTTTGAAGGAGTGGTTGTGCAAGGAAGAGAAAGGGCTTGGCTAAAGGAACAGCAAGGAAGTCACGTTCTGAGGATTGTGGACACAGAGAGTACATCATCCAGGTAAGAGTTCGAGTATACTCTGCTATGGTGATGTGTTTAGAGAATTAGGGTTTATGGAACCCTTCTGTGGCTAGATTGAATGTTACCCTAGTCCCCCAAACGATTGTAACCCTGTATTGGGACCTTTGGAGGTCCAGAATGTCCCATGCCTGTGCATTTCGGGAATTGATGAAGGTTTTGGATTGGAATCCTTATGCCTTAGGTCAATATGTAAATTATAAGTCTTGGGGTGTATCATGAGCACCAAAATGAGGACCTTACGTGATGGACCAGTCTAGGAAGGCCAGACCTATGAATGGTCGGAGCAGTTCTGACCTTAGGAAGCAGTTTGAGCGGTTGCATGGCATGGACTCGCCGAGTCCGATGAACAGACTCGGCGAGTAGCTTGAAGAATAACTGGGACTCGTCGAGTTGTTCTTCAGACTCGGCGAGTTGAGTCGGGGTGGCCCCGCGATTCTTCCAGGAGGAACTCGTCGAGTCAAGGGGGATACTCGGCGAGTTAGATCGCGGATTGAGTGAAGTTCTGAGTATGGGGACTCGGCGAGTCATAGGGTTGACTCGGTGATTAGGGTCAGTCAGGGGTTGACTTTGACCTTGTCTTTGACCAAGGGTTGACCAGTGGTTCCAGGGGTATTTTAGTAATTGTTGATTACTGTTTGAGTTCAGTGCATTGGTGGCTGTCCAGAGGTGGAGATCGTATCAGTGATCGGAGCAGCTTGAGCTATCTGTTCAGTCGGCAGTTTCGAGGTGAGTTATCCTCACTATATCGCTAGGGTTTATGGCACCAAGGCCGACCCTTTTTACCGGATGGAAATCCGGGTAGTTGTCATTATATGTTACAGGCCGGAAGGCATTACTATGTGGACCGGAAGGTCATGGCCTGGAAAGGCGTATGTGTGTGATTAGTATATTGACTGATTCCTATGATTATGTTATGCTAGTGACGGGTTAGTCCGGTATCTTGATTAGAGTAATGCTACGTTATGTGATCTGTTGATCAATTACTAACTGTGAACTGTTATATGATTATGTGTTATGCGTATGATTGCTAGATCTGGGGTGTGACCCGATATGCAAGGTCGTTCTATGATTTGTTATGTTATGTATGCGTTTTATGCTATGGGCCGGAAGGCAATATGTTATGGGCCGGAAGGCAATATGTATGGACCGGAAGGTCGTGGCCTGGAAGGGCGTATATGTGGTTGGTATATTGGGGGTATCTCACTAAGCTTTCGGGCTTACAGTTGTGGTTTTATGTTTTCAGGTTCTCAGGAGTCTGTGACAAGGCAAAGGCGTGATCGTACCGTTCCTCGCGTTGGTGTTTTATGATATGAACCTGGGAAAATACTCTGTTAAATAATGTATTGAAAACCTTTTTGTAACAACGTTATTAAAATGAGTGGTTTTTGAAAAGTTTTAATTGTTTTGAAATTTTGGATGTTACATAATGAAAGGAGAAGCAAGGTATGGACTTTTTACCTCCAATAAACAGGAAATCATGCAAAACCTCTGGATCTCCTTTCTCCTTCTGAAATCCTAAGCTCCTTCATCTTCTCGTTAACCTTCTAACTTGCACAAAATTGCACGAAGATCTCAAAATCATTCAAACACGGTTAGGGTTTCGTGGGAATGGTCTAAGGGTGTTGGAGGTTGTAAAGGGAACCACTTAAGGTGCTTAAATAGGGTGCAAACCCTTAAAATTAGGGTTTCATCCAGACTAACCTACTCGTCGAGTCGGGCTCCCGACTCGTCGAGTAGATTACTTAAAACGCATGTTCAATATCCAGTCTACTCGACAAGTTAGGCCTCCAACTCGCCGATTCTCATTGCAAAACATGAAATTACTTAAATTTAAATACGTACCAGGAACCGGGTGTTACAGGTGGTGGGGTGGGTAGGGGGTATGGGGGGCCAAGGATTAGACTAATTGTGTATTACCCTAAGGTTAGCGTATTTGCATAAAAGTTGCTTATTTATGGTGGGGAACAACATTATAACTAGTGATTTTTATAAAAAAAAGTCAAACTTTTATAACACTTGGCATCTTTTACAAAAATTGTGGTGTTTTTATAAAAAAAATATGGTATAAAGGATGTGTAAATATTTAATTTGAATTAAAAAAATTCAAATTATTATAAAAACCATTATTATTAACCATAATAATACGTTACATGAAGTTAGGTTGAATTCCCAAGTTCGTTTCGTTAAAATTTAGGTGTTTAGCCGGGTATAGAATTTGTCGCATTTGGTGACGAATTCACCAAAAATTTGTGTTTGAAGCCTTTGTTATGAATTTGCCATGTAGTATAAGATTTATGAACTCTACTACATTTATTATTATTTGTACTAAAATAATATAAAATTGAATTACCAAGTTGTTACGATACTAACTTTATTTAGATTTTATATTCGATAATTGGCAACCAGAGAGGTACTTTGTATTATAACTTGTCAGTAGTACATTAGACACATTAGAGAGTATCACAATTCACTTAAAACTTTAATACAAATTGAGTTGACCTGGTTGACTTTTGTTGACTTTGTTTGACCAAAATTGACGGTTGTCACATCATGCCCCCGTTAGAAGGAATTTCGTCCCGAAATTAGCATTCCGAATAGGTCCTCAAGAGTTGGGGAAAATATGTGGGTATTTCTTTTTCATTTGGTCGTCGCGTTCCCAAGTAAATTTAGGTCCTCGTTTAGCGTTTCAACGGACCTTTACTATTGGTATGCGACTTTGTTTTGTTCTCTTGACTTCCCTGTCCATGATTTCCACAGGTTCCTCGACGAAGTGGAGACTCTCGTTTACCTCGATCTTGTAAAGTGGAATGACGAGGGTCTCATCAGATAGGCACGTCTTTAAGTTAGACACATGAAAAGTAGGATGCATGTTGCTGAGTTCTTGTGGTAGTCGAAGTTTTTAAGCTACTGGGCCGATCCTGGGAAGGATCTCGAATGGTCCTATGTACCTTGGATTTAGTTTTCCATGTTTTCCAAAATGTATCATTCCCTTCTAGGGTGAGACCTTCAACAACACGCGATCACTAGCCTAGAATTCCAAGGGTTCGCGTCTTTTATCCGCACAACTCTTTTTTCGGTCTCAACACGCCCTTAGTTGTTCACAGATTTGAACGATCTTCTCTGTCATTTCCCGTATGATCTTAGGGCCTATGAGTGTGCGATTAGGCACTTGTCTTCTTGCTAGCTGCGTGTCGCCTACCTCGGCCCAACACATAGGTGATGTGCACTTGCGTCCATAGAGGGCTTCAAATGGAGCAACCTTAATGCTCGAGTGATAACTGTTGTTATATGAGAACTCGATGAGTGGTAAATGGGTATCCTAAGATTTACCGAAGTCTATCACACAAGCTCTTAACATATCTTCCAACGTTTGAATAGTTCTCTCGCTTTGCCCGTCGGTTTGTTGGTGATTGGTTGTCTCTGTACCCGCCGAATCTCAGTGTCTAGATTCGGTCCATGAGGTAACGAGCACCGTCATCCTTGAACTCAAGGTTTTTATCCAATCCCCGCAAGGCTTCACTTGTGAAATTCTCGGGTTTCAAGGCTTCAATTTACGCCTCATTGATCTGGGTGGCCAGATGTGAATGAATAGTCATTGTTAATGATTTTACTCGGCGACCCGAGTACTCCTTTCCACTTACAGCATCCGCTACTGTGTTGGCCTTACCATGATGATATCAAATTTCGCATTCATAATTATTTAGCAGTTCTATCCATCGTCTTTGTCTCATATTGATTTCTTTTTTGATTGAGAAAGTGTTGGAGACTCTTATGGTCGGTGAAGATTGTGTACTTTGTTCCATAAATGTAATGTCTCCAGATTTTTAGGGCAAATACTACTGCTCCTAATTCCAGGTCGTGTGTGGTGTAGTTGACCTCGTGAGTCTTGATTTGTCTCGAGGCATAGGCAATGACCTTTCGCCGTTGCATGAGCACACAACCTAGACCCTGTTTGGACACATCACAGTAGACCACAAAGTCTTTCGTCCCTTCTGGAAGAAACAAGATTGGAGCGCTGCATAAAGCTTGTTTTAGTGTTTGGAAGGCATTTTCTTGTTTATCCTCCCAGCTGAAGGTCACTCCTTTCTGGGGTAGGCTAGTAAGTGGCATTGCGATTTTGGAAAAATTATCTATGAACCTTCGGTAGTAGCCAATAAGACCCAAAAACTGGGGGATTTATGTCGGTGTCCTAGGTGCTGCCCAGTTTTCAATTACCTTGACTTTGGAGGGATCCACATGTAACCCTTCTTCGTTGACCACATATCCAAGAAGTCCACCTTTCGAATCCAGAATTCACACTTTGAAAACTTTGCATATAACTTCTCCTCCATTGGTGTCTCCAAGACCTATCGTAGGTGTTGGATGTGCTCTTCTTTACTTCACGAATAGATTAGGATGTCATCGATAAACACCATCACAAATTTATCTAAGTAAGGTTGGCATACATGGTTCATTAGATCCATGAACACCATGAGTGCATTAGTCAATCTGAAGGGCACTACAACGAACTTGTAATGGCCGTAACGATTCCTAAACGCCGTCTTAGGGATATCTTCTTCCTGGATTCTAAGATGATGGTACCCTGACCTCAGTTCGATTTTTGAGAAGTAGCTCGATCCCTGAAGTTGGTCGAACAGGTCATCAATTCGGGGTAGGGGATACTGAATCTTGATGGTGAGTTAGTTCAACTCCTGATGGTCAATGCACATATGGAATGATCTGTCTTTCTTCTTTACGAACAAGACTGGTGTTCCCCGAGGTGATAAGCTTGGCCTGATGAAACCTTTACTTAGTAGTTCGTTCAGCTGACTGGACAATTCCTACATTTCGTTCGGGTCCAATCGATATGGTGATTTGGCTATGGGGGTGGCTCCATGAATCAAGTCGATTTTGAATTCAACTTGTCGCATAGGTGGTACTCCTGGAAGGTATTCTGGGAATACATAAAGAAAGTTACAGGCCTATGGAATATCCTTGATGTCCCTCATTTCTTGCTTCTCATCAACAACATAGTCCAGGAATGTGTGGTACTTCTTGCGTAGGTACTTTTGAGCCTTGATGTAAGAGACGATTCGGAAGTTTGTAACGGGTTTGTCACCATAGATGACAAGGGTTTCGTTATTCGGTAAGTTAAGTCCGACGACTTTTTCAAATCACGTGATATCAGCATGGTGAGAGCTCAACCAATCTATGCCAATAATCACATTTGTAACGCCCGTAGATCCGGGCTAGTCAATTTAGAGATAATAGGGGTCGAAAACGACTTTTCGACAAAAGATTATTTAGAATAAATAATCTTAACCAAGTTGTAGAATATGTCTCAAGTTCCGTACATATAATGAATGCCGAAATCCGAGTTATAACTAAGAAGTTATGACCCGTCGAAGTTTTACGGCAAAACCGGCACGACACCGGGAGACGTAAATAGTGAATTTACGATAGAGGACTTTTTGGCCTTAGTAATCTAAACAAAAGTTTTAGTATACGTTAAACCGAGATCGTGAATAAAAAGAACGCCCAAATCTGACTTCGTATGAGGAAGCTATGAATTTTCTAAGATTTGACACAATAGTGCACGACCCGAAACTCGAATTTTAGATCGAGCTGTTTTTGGCCTATGCGACCTAAATGAGATTTGAAGATCTCATTAATAGGAATTCAACGATAAAAAGAAAGACAAAAATGGAGTCCATATGAAAGAGTTACGAATTTTTCGCGGTCATTTAACAATATAATCTTCTCCTACTGTTAAATTTAAGATCGGTCGAGAATTAGCCAACAAAGTCAAAATGAAAGTTGTAGATCTTATTTTTCCCTACGTGTGGATATAAAGAAAGTCAAAAATGGAGCTCGTATGCGAAAGTTATGGATTTTAGAAGTCGGAAGTGTGTTGTGCGAAAATGGGTGACGTGGCACAATCTTGGCCAGTGCTTTCTCCCTAAGTCTTGCCACCAAATGGTGACATGTGGCTCCAAGTTTAGCCATATTTCACCCTATAAATAGAACCTCTCCCACCCTCATTTTCTTCACACCTTTCCCATTCATTCTTCTCTCTACACACTCTCTAAACCTTCCAAAAAAAACTCCCCTAGCACTAGAAGAAAGCCCTGGAGCGCTCGACGGCTCCGAGAAGAAGAGCTTTCGGCTCGGAAGTTTTTCCCCTGCAGAGCAGGGATTCTAGCCAAACCCCCTCGTATGTAAGATACGCCTAGCTAATTTTTAATATAGCTTTTATTTAAATATAGTATTATTATTAGGAACTTATAATAAATATTTGGGATATTATTATGAGTTATATAAGTGTCGTTATAGTATTTTTTTAACCACTCGCGGTATGGGGAATCTGACTTAAAAGGGCCGCATAGGGTTGTTGGATTTCAGAAGTGCTATATGCCAAAATGGTCCTGCCCTCTAGTGTTTTATGTCTGGCCCCTGTCTGTACATAGTGGGTGAAGAGTATTGTTTAACGCTTATATAATAATAATAATAATAGCTAGACTATTAATTAGTCTCGGTGAATATTAGACTAAACTCTAGTGGTAATGATACTAGCTTTTCTTCGAACGAAAATATATTGATAGAAGCAAAGCGTTGTCTCAGTTCGGAATCACCACCTTAACAAGTGAGTGCATGGTCCCTTTCATCTTACACATAGATATGAAGCATTTAATATAAATTATGTGCTGTGAGTGCATAGTTATTTTCATCTTACACATAGATATGAAGTATTTTATATAGACTACATGTTATGTGTGAATATTATCTGTATACTTGTTATCTATGCTGGATGAACGATTTTATATAAGTTTTATATGACTTAAACCGTATATGTATTTATATCTACATAATATGTTGGGTAAAACTTGGGTAGATGAAATATGAGTTGGATGATAAGTTGAGAGGTAATATAGACCATGAGGTAAGGGTGAGAGGTGGACGATGTGAGAAGCCTTTTTCCCAAATGCTGGCCCCTGTCATCTAGCAAAGTATAGATGACAACCACAGACTATTCTAGACAGTCCAGAGGAACACTAGCAGTCTCGCAACCTGTAGGTGTTGTGAACGATGTGTTCACCGGTGTACTCTAAAAACCCATTGACCTGTATCGCGAGTGGATTCTCTAAAACGATACTATCAATAAAACCCTGGCAGATGCGCCTAAAGGACTCTACCGGCAGAAGCGCCTAATAGAGAACCTCGTAACCCCAGCAGATGCGCCTAAAGGACTATACCGCCAGATGCCCCATATAAAGAATGTCACAATTTTGGCAGTTGCGCCTAAGTGATAATATCAGCAGCTATGCTTGAAAGATGTGTCATTAGCAACGATGGATTTCGGGCCTATTCCTTAGGATAATCCTTAGGAATGAATGAGCGAGGAATAGCTGATTCTTAGGGCAGATCCTTAAGAGTAAATATGATAATGGGGATGGGTAATTGGGTTGATTGATTGTTTGATGATTAAACATAATGATTATATTATTGTGGGTTGAAAACCCTATGTACTCACCAGGTTTCCCAACTTGACCCACTCGGTTTATGTATATCACAGGTGTGGATATGAAGTCACATTACACTAAGAGATTAAGGAGATATAAATCACTAGTGATAATGAATGTAAGTTCTGTTTATGCTTATGTTTCTATATTGACGATGACATCCCAAATGTTTTAAAATGAATAAAAATACTTTTCTTCAGAAATGCTTTGATAACGTATTTATCATGTTTTATTGGGAACAAATTCCGCAACATTTTTCTTAAAAGAGGTACTCTGATTTTTATAAAGCATAAACAAAATCGGTCTTTTCTGGCCGTGAAAATGGGGATGTCACAACATCAAAACTTCCTATTGTAACAGGCATTAGGTCGATTTGGAAGGAGTGATTGTTTATGGTTAGGGTGCATCCTATGTAGATATTTTTAGTGCTTTCGGTTTTCCATTCGCCATTTCTACTATGAATATTTCATTGAGTGATTGAAGTTTTTGTTTGAGTATGTGTTTAAACGTGTGGCTCACGGAACTCCTCTCCGCACTACTATTGAAAAGTATGCATGCATATGAGTTATTGAGGAGAAACGTACTGGTAACCATAATGGGGTCCTTTATTACTTCCCCATGCCCTATTGCGAAAACCCTTCCCACACCTCCAACGTTTTCATTCCTTTCCTTCGGGCACCCCCTCTTGAAATGCTCCGTCTGACCACATACGTAACACGCCTGACTCACCCCAACATTAGTGGTTTGGGTGGTTTGTTGTGCTGGCACCCTACATAAATGGGTGATATGCCCCTTCTTGTTGCAATTGTTGCAGTGCATCTCTCGGCAGGCTCCATTGTGATGAAAGTTGCACTTGTTGCATTTTGGCTTATTTCCAACATATTGTTTGGATGGTGTTGGGGGAGCAGGGACGGTGACGGCATGGGTGGCTGTGGCTTGTTGTCATTTTCTAGGCTCTTGAGCGGGTTATGCTTTTTTCTTATTCCCGAACTTTCACTTGTTATCTCCCCTCTTTGGTTGTTCAGGTGTGGGGGCCATGATTCCCTGGTGGACTCCCTGGTCGACAAGAGATTGTGCCAAACACTTGGCACTGTCGTAGGTGATTGGGTTGGCAAATATGACTATTATTTGAATCTGGGGGGATAGTACCCAAATGTAGCATTCACCTTTTTGGCTTCCGTGGTGACCATCCCAGGGCACAGAACTGCCAAGTCGTTGAACCTAGCGGTGTAAGTTGTTACATCAGATCCTGTCATGGTGTGGTTCCAAAGTTCTTGCTCCAGTTTCTGTACTTCGCTTCATGGGAAGTACTCTCCCAGCATCATGATGTAACACCTGCTCCGGGTATTACTTATTTTATTTAAAATCTAGGGTTTTGGTTTGTGGACTCGGCGAGTTGGGAGTCCAACTCGTCGAGTAGAGGGCATTTCAAGGACGCGGGATCTACACCCTACTCAACGAGTCGGAAGGCCGACTCGACGAGTAGGCGTTGTAGTGATAAAACCCTAATTTTATGGTTTACAGCCTATATAATCTCCCTATGAGCCTTGAGGTTGACCTCCTATCAGCCTCCAAACCCTAAGAACATATGTGCTAACCCTAATCCCTATTCTCCTCCATTTTATGAGCTAGAGTGACCTTTGAAACTTAAGAATAAGGAGATAGTGAGAAGACCCAACAAACCAAGCACCCATCCTTGAGCTTAATCATCTTGTAAACTGCTGTAAGTCTTCAAGACTCGATTTTTATCAAAGAATATGGCTAAACCTTGAGTTTACTCTTCATTTCCTACCATTCTTGTTGAATGCATGCATGAGATTCATAAAGTTTGCAACTTTATGAATCTCCAGAGCGAAATGGTCCCAAGATAGGCTAGATCTGTCCTTTGGTTGATCAAGGACAGCATGCAAGGGTTTTAGGGCATATTTCCCTCTTTTTGACCATTTTAACCTAGGGACATGTATTGGACATGCATGTCCATAAATCCTCCATCTTTGGAACGTTTTGAGGACTAAAGACCTTTATGGAAAGGAGGGATTTCAAAACCTTAGAGTTTTGGACCATATAGCAAAGCTTTGGAACTTTCCAACCTTTGTTAAGGGCCTTGGAGAATTTGGAACGGTTCTAAAAGGTAAAGTTGGAAACTTTATCCTTCTAGACACCTTAGGGTTTTAGATCTAAGCCCTGGATTCCCTAGATTCAGTGTATCATCACAACAAGCAAAAAGGAAGGGGGACTCAACGAGTTGCTCTAGGAACTCGAAGAGTCAGAATAGGTTTCCCCGCCTTCTGAATATTAAGTGAACTCGTCGAGCTGATGAAACAACCTGGCGAGTTGGCTAGGGTTTGATCAAGTTGTCTCGACTTGGTAGGAATTCAACGAGTTGCTAGATGCACTCGACGAGTTGAGGTCAACATGGACTATTGACTTTAACTGTTGACCTTGACTTTGACCAAGGTTGACCAGGGTTGACTTTAAGGGTAATTTTGGAATTATGAAAAGTCTATCTTATGATGCTTATAGGCAGTTGAGTTGGAGCACAACGTGGGACATATCTAATTCTAGCTTGTCAGTTCAGCATTCGTGAGAGGTGAGTCTCCTCACCATACCAATGGCTCGAAGGCACCAAGGCTGGCCCATTTATGATATGTGATACTCTAGCTGAAGTATATTAAAATACATGGTATTTGGTGACATGCTAGGATTATATGCTAGTTGTATGCTTGTATGGAAGACCATGGGAGAGCCCATGGCACCTGGATGTAAGACCATGTGGAGAGCCCATGGCTTTCCTACTAAAGACCACGTGGAGAGCCCATGGCAACAGGATGTAAGACCATGTGGAGAGCCCATGGCATTCCTATTAAAGACCATAGGAGAGCCCATGACACTTAGGGGTAAGACCATGTAGGGAGCCCATGGCATCCTGGAGTAAGACCCTGGGGACGAGCCCACAACATCCCTATCTGTTGTATGCATGGCTTATGTGATATGTATAGCTGCTATAGCTAGTATGGTATGTTGTATGTTGTTTGTGTGTGTGTGGGTATGCTCTGGGGAACTCACTAAGAATTATCTTACAGTTTGTGGTTTTGTTTCAGGTACTTTTGAGCCCAAGGGAAAGGGCAAGCGTTGATGGCGCAGCGTGCACTCTCTCGGATATTTTATGGGACACTCTGATGTTTTAAAATAATGTTGTAATTAATATGAGTTTCTAAAACAATCATAACTGGATTTTGTGGTTTATGGAATGTAATTTGAATTGTCAAAAATGAAAAAATTTCCTTTAAAAATTGGTTCGTTACACATGACTTTCAGGTCTTCCCAACTCATGGAGTTGGACACATCGAGGGTCAGAGTTTTAACTTGGCCATTCCACCAGGATAAGGTCGAGTCAACGAAGGTACAAGACGTGTATTTAACCTTATATTAGTCCGGGCATGAACAAATTTCGAATACGGATTTGATTTTCTCAAGCCATCTCGTCAATGTGACGACACCGCCGTCGCCATGGAAAGTTCTAGGTTTGCCGTTCATAAACTCTTTGTAGCAGCACATTCGTTGGTGCATTTGACTTTCCCTAAGATCAGAGTTGTTGGCACTACTCCCACCCCCGGTTCCATTTCCGTTTCCATTCTTGATGATTTGCGTCATGGTGGATGCCACTGCGACGGTCATAGCGGCTTGGATCATAGTGGGGTCCATTGGTCGTGTTGGTGTCGGTGCGGCTACTGGTGTCCCGCGGGCATGTCTATTACTCCCGTGTGGTGGCATTCTTCTGCCATAAAGCTTAAAGATAGAATGATGGTAAGTTCTCGAAAATGGTTATGGATCGAGTATTATCGAAATAGAACGTCTCAACTATATGTTTGGTTATGTCGTTTGTGCAAGAATAGAGGTAAAGAGACACATACAGATTCTAGGTGTATGGTTCTATAGTATCATTGTAACGCTTGGTCTAGGTATTATTTATTTCTCAATATTTTAGGATTTTGGACTGGAACTTGATGAGTTGGAAAGCTCCAAATCGTCGTGTAGGAATTCTTTTAGACGCGGGTTTAAGGACTCAACTTGACGAGTTGGGGAGCCCCAACTCGACAAGTAGACGTTGGAAAGGAAAACCCAAATTTTCAGGGTTTGTGCCCTATTTAAAGGCCTTAAACCCCTTTGCTAGCCTCCCTCATCACCCCTTTGTCCAGAGAAACCCTAGTTCATGATTTTCCTATCATTATGAGTGTGTGAGAGCTTAAAGAGTGCATTCTTGGTGTTTGTTTGAAGAGGCTTGAAGGAGGAAGTGCGTAGCTGAAGGAAGAGGCTATAGATCCAGTGTCTTCGCTATTGAGGCAGTCATATTGAGGTATAAAGTTGATACCTTGATCATTATTTTGCTAGATCTCTCCATTAGAGGGTTTTTGTGTCATTTTAGCGTATTCTTGGGTCATTCTTAATTTTGAGCATGACTTGAAGCTATGACTTCATATATGGACATCTCATGGCCTCTTTTGACATAAAGTTGCCATTTTTATTAAGTAAAGGCCCTCCCTCATGCCCTAAATCCCTTAATAAGCCATGTTGGAGTGTTTTATCCCCTTAATGCCATGTATGGACGTAAAGTTAGAAACTTTACGTGATTAAATATCCCTAGAACCTCAGATCTGCAATATGAAATGTTGAAGCAAAGAGCTATAGGCTTAATGGGTCAAGACCCTCTTCAAAGGAGCTAGGGTTTGGGTCTAAAGATTATTACATGATCTCAGGTGGTAAAGTTGGAAACGTTACCCTCCTAGTCATCTCTATGGTTAGGGATATGAAGTTTGGAACCTTTGGATTCGAGAAAAAGGGGCTTAATGCATTAAGTGGGTTGTCAGACTAAAGAACTTGACGAGGTCATAAGGGAACTCGACAAGTTGTGAACTCGTCGAGTTGGCTCGGGGTTTCCTCGATTTCTGGATACTGATTGAACTCGGCGAGTTGGCTAAAGTTTTCCCCGGTTTTCTGAACACTAAAAGGACTCGACGAATTTCCAAATACACTCGACGAGTTGGGTCAACATGGACTGTTGACCTTGACTTTGACTTTAACTTTGACTTTGACTTTGATTATGACCATGGTTGAACATGTTTGACTTTAAGGGTATCTTTGGTATTTCGGGATTTTGACGAAGTTAGTCACATGATGATTGTAGGCAGTTGAGTTCAGAGCTGTGAGTCAGGATTTGATCGTACCAGTTCAACATTTCTTGAGATGTGAGTTTCCTCACCATACCAATGGGTCGAAGGCACTAAAGCCAGCCCATTTTGTGATATGTGATACACAAGTTGGTTATATGCTAGGTGGTATGCTAGTTGGTTATATGTTATGTGGTATGCTAGTTTTTGTTGTGATATTTTCATGAAAGACCATGGAAGGTGCCCATGACACTTGGTTGTAAGACCATGTGGGGGTGCCCATGACATTCGAGGTAAAGACCATGGGGGTGCCCTTGGCACTTGGTTGTAAGACCATGTGGGGGTGCCTATGACATTCCAAGTAAGACCTTGGGGTGCCCATGGCACATAGGTGTAAGACCATGTGGGAGTGCCATGGCATCCTGGAGTAAGACCTTGGAGGGTGTCCAGGGCATCCTTATATGTTTATATGTGTAGCGCCCTCAGATTCGGGCTAGTCAATTTAGAGACAATAAGTGTCAAAAATGATTTTTTAATAGAGGATTATTTAGAATAAATAATCTTAACTAAGTTTTAGTATATTTCACAAGGTTTTCTCACATATAAAGAAAGCCGAAATCCGAGTTATAATGAAGAAGTTATGACCTGTCGAAGTTTCGCGACAAAACCGGCACGACACCGAGAATCGTAAAAAGTGAGTTTATGATAAAGTACTTTTTAGCTTTCAGGATCTAAATGAAAGTTGTAGAGTACGTCTCCACCTACGCGTGGATATAAAGAACATAAAAAACGGATCTTGTATGCAAAAGTTATGGCCTTCCGCAGATGTAGTTGTCTGAGAGCATGACACTTGTCAGAAACCCTAATTTGACTGGACTCACGACATGAGCATTAATTCTCACAACATAAGGAGTCAAACGGACACTAATCGAGCCTAGAAAACACTTGGGAAGGATATGAGATGACTCTTGGAAGCTCACGACCAGAGCATATCATTCTCACGACATGAGAAGTCGTCCGGACACATTTCGGAGCTATAAACACATATTGCAAGTCTACCAGATGATACAGCTATGGATCACGACGTGAGCATTGATTCTTGTGACATGAGAGATCCAAAATCATCCTATAAATATCAATCGATACCCATTCTTTCATTACACCTTCTATTTTCATTCTCTCTCATTTTTCGAAGGTCGATTACCTTCCCGAGCCCGACAATCATGAACCGCTGACCATTTTTAGTTAGATTCTATCCAATCATGCTACTAATGTGAGTGAATAGTTACTTTCATCTCACGCATAGATATGAAGTATTTAATATAAATTATGTGTTATGTGTGCATACTATTTGTGTTCCTGATATCTATGTTGGATGAATGATTTATACATGTTCTAAATGATTTAAACTGTGTATGTATTTTATATCTATAAATATTAGGTAAAAGACGGGTATATGAAAGATGAGATTTGAAAGATGATATAGATCATGAGATGAGGGTGAGAGGTGAAAAATGAAGAGAGGCCTTGACCCAAGCATTAGCCCTGTCATCTAGCAGAGTATGGATGACAACCACAGACTATTCTAGACGGTCCAATGGAACATTAGCAGACTCGAAACCTGTAGGTGTTGTGAACGATATGTTCACCCGGTGTACTCTAAAAACCCATTGACATGTATTGCGAGTGGACTCTCGAAAATAATATTGTCAATGAATGAGATAAACCCTAGTTATGGACTTAGCGTCTGTTGGATGAACCATGACAACTATGGACTTAGTACATGGTAGATAAACCCTGGCGACGATGGACTTTGTGTGCCTATTCCTTAGGTGTGAAAAAAGTGAATGATAGATGATTCTTATGGTAGATCCTTAAGAAATAAAAAAGATAATGGGGATGGGTAATTGGGTTGATAGTTTGATGATTAAACATAATAATTATATTATTGTGGGTTGAAAACCCTGTGTACTCACCAGGTTTCCCAACCCTACCCACTCAGCTTATTTGTATATCTGGTATCGATATGAAGCTACTTTACACTGAGAGATTTAAAGGAGATGTGGATCGCTAGTGTAAATAAATGTAAGGTCTGTTTATGCTTATGTTTCAATATTGACGATGACATCCAAAGTTTTAATATGAACAAAATACATTTCTTCGAAAATGATTTGATAATATATTTATCATGTATTTCTGGGAACAAATTCCTCAATATATTTCTTTAAAAATATACTTTGATTTTCAAATAAAGCATAAATAAATCGGTCTCCTCTGATCGTAAAATTTGGGATGTCATAATATGCATGGTTTATGTGATTGATATGGATTATATGGTTATGTGGTTTATATGGGGTATGCTCTGGGGAACTCACTAAGCATTAGCTTACAGTTTGTTGGGTGTTTCAGGTAATTCAGGATCTAAGGGAAAGGGCCCGACGTGATGGCACAACATGCACTCTCTGGCGTTTTTTTGGGGACACTCTGATTTATGAATAATGTATATGATATTATGGATTTTGAAAACAATTGTGATTGAGATTTTATATTTTTATGTAAATGATTACGTTATTTAAAAATGAAAAATTTTATTGAAAATTTGGGCTGTTACAATCATAAAATACTCCTATAGTATTTTAAACTGTGTGTTTGGTTATAGAGTTTCTTAGTATGGGGTGTTGATAAGTTTTAGACTTGTTGTTCATCACGACTATTCCCAAACATACTTTAGCCACATCCCGGATAAATATATTTGATTAGATTTATTTATCCAAGATCTGATTACATAATACCTATGCCTACTCGTAGTGTTCAACTTATCTTAATACTTTTATATGGTTCTTGCTATGACACAGTTCTAGTATGTATGTATGTACTTATACTTTAAAATATCATTATATTTAAAAGTATACTTTTTAGTCAGAGTGTTTTTGCCCCATTGTATTTATAGTTGTATATCTTACATGGTTTGATATACTTAGTTCAATATAAACAATGCTCTGATACCAATCTATCACACCCCCAAACCAGAATGGCGAAAACGTCTGAGGGTGGATGACTTCATGAACAGTATCATAACATAACGAATAATAGTGATCCAAGCAACACAACCATCAGAAATTTAATTAGGAATATTACATAGTATCCAATTGTTGTTGTTTCAATTCCAATTACATTATGACAAAAATGAATAGTGTGATGTTGTAAACGTCCATCCTCACAACCTTGTAATTACCCTGCTTAACTATTTTCCTGAGAATACAAGTTGTTTTAAAAAAGTGACAACAATTAAGTTGGTGAGTTATAAGAGTTTTGTATGCAAGAAAATATGTAGTTTTTCCTTGTAAAATGATAGTGTATATATCCAGAAAATCCAATATTTTCTTAAAAATTAGTTGTAGTCTTAAAACCCTAAGACCAAAATTGTAAGTATTTTCGTACTTGAAAATAGTATCATGTAGTTTTATTATTATATAAAACCATTTAAATGTATTTTAGCCCCGTAAACCAAATGTATTTGTAACGTCCCAATTTTCAAGCCTAAAAATTTATCTTATAAAACAATACTTAAAACATATATGTCAATCCATAATAAATTCCGAGTAATAAAATCCAAAACATATGTTCATTATCAGAGTAAAACATCCCAGGCTGACTAATCTATGGTGTGTGTCATGCGATCACCCCGAGCTCTTCCCTCCACTACCGGAAGTACCTGAAACCAAAACTAAAAACCGTAAGCACGAAGCTTAGTGAGTTCCCCAACGTACCACATACCTTGCATAAACACATACAATATATACTGGGCCACGCCCGCTACTATGGGCCTCGCCCACTACCTCGGGCGTCGCCCGCTACAACGGCCTCGCCGTTCCAGGCCCCGCCTGGCTTCGAGCCCCGCTCGGATACAGGTCTGTTTCACTTAGGCCTCGCTTGTCCCTAGGCCTTGCTCGCTAACATATACTAACACATAAGCATATCACAACACATAAACTAACATATACTAATAAATCCCGTCCTGAGGCCTCGCCTATCTTGGGCCTCGCCCTTGTCCTACTACTGATGAGTCATGGAACCCCGTCCACGCTCCTACTGATAGTGAGATACAGGCCCAGCCCACACTCACTCTTTCCTTAACTTGGGCCTCGCCCCTGTTCTGCTGCTAATGAGATGTGGAACACCGTCCACACTCTGCTATTGGTGAGATACGGGACCTCGCCCACGCTCACCTCCCTACCAAGCACATACATGTATCACACAGACAACAAGTATAAACTATCATATAAACCATTCCTTGGGCACCCACCCGCTATCATGGGACCTTGGTCCTGAATATTATTCTAGCATACTGCGCCTAGGGCTAACCCCCGGGTCTTCCTACTCATAACTACAGGGGCCGACATTGTGGTCGTAGACCTATTCACACAAAGGGAAAACTCACCTGGTACTGTTGAACTTGCTTGTAACCCCTCTGGATGCTGACCGCCAATTCCCTGAACCGCTGCTCCACTAGCTCCCCGAGCTACCAATATCAATACATATATCACTTAGCTTAACTGTTCTCCAAAAGTCAAATAAGTCAACTCTGGTCAAAATCAACCTTCCAGGTCAACCCTACTCGCCGAGTTCATTAGCTCAGAATCCTTCATTCGCAACTCGACTCGCCGAGTCCGCCCTAACTCGCCGAGTCCACCGATTTCCGAGTCCTGACCTGTCCAACTCACTGAGTCTCCACTCAACCTACCGATTCGAGTCTTAACTCGAAGGGTTTGGGGTTTCACGACTTGACTCGCCGAGTCCAAGAACAGACTCGCCAAGTTAAAGACAATCTTCAACAGACTCGCTGAGTTGTTCATTCAACTCGCCGAGTTCCTCCTAATCTTCATACTACTCGCCAAGTCCACTTGAAGGACTCGCCGAGTCTATTCAGTCCTTCGCACATTCAGAGGCTTTTTGAGTCATGCAGGGACTCCAAACTATAGATCCACTCCTCCAAAGCCTATCCCTCACGTAAAGGTGCAAACTTTACGTGTAGCTAAGTAGATCTTGGCCCAAAACACTCCAAACTCGAGTTTAAGACAACCATGCTTCACCTACACCCCCAAGACTGATACTTTAAGACTCTCTAGACCAGAATACACTTAGATCTGAAGTAGCAACTTCAGATTTGGGCTCTAACTCGAAATGGTTCAAGGACATGGCTTAAAAGCCCCAAAACTCATAACCAAGGTAGATCTAGATGAAGAAGGGTGAAAATAACGACTTAATACCTTCAATAACTCTGAAAGGTGACCCAAACTCTGGATCTAAATCCAATCCTTGAAGCCCCAATGATTCCTTCCTTCCTTTTTCCTTCAAATCACCCAAAAATGGCAAGAGACTTGAATATGCAATAATGGAGGCTGAGGGTTTTAGTTTCTTGATGAGAGAGGCTCCAAGGAACCCTAATGGAGAGAATAAGACGTTTAAATAGTGCCCAAAGTCCTGGATTTAGGGTTTCCCTCTTCTGACCGGACTCGCCAAGTCCTCTTTGCCGACTCACCGAGTCGGCTACTTAATCGATCCCCCGGATCCCTCTCTGACTCACCGAGTTCCTCCCTGGAATCGACGAGTTGACCCTTTGACTTAGGTTTTTCCTTTCCTTTCTTGGTCTTTCTGATTATGGGTGTTACAACTCTCCCCCACTTAAACTAAACTTCGTCCTCGAAGTTTCTCTACGGACAACCCTCCAACAATCTGCCTTTAACACTCTGCTTGGGAAGAACTAACACCCGCTAACTACCTCCGCTGGCTCTCTGCCCGGTTATTCTGACTATCATTAATCCTTGCGGATAATATTCTCAGGTTTACCCTAACCCTGACCCTCCTGGAAACATAACTTACTCAACTGACAATCCTTCTGGTACTCCTCGAGTACTTATGCTAGACATCATAAGGGTTCACCCCCTTCTTTCCTTGTGCGTTTTCTGGCCTCCCCAAGGCAACGTTCCAAAACTAACTACTTCTTCTACCACTGTGAAAGTCCTATCCTTCACCAACTCCATTACCCCCGCTACTTCCAGTACGGGTCATTACCGCCAGTATCCACTGGACACTTCTCACTACTATAACTTGGTGTTGAGCACCGCTCGATCAACTAACTGAATTCCACCATAGACTGCTTACCATCACTGCTACTGACTGAAAATTTATGTTGTCCCTTATCTGCCTTCCGGATGAACCGAGACCACCCTGGTCCCTACCGATCAATCAATATCTGGATTACTGGCTCCCACCGGTCTCTAGCCCCAACACAAACTTCTTGTCGCTCCCAGCGACTTACGAGGTAACTTAGGCTACCTAATACCGCCCCCTCTACTCTGCCATTCTGACGCTACAAGTCCTGGGATCCTCGATCCCCTAACTTGACCTTAAGGTCCTAACCAGGTCCCACCTGTGCTACTACAAGCTCACGGGCCTCGCCCATAGGTCTCACCCAAACCATACTACTGAGCAACCCTACTCTCAGGTATCATCTACACTGCTACTCACCTACGGGCCTTGCCCACGGGTCCCACCCAACTACATCCTGGAGCGGCCTCTCCCAAGGTCTCACCTCTCTAGGGCTATACAAGCAAGCTCCCTACTATTCTCAGCCACTACTCATTCTTGATCCCTACCTGATCACTAGGAGATAAGAGCCTCCCCCCAACTCCGCTAACGAAGCTACTAGGGAACGCTACGACTTACCCGTAGTCTTACAACACCTTCCACCACTGACCGCTAGTGAATGCTACGACTGCCCCGTAGTCTTACAACACTTCCACCACTGACTGCTAGTGAATGCTACGGCTGCCCTGTAGTCTTACAACACTTTCCACCACTGACTGCTAGTGAATGCTACGGCTGCTCCGTAGTCTTACAACACTTTCCACCACTAACTGCTAATGAATGCTACGGCTGCCCCCGTAGTCTTACAACACTTTCCACCACTGACTGCTAATACGAAAGCATCCCATGCTATCAGTTCTCAAGATCCTCATTCCGACTCACCTGAGTCCTACAGGCGATTCTCCAACCTGAATTCCTAACCATTTACTAACCATCACAATTACACGAACTAACTGATGGGGAGTTTCTTAAACTCCCAACCTTGAACCCCTCAGCCCATCAATCGTTGTGCCACTTCCATTCCTTCTATGCGGCCGCGTACTCATTCTGGATCTGCGTGCTGATACCCTTGTATACTGGGTTCTCCCCCACTCTGATCCTGCTTATACCTCGCTGCTCAATGCTTGAGAAAAATTCCCAATCTTCTCTACTATCCCAAAATCGATCTGCTGACAACCCAAGCTTTCCACAGCTAGGGATCTAACCAATTCTTTACTCGATAACACCTTCCTGAATCTAGCGGGACACTAATGAGTCCCACATAAGCATGCTATAGCTACTGCATTCTAGGTGACTCGCTCCAATAGGGCACAACCCCTAACTACCATTATACTAACCCAGGCACCCAGATGGCATATAACTAAATCACAAGCAAGCCACATAATTCTGAAATACTTATATCCATAACGATGCTGAACCGTAACAACATAATCATGAATACAAATCTACAAGGAAATAAAAGCTACGCACCTGAAATGTCCGGCGTTGCTCGCGCCTCCATGGTAGTCATCTGAAAAGCCCTTCCTCCTGCTGCAGGCGCCTCCGCTCAGCCCTGACGTCCATTTGTGATCCTCAAAGTTGCAGGGGCAGGTGCCATCACCCGTCCTGCTAAAAGCAAACTGGGACACTGGGCCTTCTTGTGGCCCCGCTAACTGTAGTGAAAACATATCAGGTCGGATCCCTGAGTATTATGGCTTTTTGACCAAGATCTATGTCCTAGAGAATTAGGGTTTGAGCTAAACCCATGAAGAAGGTCTATTAACGGGCAAAGTTGGAAACTTTACCCTTAAAAAGACATTTGCAGGGTGCATGAAGAGTAAGAAGCTTAAATTTGAAGGATAAGAGCTTAATCTGTTAAGATGGCTCAATCAGACTGGGGAACTTGGCGAGTTCAGTGAGGGACTCGACGAGTTGATTCGTTTTTGTTGGATTAGTGTCTAAGTCCATAACTATAATTGGTATATACTTGACAATGCCACGCATGGTCCATTTGGGTTGCATGGCATCATAACATTTGGGTAGACCTTTTAATGAGAATAAGATATTTGTTACATATTAATATATTATAAGTTCTAATATATTAATATGAAATCATATTATTTAATTAGTATTGATCAAGAATTAATTTGGAATTAATTTAGTGATCAAAAGGAGACTAATTAAATATATGGATATTGATTGTGTAAATCATTGATTCTTATATATGTGGGCTTATGATCCATGATTCCTTATGTTGGGTTTAACCCATGTGGTGGACCATGGATACTCCATGGAGGTTAAAACCCATGGAGCATAAGGAATGGGTAAAGTCATAGGTTACATGGTGTAACCCTAATGTGCACACTATATAAAGACCCCATTGGTTAGTGAAATTGGCACTAGTGCATAACATAGAGGGCAAGCCGATTTCATAGAGTGATAAGACTCATGTCTCCTCTCATGGTTATTCCAAGTTGTTCATGGTGTTGTGTGAACCATTTGAGGGGTCACATTTGGGGCACTAGGCTCTTGAGCTCCATGGAATCAATCACCAATAAAGAGGTATGTAATTCTACTAGTTTTTTATATTATATATACTTTATATTATGCTAGTTAGAACAATACCTTGGAAAATTAATATTTGCATGTATAATAGAGAAAACATAGATCCAAGGTATTTAGGGTTGCATGTACACCATAGGAGTGTTAGAATGCTCAAAACCCAACAGTGGTATCAGATCCTAGGCTTGTTTTCAATTATACTTGATGTTATTTGCAAGAGAAATTGTTTTTTTGGAATCTGCCAGTTCACCACGAGGTGGTGACTGTTCAGTGGAAAAAAATTTAGTTTTTTGACCTGTTTTGGATTAGAATCATTACGACAATGTGTTTTTGTTCATAAAACTTGATTTTGATGTTATGGTGATGTTTATTCTCATCCAAATAAATGATAATTGTCGAAGTTTCAAGACTTGTTTTAGTTTATGTGATTAGCTAAGTTCTTGAAAATTGTTGATATGAATTATCTTCACTTATGAGTTTGATCTTGTTCATAGAAAAATTACTTGATTATTGTGTAAATTGGTAATTTGTTCTTAATGGTTTTTATGAACTCCATGATTTGTCCTCAAATTATGGATTACCAAAAGTTTTTTGTGTTACCTTGTTTATGAGTTGATTTAGATTAATAAAAAAATTATGTGTTAGTTGTTTTCAATCCATATTGATCTAAAAGAAGTTCATAAAATATGTTTTGGTAACTTGTCTTCAAGTTATGTGAAAAGTCATATTTATGAATCTTAAAACTCATAAAAGTGTTATAGGTTACACAAAAATGAAGAGTCATTTTCATTAAATTGTTTTATAACTTCATAACTTGTCCTCAAGTTATGGATGTTTAAGAGTCACTTCTTTAAAAGTGTTAAGAGTCACTTCATTTTAATGTATATTAAACTCATAAGTTATGAAATGAAAAGTCTTGAAATAGTTTCAAAACTTGCCCTCAAGTTTTGGAATTTGTAAAGTCTTACACTCTAATACTTTAATTCCAAATTAAACCTTAGAATTTTAAAAGTTTAAAATTCAACCCTTATACTATTATTATAATTTTAATTATATAGATATGTATAAGATAAAGTCAATCTTACCATTAGTAGGCCTCATTCACGAAGCCGGTTTATAAGGGGGGTATAAGGTTACTGCCTATAAAATGACAGTTTAATGGGTGTCCACTCTCACCCACCGCTTCCTTGACTGGTGGAGGGTCGTTAGCCGAACGGGTAAGACAAGGAATAGAATTCTCCATTCATTAAAAGTATTAATGATAAATACTAAGTAACTAAACACTTATAAATTCCCAATCTTAGATACTTAGGAAAATGTGAAAAGGTGCTAACCAATGAAATTGCACTTTGCACCTTGTTAAGTCATTAGTGGAGCGTGTGTGGTTAACTGGCACACTAACCTGGGACTGACCAAGTGTGGCAAAGGGTAACTTAAATTTATCATAGATCGGTGGAGCGTGTGTGGTTAACCGGCACATCGATTAGGTGATATATATTAAGGGTACCAAGTATATTTGCATGGTTATTCACACCTTGTTTGTGATCCTCGGCATCCCAATCACAAACTTGAGAGGGCACAATCGAGATTCAAACATGCCATTGAAAGTTCAATGTACCTCAAAAGATCTAGGAGTTTCAAATCCAATTAAAACTTAATTATATTTTGTTTTTCATGGTGGAAATTGGTAAATCGTCATTTACCTACCTTCAACTATTTCATAACTCAGATTACGGCATCCCTCTTCCAATTATAAGTAGGTTATTGGGTCCTAGCCTTAATATTTCATATTGGGTGTTATATTAAGGACTTGAAATCAACTAACTTGAATTTATCCCTTATAGATGTCTCCTTCAGACAACTATGGTCTTCCCAAATCATTAGGAACAAGCTTCCTAATGAAGATGATATCCCAAATGGCAACAAAGGTGAAAGATCAATCCCTTTGTTGTGCATTAGTGGGACTGGAAATCATACTTCACTTCCTCCACCTCGTCCAATAAATCTACCTATCCCACAAGTTTCAATACTTGATAAGTTCTAAGTCACTCAATCCCTATTGGCAAGCAAAGTCTATATGTGTTAACATCTTAGAGGTTAAGTCACATATTGACAAGTCGGGAGAGTCGGGTGTCAAAGTCTCGAGGTAGCTGGTTGTTGACTTGGTTCTTCAGTCACTCCCTGATGATAGATCACGACATGACCCTTAATGATCTTACCTATTTTCTTAATGATGCTGAATCAACAATGATTTGGAGCATTGGTAAAGCAAATTAGATTGGAAGATCTACTTCCCAAACCTATTTGGACATTGACAATGGTGACATTGGAAGTCCAGAAAACTCTCTTCCCAATTAAAAGGGATCGACCATGGTCAAGTCGTTTGACCTAATGGTAAGGAGAAAGCCTAAGTCTATGATAGTCCCGTATACCATTTCCAAAGAATCCATATATTTCTTTTGCCAATAAAAAGGGACATTGCTTGCGAAGCTGCCCAATTTACCTGAGATTTCATAAGGTAGGTAAAGTCAAAAGGTTTGACTTTGCTTCGGGTAAACTCCATTATCTAACTCTATTAAGTCTCATTTTGAGATTCTTAATACATGATGTAATGTAATTACATTTTGATGTTTTGGAAGAATCAAAGGAAGCTTATAGTATGATTATGTTGATTCTGATCGCAAAGATGGATTTCGATCGCATGGTCCGATGATCAGAATTTTGAGCTAATGCATAAGAGTTATGATATATATATATATATATATATATATATATATATATATATATATATATATATATTGCTTAGGAATAGACAACAGAATGTTTTTCATATGTATTTGCATTGTACGGATATGTTTTTCCGCAAGTTTTTAAAATAAAAATAATTCTTTATTTTAAGTATCCTTACAATGGCATTTATGAAAAAATTATTGTTTATATGTTTCCATTGATAAGCAATAATGGTAAATGGATTTGATTCTTTCATTTGTGGTAGTTTTATAATTTACCAAATAAGAAAAGATTCTCATCACACAAGTTTCAATTGGATAGAAACCTGGAATCATGCAAGTTGTATTGTGTGAGGTATGAGAATTTTCATCTTGGGGAAATTAAGACTAAGACCTTGTTCACATGTATGTGTGAGTCAAGTGAAGGACTAAAGGATTGGGTACACTTGGTTATGTGTTGGTCAGGTCCACCACAAAGGTTGATAAGATTATTCGTTATGATTTACTAAAGTTTAGTAAATATGGTTATGCTTACAAGTTTAAGTGTAATTCTAAAACATTGGAAAAGTTTCAATGTATGGAAGAACAGATAAGAAGAATCAAAGAAGGCAGAAAGATAAAAGTTTCTTCAATCTGAAGAGATGGGCGAGTACTTGAGTATCTTGTTTTATAACTATCTCAGTGATTATGAAACCATATCACAATTGATTCTATAAGGACACCTTAGTGCATTTGTTTGACTAAGGAGATGAATCATGAATTGTTGAAATGGTTAAATCAAAAGATAAATCATACTTCGTTCCAAATCAAATCTTAGAGTCATACTCAAAGATTGAGCCATGAGTGACATAATCTTAAGAAAGGTTTAAAACACTTGTCAAATATAGAGTAAAATGTTTTCTTACTCTGGTACATTTGAAATTGGTAAGTTGTGATGTTTTGGATAAAATAAAGACCAACTAAGGCCAATTGTGTGAAGTGTTTGTCTTGATAAGAATCCACACTAATTTTTGAATACTTGTTTTGTCAAGGAATGGTTCTTGACAAGAGAATCTTATATGTCAAGAGGACAGTGGGAGTCTAAAAGATCCTGAAATAATTTCAAGAACTAATCAAGAGTATTGTTAATCACTAGCCCACGACCTTCAGTCCATATGTATTTGGATTTCCCACTGACTTTGTCTTGTGATTATGGTTATGACAAATTCACATGGATAGGAACACTTACACCACATAAAATCTAAGTGTCATAAGGTTTCTCTCCGATTCATGAAATGATGGTGAGGAAACTCCTTCACTAAGTAGATTTTAAGTAGATAGCAATTGTGATATTTGCATTCTTAAAGTCATTAGTGGAGCGCGTGTGGTTAACCGGCACACTAGAATGGACTTGTGAGAATGACAGAAGGTCTAAACATTATGATTACGACATTCCTCTTCATAATTGTTTAGACAAACATGTGAGGTATCTAAGGAAAGGTGTATGATTTTGATAAAGTCTTATCAAAGCGTCTCGTATCATAAATCTAAACTCTGGTAAGAAAGTCAATAAAGTATTGTGTGACATCCCCATTTTCACGGCCAGAAAAGACCGATTTTGTTTATGCTTTATAAAAATCAGAGAACTTCTTTTCATAAGAATGTTGCGGAATTTGTTCCCAGAAAAATACGATAAATACGTTATCAAAACATTTTCGAATAAACGTATTTTATTCATTTTAAAACGTTTGGGATGTCATCGTCAATACAGGAACATAAACATAAACGGAACTTACATTTATTTACACTAGTGATCTACATCTCTTTAATCTCTCAGTGTAATGTGACTTCATATCAACACCTGTGATATAAATAAACTGAGTGGGTCAGGTTGGGAAACCTGGTGAGTACATAGGGTTTTCAACCCACAATAATATAATTATTATGTTTAATCATCAAACAGTTAACCCAATTACCCATCCCCATTAACTTCTTTATTCTTAAGGATCTACCCTAAGAATCAACCATTCCTTGTTCATACATTCCTAAGGATCACCGTAAGGAATCGGGACGAAGTCCATCGTCACCGGGGTTTAGGCACTAATTCTGCATAGTTGCCAAAATTTATACAACAGGCACTAAGTTTGCATAGTCGCCAGGGTTTTGACACCAAGTTTGCATGATCACCAGGGTTTAGGCATCAAGTCTGCATGATCGCCATGGTTTAGAGTACACCGAGTGAACACATCATTCACAACACTTGCAGGTTGCGAGCCTGCTAGTGTTCCACTGGACTGTCTAGAATAGTCTGTGGTTGTCATCCATATTCTGCTGAATGACAGGGCCATCATTTGGGAGAGGGCTTCTCACATTGTTCACCTCTCACCCTCACCTCGTAGTCTATAACTCCTCTCAACTCAAAGTATATTCCATCTATTATATCTACCCATGTTTTATCCCAACATTTTCGTAGATATAAAATACATATACAGTTTAAATCGTTTAAAACGTGTATAAAATCGTTCAACTAGCATAGACAACAAATATTCACACATAGCACGTAATTTATATAAAATACTTCATATCTATGTGTAAGATGAAAGGGACCATGCTCTCACCTGAAAGGTGGTGACTCGGCACTCGGACAGTGCTTCGATACTCTCAAAACAATTTCCTTCGATAAAACCTAGTATCAATTCCACTAGAGTTTAGTCTAACGATAACCGCGACAAATTAATAGTCTGACTATTATTATTATTATTATTATATAAGCGTTAAATAACACTCAATATAACTCATAATAATAGCCCAAATAATTATTTTAAGGACCTAATAACATTACTATAATTATTTGGAAGCTATATTAAAAATTACGTAAGCGTAGCTCACTTACAACGGATTTTAAAGAAAACCGGGCTTTGCTCGGAGCAGCGTTTCCGAAACCGAAAGACCTTTTTTCTCAGGACTCCGGGAGCCTCGGGGCTTCCTTAGGGTGCTAGGGGATCACCTAGGCTTAGGGGAGGGTTAAAACCCTTAGAGAGAGAAAGAAACTAGAGAGAGAATGAGAAATGGTGTGAAAAATGCGGAGACCCTCGCCCCTTTTTATACCCTGCGAGGCCTTGGACTACGCTGGGCGTAATCCTTGGCTATGCGGGGCGTAACTTCGGATAGGAGCTCCAGATGTCTCGCACGTGGCTTGCACTCGTCGGATGGATAAGAACCGGAGTACGCTACGCGTACTTGACCTCGGACGCTGGGCGTAGCGAAGCAAGGTGTGTCCGAATCCGAAGCGTTCACTGATCAGCGATGGACGGCCCACAACGCGCCACGTCATCAAGTCCTTATCAGCCTTCACAAATTCGATCATAACCTTTAACAATTCGTAACTTTCGCGTACGAGCTCCGTTTTTAACATTATTTATATCCACGTGAAGGTGGGAACGTACTCTACAACTTTTGTTTAGACTCCGTTGGCTAATTTTAACTCGATTTTAAATTTTATATTATTAACAGGCCGGGACAAGATTTGGTCTGTTAAATCCTCATAACTTCTTCATCTGACGTCCATTTTCGCCCATCTTTTTCTCGTTACGCTACTCGTAACGAGATCTTAGATTCCCGTTTAGGTCGTGTCGGCTAAAAATCACTCGATCTAATATTCGAATTTCGGGTTGTACACTACTAATCCGAAACTTCGAAAAATCATAACTTCTTCATACGAAGTCAGATTTGGGCGTTCTTTTTATCGATGTTATTAGTTTAACATACTATATGACTTTTGTTTAGATTGATAAGGCTAAATCTCGCTCTATCGATGTCGTGCCCGTTCCGTCGCGAAACTTCGACGGGTCATAACTTCTTCATTATAACTCGGATTTCGGCGTTCTTTATATGTACGAAAACCTTGTGACATATACTAAAACTTGGTTAAAACTATTTATTCTAAATAATATTTTGTCGAAAAGTCGTTTTCGACACTTATTGCCTCTAACTTGACTAGCCCGGATCTACGGGAGTTACATATTGTTTTTTTTATCTAGAAGTCCAGTTGATTTCTGAGTACGTGTCAAAGCTAGTGGGAGCATAAGTGTTATGCTAGTAAGATAATAATTATTATGCTAGTGGGAGCATGATGATTATGTTGCAGGTTAGTAATGTTAATTATAGAAAACAAAAGTTTCAATTCACTTTGAAAAGTTGTTTTCCTATAATTAAGGGAGAGGATTTTATACTTCATTCTAATTCTACAAGCTTATATTGAGATTTTAATCATCTTTAGTCAAGGATATATATATGAATGTTATGTTGGAATGGTTCAACATAAGGAAATTCTATATATACTGCGTTCTCAAAATTCGATTATGATTACAACATACCTCTTCATAGTTCGTATTGTGATAACATGACAAATAAAAATTTTATAGAATGAATCATGTCCCATATGCTTTGGGTATAGGTTTTATTACATGTGCTATAATATTTATCTATTCTAAATTTTCCAAATGCCTAGGACATTAGGAGGGAAAAAGGAATAGAACTGGATATGACTAAAATGATTAAGCAATTGTCGAGGACAATCTGAGGTTTACCAAAGATTGGTTACTCATGGATAATTGGAAGTATATGGTTAGGACCATATTGACATATTCTGAAAAGAGGCAACTCTTGTTCAGAAGTGATAGTCAAAATGGTAATGTGGAATTGTTTCCATAGGTAGAAGTTATTCTCTGAATCTGTGTAAGATTAGAAAACTCAATGCAAAGAAGGATGTTCAAAGGACTGTACTTTTAATTTGAGATTTCATTTCCATGGGATTGATTTCCATTGGAATACTCTGTAATGTCTGTTGTCAAGTCTTTGTAACTCTGTACATAGTCATTACAAGGGGATCATTGCATATAAGTTTAGAATCTAACAGATTATAGTAAATGGCAAGAGTTTGGTATTCTTACATTTACAATAAGGATTAAAATTGTGAAATAAGCATCATTGAAATGTTGTCGATCGATCTGTTTCACAGAGAGAGGACCATATGTAAACATAGTGTGCATACTTGGAGTATGGCATAGCTATTGTTTAGACAAACATAGTGTGCACGCTTGGAGCATGGCATCACTACTATTTTAATTCAAGTATTAAGTTGATTAATCGAAACATGAATAATGAGTAATCCATATGGTGCTTAGATAAAAGATGTTTTATTTACACTCAAAGTGTTGAGGCCATACAGGATTAGTATTATCTTTGTGTTTAACTTTGCATGTTTTGACTTCCAGAATAACTAGGTCATTCTTCCCGAATGACTAAGTTATTCAAACCATCCACAGTCGGTCATATGTTGGAAGTAGATATGAATCAAGACTGTCATGAATCTGGCTTGTAAGATTTGTCTAATGTGCATTAGACATAGCAATGGTTGCTACAACATTCATGAATGCTCATAAGTTCTAAGTATTGGATTCAACACACGCTCATTTGGATTCACTTCATGGATTTTATCACGAGTGAATTGTGAGACGATAATATCTTATATTCTTCAAACCTAGAGATATGAGTTGTTGACTATGAGTTGGTTATACATTGATTGCACGAAAACGCATTGGTAACTCGATGTCATTAAATGTGCCTTTGTGTACGATTTAAAAAGTAGTCAATACAAGCATATGATTCGAAGTTTATCCATTCCTTTTAACCATAATGGGATAAAAGCGATATTTGTGGGCCCCTCAATGAGTTAGTGATGGCACCCCTAAGTGCTTGGCCAAGCCTGGACTCATTTGATTTGTTCAATTAGTCGGTCGTCGTAAATCGGAAATCGAGAAACAACAAATGGACAGAGAGAATGATTATAATCCATGTCTCAGTCCATATGATATCTAGAATGGAGGAATATATGATCACTTATCTAATGAACACGTCATTGATTTGTTCAGAGTTCGGCAACAGCTTTTAAGAGCTACGATTGCTGGTCAGGTTGTGAATTTATACTTGCAATAATAGTTATTAGACTTATCCAAGTGGGAGACTGTTGGATTAGTGTCTAAGTCAATAACTATAATTGGTATATACTTGACCCGACCCGACATGGTTCATTTGGGTTGCATGGCATCAGAACATTTAGGTAGACCTTTTAATGAGAATAAGATAGTTGTGACATATTAATATATTATAAGTTCTAATATATTACTCCCTCCGTCCCAAATTGATAGTCCACTTTTGACTTTTGAAGTCTTTGTTCTTCAACTTTGACCTTAAATATTTTTATTTGTGTTATGTATTACTTGATAAAACTTAGAACAATGAAAAAGCATTTAAAATACATTCCATTCATATATTTTGCATCAAATGTTATCTATCAAAAACAAAATTATTTAAGGTCAAAGTTGGAAAAAAAGACTTCAAAAGTGAAAAGTGGACTATCAATTTGGGACGGAGGTAGTAATATGAAATCATATTATTTAATTAGTATTGATCAAGAATTAATTTGGAATTAATTTAGTGATCAAAAAGAGAATAGTTAAATATATGGGGATTGATTGTGTAAATCATTGATTCTTATATATGTGGGCTTATGATCCATGATTCCTTATGTTGGGTTTAACCCATGTGGTGGCCCATGGATACTCCATGGAGGTTAAAACCCATGGAGCATAAGGAATGGGTAAAGTCATAGGTTACATGGTGTAACCCTAATGTGCACAATATATAAAGACCCCATTGGTTGGTGAAATTGGCACTAGTGCATAACATAGAGGGCAAGCCGATTTCATAGAGTGATAAGACTCATATCTTCTCTCATGGTTATTCCAAGTTGTTCATGGTGTTGTGTGAGCCATTTGAGGTGTCACATTTGGGGCACTAGGCTCTTGAGCTCCATGGAATCAAGCACCAATAAAGAGGTATGTAATTCTACTAGGTTTTTTATATTATATGTACTTTATATTATGCTAGTTAGAACAATACCTTGGAAAATTGATATTTGCATGTATATTAGAGAAAACATAGATCCAAGGTATTTAGGGTTGCATGTACACCATAGGAGTGTTAGAATGCTTAAAACCCAACAATTTTGTCCCAATTCAGTTCAAGGTAACTCGACGAGTCTGTGAAGGGACTCGACGAGTCGAGTCGCCAAATCGTGACTATGAGTAGACAGGGAACTCGGTGAGTCAGGGGGATGACTCGACGAGTTGGATCGCGATTTCAGAATTTTCGAATTATAGAACTCGACGAGCTGATGAGTCAACTCGGTGAGTTGAGTCAGCCCAGGACGTTGATTTCGACCAGAATGCTGACTATCCCCCTGGGGTGAAATGGTTATTTTACCCTTAGAAGGATTATCAGTTTTTGACTAAGTGATTATTGTGATAATGATAGCGGGGGAGTTGTTGGAGCAACTATCAAAGATTTCTTCACGCGAGATTTCAGCAGCCAGCTTGAGAGGTGAGTTTTCCTCCAGTAGGAACGGGTCGAAGGTACCAATGTCGGCCTGTTTATGTATGTTAGCTTATGTAGGACTTAGGTTCGATGTCAGGGTTAGCCCGATGTAGATTATATGTTTCCGGACTTCGGTCCGATGTCGTGGCAAGCCTAAGGAATGTTTGTATGCTTGATGTCTTCGTGATTCTTGCATGTATTTGTTATGTGTTCCGGACTTCGTTCTGATGTCGGGGCAAGCCCGATGAATGTTTAGCTTATTTGTTATATTTATATGTTCTGGGCTTGGTCCGATGTCGGGGCAAGCCCGAGGAAGGTTTATATGTTTTATGTTACGTGTTTATGTTATATGCTTGTTGATATGTTATATGTATACCAGACTTCGGTCTGATGCCGGGCAGGGCCCGATGCTGGATTCGTTTGATGTCGGGCGAGGTTTGATGTAGCGGGCGAGGCCCAATGTATGCTATTATGTGATTATGTGGATGATATGTGGTAGTTTGGGGAGAATCACTAAGCTTCGTGCTTACACTATTCAGTTTTTGTTTCAGGTACTTCCGATAGCAAGGGGAAGAGCTCGGGATGATTGCAGTGCACACACCATTAGTTCATCCTGAGATGTTTAGACTCTGATATTTTGATACGTGATTTTGATACAGTATTTTGATATGATGTTTTGAGATACATGACTTGTGTTCTTCTTAGGATGTGTGATGAATTATGGTTTTTCTTAAATGATTTAAAACAAAATTTTTGAACCGTATTTTTGGGATGTTTCAGACCCATAAACTACCCCCACTATAGTTTATCATAAATGTTTTGTTATGCCCATATATATATATATATATATATATATATATATATATATATATATATATATATATATATATATATATATACACCTTAAAAAGCATTTACAAGATTTTGCTGCATTTTAAAAGGTACAAATCTTATTGTGATGTTTACAATCAATTTATGCAACACAGACTTATCCAATCAACGAGTCAAAGTTAAACCAATGTTTCCGCTGAATAAATCCCGAGTTTATCTCCTTATATTTCAAGCTAACCAAATGGAATATGTCAAAGTTGAACTAATAATCCCGTTTCTTAAGCAAAGTGAATCAGTCAACATAAAAAATTCAGTTTATATAACATATCAACATACCTAACGTCGACCGCCACAAGCACCCATCATTCAATCACATTTCAAAATTTCCGCATCGTTAAATTCCAAAACCTAGAAATATCCTCTCTTGAAACTCCTTCTATACTCTAAAAACCTAACACCTTCTTCGTTGGTCACTCTCAACGCGTCCATCGCCCCACTTTACCATCTTGGTCACCACCATTATATGTTACCAACGACCAACTACCGCTACTCTCCTCTCTCCCTTTCTTTCTCAGAAAATCTATAAACCATTCTATTTCTGTATTCGGATCAAACCATAACTAACACCTCCATTGCTTCCATTCGCTGGATTCACCACTACACATATGTGTGTTCGCGTTCAAATACATCATCTACCTCTTTCTCATGTTAGGGGTTAATTTTATTTATTGAAATCGTATGCTTGTACTGTAGAACACAAAAACCCTAACAAAACACTTATCTTTTGATTTAGGTTTGAGAATAAAAGAACTTGGACCACTAATGTGTTGCTAATTAGTTCTTTGGAATCTCTGTAAATCCTATCTAGAAGGATTAACATTTCTTTGATGCAGTTTGTGTTTCCTTCGCATGTTTAGTTGATAAAAACAAGGTATGTCTTCATAAATTTTTATAGCTATATGAATATATCATTTGCTTTGTTGTTTTTCACACCTCCTCTGTATCTAAAACCTGATATTGAGATTCAATAAGTTTTTTTGAACTGTGGGTGTTGTAATAAAATTTTAGTACGTTCTCAAGTGAGTAATGTTTCATTGTGTTCCTCAGGATGTATAGAAGCTAGAGGATCTGAATAATCAGGAAGAAGCACAAACTGGTAACCGTCCTCTTTGGTACTCTCTATCCCCCTCTTATTGTTAGCTTTTCTTTATATTGAGTAATTTTAGAAATCATCATTAAGACATAAATATTTTAGTATGTTAAAACGAATTTGTTTTCTCTCACAATTTTGACGAATTTTTGAAGCTATTATTGAGAAAGTGATTATGTATTACGAATTTTTGAAGCTGTTATAGTTTAGGGAAGGGTGTGAGCTTGTATTTCTATTAAAGTATTGGTTTATGATTCTTTTCAAGCTGTAATCATATTTATATTGTAAAATTTTATTTTCAAGGTATGCAACTTAGGTAGAAGATTCTACATATAAGAGTCAAGAGGTATGTTTTTCTCTTGCCGGTAACAGTTCTTGATCACTTTGTTATTTGAACTTCAATGGCTTAAATGTACCAATGCTATAGTGGAAAAAAGGTGTTTTGTTGTTTGGTTTTCATCGTTACCCTTTTACTTTATTGTAAGTTTAAACTTTGGCTAATAGTTTAATAATTAATTGGGTGTTTGTTACCTCTTGCAGTAATTGGGGCAAATATGATAGGCTAGAAGTAAATTTTCATTTGAATCTACTTATGCGATTTTGTATAAGCATTTTGAATATATTTATGACACCACCTTTTGCATTTACACCACATGTTGCAAGTAGATATGTGTGGCATTTTCACTTTACCATGGCATTTTCACCAGGAGGATAGTTTGTGCAGGTTTGTGAATAAAGTAGTGCATTTCCAATCACCAACACTGACGAAGATTGCTCATATTGTAAGGGGTTGTTTAATTCCATGAGTCTTTTTTATTATATGGAGTTCGATATTAGGAAATCGCTCTTTAATTTTATTAGAAGGGCTAAATGCAAGAAATGACAATGGATTTTTTAGCTATTCTATTAGCATCGTACCTTCACTTAATCTTTTTATGGTAATTTATTGTTAAATCAAGAAGTAATATTTTGTTTTGACTATATATTGCACAAGCATCTGCTATGCGTGATGGGTGGATAGTACCATATATTGGACCAAATTCTATGAAAACATTCAATGGTGTCAACAACTGAAGACATTGTAAAGATTATGATAATTCCACATAACTTCTAAATTCTCTTTGATTAACAACTTTACTACTTCTGTTTATTCCGCCAATGATTTTTCCTTTTTTTAATAACTTGTAATCATCTTTCTAAAAAATCACTTTATTGTGGCCATATTAATATATGTTCAATTCGTTGCTTTGCACAATCAAGATGTAGTTTTTGATCCATCATGATGTGATAAAAGATAGACTGTAACACCGTAAATTTCAAAACAATTTTTTGCATTTTATAAAAGCATAATTCATTTAGTATTCATAAAAACATCAGTGTTTGAAACTCAAATCCATAACATATAAAAAATCCCAAGATCTCATAACATAAAAATCCCGTGTGTGTACTGGTCAGGCCGGGGCCTTCCCGCGATCATCACTAGTACCTGAAACAATAACACCAAACACTGTAAGCACAAATCTTAGCGAGTTCTACAAAATACCACACATAGCACATATTAGCCACTCGAGGCTATAACTCTGTAGGTCCGTGGACCCTACTCTGTGAACCCTCTGATTCTAACTCTGTGAACCTTCCGGTTCCAACTCTATAAACATGCACATCATAAATCACATAGAAATAATGAAGTACAACACATAACATACATATAGCATACAAATACTCTGTCACATAACTCTGATTACCTACTCAAGGTAAAGTATACTGAGAAGACTCACCTCGCGTATCTCGATAACTCGCAAATCCCTGAAATCACTAGTGCTCGATCTCCCGAGCTATAGTCCTCCTATAACACAATACATCTCTAATTAACACTTTCCCAACTAAGGTTGACTAACCCTATCAAGTCAACACTGGTCAACTCTGGTCAATGGTCAACGGTCAACTCAACTTGCCGAGTCTGGCGTGGACTCGCCGAGTCTCTACGGGGACCCGATTCCTCTGAGTCCCTTCCGACTTACCGAGTCACTCACCTGACTCGGTTACTCAAACCCTGGTTCGAAATCACTGAACAACCCGCACCAACTCGTCGAGTCTGGAAATGGACTCGGCGAGTGCATTCCATGCACAACCCCAAACGACCTTCTGAGGTCAGATCTGCTTCACTAACTCATAGATCCAGTCCTTCCAATCTTATTCATCACGTAAAGTTCATGTCTTGGCGCTCATAACACACCTAATGACTCATAAATGGTGTTCTGACCTCAAGCACAAAGAACCCAATCCAAAACCTCCATGGATTCATAAAAATCTTGGACAAAGGGACACTCTGGACCTCCAAGGGTCCAGATCCAGAACCTAACTCGCTTAAGGGACCAAGGAAGCACTAGATCTAGCCACAAAAGGGCTCAATAAGCCCTAAATCAACATGAACATCACCATAACAGAGAATGGTTCGAAAATAGTACCTCAAACGTGATGTTCTGGACCTCAGATCTTCAGGAAGTTGATCCTCTTGTTTCCCCTTGGCTATTGCTTCCTTTCCCTTGCTAGATAACACCTCCAAGGTCAACAATGACTCCTTATCTCACTCCAAACGCTCAAGCTCACCAGGGTTTCACTCTGGGGACTGGTGAGCACAAATGACGACCATAAGGCCCTTTAAATAGGCCCCAAACCCGAGAAATTAGGGTTTCATTAAACAGCGCAGACTCGCCGAGTCCACCAATGTGACTCGTCGACTCCGGTCATTAATCCGGGTGAGAAATCGCGTCTCTACTCGGCGAGTCTTCGCACCAACTCGCCGAGTTCTTCCACAAAACTCAAAATAAAATGAATAAATATAATACATGAAATTCCGGAAGTTACAATTCTCCCCCCCACTAGAATCTGACTTCGCCCTCGAAGTCTCATTCCTGAAATAGCTCCGGATGCTGCTCCCGCATCTCACGCTCTGGCTCCCAGGTCAACTCGGATCCCTTCCGATGTTGGCACTGAACCTGTACCAGAGGCACCTCCTTGTTCCTCAGAACCTTGATCTTTCGATCCACAATCACAACTGGTCTCTCTGCATAGTTCAGGCTCGCATCCACCTGAATGTCCTCTAACGGCACTACCGCCGACTTGTCGGCTATACACTTCCTCAACTGAGACACATGGAAGGTATTATGAATCCGCTCCATTTCCACAGGTAGCTCCAAACGATACACTACCCTGCCCACCCTCGTGATCACTCTGAACGACCCAATATACCGGGGCCCTAGCTTGCCCCTCTTCCTGAATCGGATCACTCCTTTCCAAGGAGATACCTTCAGGAGAACATAATCATAGACCTGGAACTCGAGCTCGGATCGACGTCTATCCGCATAACTCTTCTGGTGGCTCTGAGCGGTCAACAATCTTTGCCTGACCCGTTGTATCTGCTCTGTCGTCTGAAGCACAACCTCTGTGCTACCCATAACACGCTGCCCGACCTCTCCCCAGCAAATGGGGGTCCGACACCTCCTCCCATACAACAGCTCAAAGGGCGGCATACCAATGCTCGAATGATGGTTGTTATTGTAGGAAAACTCTGCCAAAGGCAAATACATGTCCCAACTCCCCCCGAAGTCTAACACACATGTCCGAAGCATGTCCTCGAGCGTCTGAATCGTCCGCTCACTCTGTCCACCAGTCTGGGAGTGATATGCGGTACTAAAATGCAGCCTAGTACCCAACTCCTCGTGAAACTTCCTCCAGAATCTGGAAGTAAAATTCACATCCCGATCTGAAACAATCGAGATCGACACTCCATGCTGAGATACCACTTCCCTCACGTACATCTATGCTAATTTCTCTACAGAAGAACTCTCACTGATAGCAAGGAAGTGAGCGCTCTTTGTCAACCTGTCCACAATCACCCAAATTGCATCGACTCCCCTAGCAGTCCTTGGCAATTTGGTGATAAAATCCATAGTAATCTGTTCCCACTTCCATTCGGGAACCTCCAACGGCTGCAACTTACCATGCGGTCTCTAGTGCTCGGCCTTAACCCTACGGCAGGTTAAGCAACTCTCCACAAACCACGCAACATCCCTCTTCATACAGGGCCACCAATACTCTCTCCTCAGGTCTAAATACATCTTAGTGGCCCCAGGATGGATCGAGAATTTTGACCGATGAGCCTCTTCCACCAAAATGGTACGCGTCCCTCCCACAAACGGTACCCATATACGCCCCTGAAATGTCATAAGCCCCCGACCATCGGTAACGAACTCCGATACCAATCCAACAACTCGCTCTCTCTTCTGGTTCTCCGATCTCACGGCCTCAACCTGTGCTCCACGAATGGCATCCAACACCGGAGCCATCACGGTCAACCGCAAACATACATCCCGCAATGAGGCACTCTCCGCTCTGCGGCTCAGGGCGTCGGCTACCACATTAGCCTTGCCCGGATGGTACAAGATCTCACAATCATAATCCTTGACCACATCCAACCACCTCCTCTGCCACATATTTAGGTTAGGCAGATCCATCAAATACTTTAGGCTCTTATGGTCCGTGTATATCGTACACCGAACCCCATACAGATAGTGACGCCAAATTTTGAGGGCGAACACCACTGCCCCCAACTCTAGATCATGGGTGGGATACCTCGTCTCATGAGGCTTCAGCTGCCTCGATGCGTATGCTATCACATGACCTCTCTGCATCAGCACCGCTCCCAACCCCAAGATCGACGCATCACAATATACCACAAAGTCCTCCATCCCCTCCGAGAGGGCTAACACCGGGGCTTCGCATAACCTTTGGCGAAGCATCTCAAAGGAGGCCTGCTGCTCGGGGCCCCATGAAAAATCGACACCCTTCCGGGTCAACCTGGTGAGTGGCACTGCGATCTTAGAGAAATCTCTGATAAATCTCCGATAATAACCTGCCAACCCTAACAAACTCCTGATCTCGGAGGGTGACCTCGGCACCTCCCAACTCATCACTGCCTCAACTTTGGCCGGGTCGACCAATATCCCTTTCTGGTTAACGAGATGCCCTAGGAACTGGACCTCTCGCAACCAGAAACCACACTTGGAGAATTTGGCATAAAGCCTCTCCGATCTCAGAACTCCGAGGATCTCCCTCAAATGCTCCTCATGCTGCTCTCTAGATCTCGAATATACCAAAATGTCGTCGATGAATACAATCACCGACCGATCCAACATCGGCATGCACACTCGGTTCATGAGATCCATGAACACTGTCGGGGCATTGGTGAGCCCGAAAGGCATCACCACAAACTCGTAATGCCCATAATGCGTCCTGAACGCTGTCTTCTGGATGTCCTCATCTCGCACCCTCACCTGATGATATCTAGACCTCAAATCGATCTTGGAGAACCAAGATGCTCCCTGCAACTGATCGAACAAATCATCGATCCTCGGCAACGAGTAACAGTTCTTGACCGTCAGCTTGTTCAACTCCCGGTAATCAATACACATCCGGTGTGAACCATCCTTCTTCTTGACAAAAAGGATAGGCGCTCCCCACGGCGAGCTGCTCGGCCGAATAAATCCCTTTCCCAGCAGCTCCTGAAGTTGCGAGGATAACTCTTGCATCTCTGGAGGTGCAAGGCGATAAGGCACCTTGGCAATAGGCGCGGCCCCCGGAACCAAATCAATACTGAACTCCACCTGCCTCACGGGAGGCACACTCGGCAACTCCTCTAGAAATACATCCGGGAACTCACGCACTATCGGAACCTCCTCAACGGACCTCAGCCTCTCTGAATCAACCCGCGTATCCATCACATATGCCACAAAGCCCTTACAGTCCTGCTGTAGACACTGCCTCACCTTAGCGGCCGAACAAAATGCTGACCCAGAACGTGTACCCTCGCCGTACACTGTAATAACTCCCCCACTGGGGTCTCGTATGGTCACTAGCTGCCGCTCGCAGTCGATAACCGCACCGAATCTGCTCAACCAGTCCATGCCCACAATGACACACACATCACCCATCGCAATAGGAACCAAATCAATCGGGAACTCAACACCGAAAATCTCGAATACGCACCCACGGATCACCTCCGTGGCATATATCACTCTCTCGTCAGCTATGGAAACTCTCAGAGGCCGACTCAACGCCTCACGACTAATACTGATATGCTGACTAAAAGCCAAAGATACAAAAGACCGACTCGCACCCGAGTCAAATAACACCAAGGCAGGTACAGAATTCACAAGAAAAGTACTTACGCATAACATAATATAAGCATAATATCTCAACATCAAAATAAATACACGAAAGAATACATACCAGCCACGACATCGGGCGCTGCGCGGACCTTCTCTGCGGTCAACTGAAAGGCTCTCCCTCGTGCCCTCGGCGTCTCGGCCTTCACTGTCCAACTCTCGGTAGCTCTGATGGCGGCAGGGACAGATCCTTGAGGTGCTCCCTGAGCTGATCCCCGCAACTGCGGACACTCTGCCTTCCGGTGTCCGGTCTGGTTGCAGTGAAAACACACTGCAAACCCATTGGGGCAGTCCTTGGTCATATGCCCTTCCTTGCCACACTTGTAGCAAGATCCATCTCTACAAACTCCATCATGACCCTTGCCGCACTTTCCACAAGTGCGGACCTTCTGGCTCCCTGATTTGGGATCAGCGGGCTTGGCCCACTTGGCTGTCGGCTGGGACTGTGCCGGTCGCCGATCCCTCCCCTGAGACTCCGCCTCCTCCCTAGCCTGAGTCTCTAGCTCAATCTCCCTCTTCCGGGCATTTGCCTGAAGCTCAGCAAATGTACGGTACGAGGAGTTTGCCACGAACTCCCAAATGTCTCTCCTTAAGATACTCAAATATCGACTCATACGTGCCTGCTCAGTGGACACGTGCTCAGGGCAGAACATCTCCCTCTCGTGGAACATCCTGGTAATCACCGTAACAGACTCAGTACCCTACTTGAGGGTCAGAAACTCCTGGGCCAAACGCTCCCTCTCCACCTGGGGAACGTACTCATCTCGGAACATGGCAGTGAACCTCTTCCATGTCACTGCCACAAGCTCAGCAGGCGTAAAGTGCGTTGTGACAAACTTCCATCAGTCCTTCGCTCCCAAGCGAAGCTGGTTCAGCGCGAACCGGACTCTCAAATGCTCAGGAGATGAGCAAGTAAAGAAACACCCCACTATGTCTGAAATCCATATCATAGCCGCCACCAGGTCCTGGGTCCCGTTAAACTCCGGCGGTTTTGTGTTGCTGAACTCTCGGAACAGCAACGCATCACCACCCTGCGGCCTCGCGGCAGCAATAGCTGCGGTGGCCGCTGCAACAACAGCCTCAAAAAGAGCAACATAACGCTCGTCGAAAGTCTCAATCAACGTGGTCTTAATAGACCCGTATATCTCTGGTATCTCTGCCCTGATGGCCGCAACCACCTCCTCATGGATGATCCGGCGGATCTCCTCATCACTGGCCCCACTGCTCTCAGGCATAAGACGTGTCCTCACCATGAGCTACCTCTGAAATACAACATACGATAAATTAGAATCCATTCGAGCATACTCACACTCGACAACTCATCCCTCCTTGATCCTTGGCACTCCAAAGATTCTTACTTGGGCTGTACACCGCCTCGGTGCTTTCAGTAGTACGGGCCCAATACTACTGTCTGCACCGTATCATAATACACCCCAAGTCCTCCTCTTCGGATTCCAAGTTCCAAGTACTCTATTATGCATAATCCACTCTCTAACAGATCTCTCATAAGCTCCTCGCTGCTACCTACTCACTCTCAAGCATCTCATAGCAGCTCACCTCTCCCTAGGCTAAGGCATCACAAATCAGGCCACTCTAGTCCTAATAGGAGTACCTAGCCTACTCTAGCATGAGAATACATCATATCAATATCATAACACATAATATGAGGGTATCTTGGGAAATCACCGTCCGGGCGTATTTCCAAAAATCTTTTACTCTTTTTGAAAATATTTCTCAAATCCTCAGTTTGAGTTCAAATACGCCCAAAGGTGTACTTGAATCCCTCAAACCAAGGCTCTGATACCAACTTGTAACACCGTAAATTTCAAAACAATTTTTCGCATTTTATAAAAGCATAATTCATTTAGTATTCATAAAAACATCAGTGTTTGAAACTCAAATCCATAACATATAAAAAATCCCAAGATCTCATAACATAAAAATCCCGTGTGTGTACTGATCAGGCCGGCGCCTTCCCGCGATCATCACTAGTACCTGAAACAATAACACCAAACACTATAAGCACAAATCTTAGTGAGTTCCCTAAAATACCACACATAGCACATATTAGCCACTCGAGGCTATAACTCTGTAGGTCCGTGGACCCTACTCTGTGAACCCTCTGATTCTAACTCTGTGAACCTTCCGGTTCCAACTCTATAAACATGCACAACATAAATCACATAGAAATAATGCAGTACAACATATAACATACATATAGCATACAAATAATCTGTCACATAACTCTGATTACCTACTCAAGATAAAGTATACTGAGAAGACTCACCTCGCGTATCTCGATAACTCGCAAATCCCTGAAATCACTAGTGCTCGATCTCCCGAGCTATAGTCCTCCTATAACACAATACATCTCTAATTAACACTTTCCCAACTAAGGTTGACTAACCCTATCAAGTCAACACTGGTCAACTCTGGTCAATGGTCAATGGTCAACTCAACTCGCCAAGTCTGGCGTGGACTCGCCGAGTCTCTACGGGGACCCGATTCCTCTGAGTCCCTTCCGACTCACCGAGTCACTCACCCGACTCGGTTACTCAAACCCTGGTTCGAAATCACTGAACAACCCGCACCAACTCGTCGAGTATGGAAATGGACTCGGCGAGTGCATTCCATGCACAACCCCAAACAACCTTCTAAGGTCAGATCTGCTTCACTAACTCATAGATCTAGTCCTTCCAAGTTTATTCATCACGTAAAGTTCATGTCTTGGCGCTCATAACACACCTAATGACTCATAAATGGTGTTCTAACCTCAAGCACAAAGACCCCAATCCAAAACCTCCATGGATTCATAAAAAGCTTGGACAAAGGGACACTTTGGACCTCCAAGGGTCCAGATCCAGAACCTAACTTGCTTAAGGGACCAAGGAAGCACTAGATCTAGGCACAAAGGGCTCAATAAGCCCTAAATAAACATGAACATCACCATAACAGAGAATTGTTCGAAAATAGTACCTCAAACGTGATATTCTGGACCTCAGATCTTCAGGAAGTTGATCCTCTTGTTTCCCCTTGGCTATTGCTTCCTTTCCCTTGCTAGATAACACCTCCAAGGTCAACAATGGCTCCTTATCTCTCTCCAAACGCTCAAGCTCACTAGGGTTTCACTCTGGGGACTGGTGAGCACAAATGACGGCCATAAGGCCCTTCAAATAGGCCCCAAACCAGAGAAATTGGGGTTTCATTAAACAGCACAGACTCACCGAGTCCACCAATATGACTCGTCGAGTCCGGTCATTAATCCGGGTGAGAAATCGCGTCTCTACTCGGCGAGTCTTCGCACCAACTCGCCGAGTTCTTCCACAAAACTCAAAATAAAATGAATAAATATAATACCTTAAATTCCGGATGTTACATAGAGAAGGTTTAGTTCAAGTGATTTTATCATTATTTACTCAATCTATTGTAAAGGAAAGCACCATCATAATAGTTATTTACTATCTTTGTTAATGTTCTCTAATATATTGTTTTTTTGATAAAATAAAGAAGTAATATAGTTTTGAATAACAAGTATAATAGCGTGAATATATTAATTAACAAATCATTCAATTTACCAAACACATACTGTAACATCCCAAAATTCAAGACTAAAAATTTCTTTTAATAAAACGTTACTCAAAGCAAAATCATCAAACCAAAACATAATCAGAGTATTAATTTCCAGAACACATATTCGTTATTAGAGTAAAACATTCCCAGGCTGTCTAATCTATGGTGTGTGCCATGCGATCACCCCGAGCTCTTCCCTCCGCTACCGGAAGTACCTGAAACCAAAACTGAAAACCGTAAGCACGAAGCTTAGTGAGTTCCCCACCCTACCACATACCATGCATAACCACATACTACACATACTGGGCCACGCCCGCTATCCTGGGCCTCGCCCCTGCCTCGGCCTCGACCGTTACAACGGCGCCGCCGCTCCAGGCCCCGCCTGGCTTCGAGCCCCGCTCAGATACAGATCTGTTTAGGCCTCGCCTGTCACTAGGCCTCGCCCGCTAACATATAATAACACATAAACATATCACAACACATAAGCTAAACATATACTAATAGATCCTGTCCTAAGGCCTCGCCTATCATGGGCCTTGCCCTTGTCCTGCTACTGATGAGTCATGGAACCCCTTCCATGCTCCTACTGATAGTGAGATACGGGCCCAGCCCACACTCACCCTTTCCCTAACTTGGGCCTCGCCCCTAATCTGTTGCTAATGAGATGTGGACCACCATCCACACTCTGCTAATAGTGAGATACGGGCCTAGCCCACACTCACTCTTTCCCTAACTTGGGCCTCGCCCCTGATCTGTTGCTAATGAGATGTGGAACACCATCCACCCTTTGCTATTGGTGAGATACGGGACCTCGCCCACACTCACCTCCCTACCAGGCACATACAAGTATTACACAGACAACAAGTATAAACTATCACATGAACCATTCCTTGCGCACCCGCCCGCTATCATTGGACCTCGTCCAGAAAATCATACTAGCATACTACGCCTAGGGCTAACCCCCGGGTCTTCTACTCATAACTACATGGGCCGACATTGTGGCCTTAGACCCATTCACAAAAAGGGAAACTCACCTGCACTGGCTGAACTTGCTGATAATCCCGCTAGCTGCTGCCCGACAACTCTCTGAACTCTTGCTCCACTAGCTCCCCGAGCTACCAATATCAATGTAACACTTAGTCTAACTGACCCCCGAAACTCAACCAAGTCAACGCTGGTCAAAGCCAAAGTTCTGGTCAAAGTCAACTTTTCAGGTCAACCCTACTCGCCGAGTCTATCTACTGACTCGCCGAGTTCATATGCTCAAAGTCCTTCCATTCGCGACTCGACTCGCCGAGTCTACCGATTTCCGAGTCCTGACCTGTCCGACTCACCGAGTCTCCACTCGACTCAATGATTCGAGTCTCAACTCGAAGGGTTTGGGGTTTCGCGACCTGACTCGCCGAGTCCAAGAACAGACTCTCCGAGTCCAAGGCAATCTTCAACAGACTCGCCGAGTTGTTCTTCCAACTCGCAGAGTTCCCAACCAACCTCATCCAACTCGCCGAGTCCATCCATGCGACTCGTCGAGTCGCTCCAGCTCTTAACCCATGCAGTGGCTTTTCGAGCCAAACAGGGGGTCCAACACATAGATCCATACTCCCAGGGCCTATTCCTCACGTAAAGTGGCAAACTTTACGTGTAACTATGGAGATCTAGGCTCAAAACACTCCAAACTAGGGTTTATGACAACCATGCCTCACCAACATACCAAGAGCTAATACTTTATGGGATTCTAGACCAAAACAAGCATGGACCTGAGGTAGCAACCTCACATCTGAACTTCTAGCTTGAAATGGTTACTTATCATGCCAAGAATGCCCAAAACTCACACATAGATCTAGGTGCAAAGGAGTCCAAGAACTAGTTTATTACCTCCAAATGTTCAAAAATGTCTTCCAAACCCCGGATCTATAGCCCCTTCTCGCACCTCCAATATCCTTTTTCCTTCTCCAAGCTTCAATGCACTCTTCAAGGCAATAATTAGCTCAACAATGGATATGACGGCTAGGGTTTGGTGTTCTGGGTTAGAGAGGCAGTAAAGGAACCCTAGGGAAGAGAATGAGACGCTTAAATAGACTCCAAGTCCCGGATTTAGGGTTTTCCTCGTTCAGACCAGACTCGCCGAGTCTCCTTAGCCGACTCGCCGAGTCGGTCACTTACCCCTTGACCCGGATCCCGGTCGGACTCGCCGAGTTCCTCCTTGGACTCGACGAGTCGTCCCTTAAACTTAGGGTTTCCTTTCCTTTCTTGGCCTTCCTGACTTTGGGTGTTACACATACTATAAGCATTATAAATTTTTAAAAAAGTACATATAAATGTTATAGTCTTAACTAAACCATAAGCGAAAATTATAAATTTGGTATCCTTGGTATATTATCCCTATAGCAATATGCTCATTCAGAAAAAAAATAATAATAAATAAAGGTTTAAAATTCATGTTTCTTAAACGAACTATATAGTTTTTGTAAGTATTGATATAAAAATTATATTTTATAAAGCATATTGAAGCTATAAATTAAAAAGGTCATTGATAATTAATCATCAGAAAATCTTTTTGATTGCTATGATGACATAGGCAAATGAAAAATGATTATTGTATTTCATGGTGTTAAAACAAATGTTGACAGATATGAAAGGTGATTAGCTCAAACCACAATAAGTAACATCATACACGACCTCCCCTTCAAATAACATATTATGAAATATCATAAAGCAAGTCCAAAAATAAGTTATCTTAAGGATTTTCGTACCCGTCGCTTGGCGCGGGTAAACGAATATATATATATATATATATATATATATATATATATATATATATATAAAAGTTAACATGTTAGATGTTTTAGAAAGATAAGATCATGTAATTTACATCTAGCACAAATATAAGAATATTTAGTGTGATAAGACTATTTTTCTAGTTTTTGGCGTTCTTAACGACAATAACCGGTTAAAATTTGGTTGTAAACCTTGTAAAATTTATTTTTACCTTTTTGTGGATATTTAGTCAAACTAACCTTATATGTTTAAAGTAACATATTATAGGTCAAATCTCACAAAAATGGTACCATACCCTAGTCATGACCATTTTTGCTAGAAAAACTCTATTTTTGCATAAAATGGTGGGTTTTTAGATTTTCTTTTTGTAAAACCAAATCTTTGGTATTTTTAACTAGTTTCATAACACATGTCAAAAAACAATATATTTTGAGTTGTATCCCACAAAAATGATGTAATATATTGGTTAAAACCATTTTTGCTAGAAAAGTCATATTATGTTCAAAAAAATATAGTTTTTATAGTTTTGTTTTTGTGTCTTTTTCTCAAAAACATATAGTATATTTATACTCATTTCTCATAGCTTTGCCTTTCTAAACAAACACACCACATATAAATGTTCAAGTAACTAAGTAATAACATCTTTTTCATGCACATAGTACTTTTACACAACTTAAAGAGAAGCATGCATAACAACTTATGCTATTATACAAGTTTACTTGTATTCCCCTCTAAGACCTGGAAAACTCGAAAATGAAGGGGTGTGAACTCACCTTGAGTGTATTTCTTAGTGGATAAAGGGATGAAGATGAAGGTTTTTAAGCTTAGAACACTTGAAGACGCTTGAAGAACACTTGAATGTCGAATTACCTTATAGATAATAACACATAAATGTGTGTAAATGTAACAAAACTAGTATTTTTATGTGTAGAATCTATAGATTTATGAGAAAAAGCTTACCAAAAACTTAAGGACCAACTTATGGATGAGAAATCTTGAGAGAATTGAAGAGTTTATCGAGAGGATTATAGAGTAAAAGTGTTGAAGAAGATGAAGTTGTGACAATAGGGGGGGGGGGGGTGCGTAACTCTTAAGGGGGAGGGGGAAGGGGGTGCCAGGGTGGGTAGGGGTAGGGGACAAGGAATAAACTAATTGTGTATTACCCTAAGGTTAGTGTATTTGCATAAAAGTTACTTATTTATGGTGGGGAACAACATTGTAACTGGTGATTTTTATTAAAAAAAAAAAAAAAAAAAAAGTCAAACTTTTATGACACCTTGGTATCTTTTATAAAAATGGTGGTGTTTTTATAAAAAAAAATGGTATAAAGGATATGTAAATATTTAATTTGAATTATAAAAATTCAAATTATTGTAAAAACCATTATTATTAAACATAATAATACGTAACATGAAGGTTAGTTTGAATTCCCAAGTTCGTTTCGTTAAAATTTAGGTGTTTAGTCGGGTATAGAATTTGTTGCATTTGGTGAAGAATTCACCAAAATTTGTGTTTGAAGCCTTTGTTATGAATTTGTCATGTAGTATAAGGTTTATGAACTCTACTACATTGAGTTATGATTATTATTTATACTAAAATAATATAAAATTGAATTACCGAATTGTTACAATACTAACCTTATTTAGAGTTTATATTCGATAATTGGGAACCAGAGAGGTACATTGTATTATAACTTGTCAATAGTACATTAGACGCATTAGGGAATATCACGATTCACCTAAAATTCTAATATAAGTCGAGTTGACCGGGTTGACTTTTGTTGACTTTGTTTGACCAAAATTGACGGTTGTTACAATCTATCAGTACACTCATATCGTTACTTGTGATACAAAGAAACTGAGTGGGTCAGGTTGGGAAACCTGGAGGGTACATAGAGATTTCAATCCCACAATGTTATAATATATATATATATATATATATATATATATATATATATATATATATATATATATATATATATATATATACTGCAAAACCAACTATTACCAAACAATATATAGATGTGTCTCCGACTTGGATATCTATAAACCATCATACCTAAACATACCCACCCTAAATCGATCTTCACATATCTTAGTCTACGTTTATCTTGAAGGATTATCGCGTCTGATGAATCATTTAGAAAAATCAAGTGTTTGTCATCTAGAAAATGACCAGGCATACCTTTACAGATGATTGATTTGGACCCACCATTTATGGTCATCAAAAAGATTATGCAGACATACCATTACAGCTGCCCGATATAGACCCACCATTCTTGGTCATCCAAAAGAATATGCATATATAACTCTATAGTTGCCTGATCTGGACCCATCATTTCTGGTCATCCAAAAAAATATGCAGACATAACATTACAGTTGTCTGATCTGGGCCCACCATTTATGTCATCCAAAAAAAAGAATATGGTTTGCACTCTGGTACGTATTTCGTACCATGAACACCTGAAAAGTGTCATGGAACAAAAATCTACTCTTCATTCCTAACTTACACACACATATTCCGAATGAGGCTACCCGATATCAATCTTAACTGAACTATGTATCTATAATAAGTCCTACCTTATTAACGAGCAAAACCACTAGACTCTCGATACCAACTCTGCTTAGACAACACTACCTTGATTTAGTGTGTATATTTAACACGAAGTATTTAGGAATCAATATATTTTATTTATCCTTTCGATAATATTTTTATTATTGTTATAGTGTAATAATAGTTATATATCTTTTAACATACATAGAACCATATCTGGTTCACATATTGTATATTCTCAAATACATTACTAACACATAAACCAAACAATAAATATATAGCTCACATATAAACTTTCTAATAGATATTTAATACCTAAATTGGTAATTGTATTAAAATTATGTTTATAACTATGCACTAACTTGTTAAAGTGGATGACTAAAAATTCGGGCAACACTTTACTTTGGTACTTAGATTTCCCTTTTGAAGCGACCTAGGTTCATATCGGCTATCGCTAAGTCTTAGTCTTGTATTTTGAGTGACTAATTGTAACGTTTCAAAAATTAAGACTAGAAATTTCGATTTTTAAGTTAATAAAACCGTTATCCAAAACACCATCATGGAAATCATAGTGAATCAGAGTGTATCAAATAACATCCAAGTACATCATGGTCATGTAAAATGCAAAACAATATGGTGTATGAAATGTAGTCATCCCGAGCTCTTCCCTTTCAAACCGGAAGTACCTAAAACATAAACTAAAAATTGTAAGCACAAAGCTTAGCGAGTTCCCCTAAAACACTCCATAACATATAATCATACATCAAGCATATATGGGTGCTTGCAGTCCCTTTCGGTCTATTTCAACCGGATACAATCAAGCATATATGGGTGCTTGCAATCCCCTTCAGTCTATTTGAACTGGATACTATCAAGCATATATGGGTGCTTCTAATCCCATTCGGTCTATTTCAATCGGATACCGAGTCTATTTCACCCCTACCACTACCACATAATCTCAAAACAAAAGAATCACATAGACATCAAGGCATAACAGACAATTATCATGAAGATAATCATCATACTACAAGTATAACTTAGTGGACCGCGTTGGTGCCTTCGACCCACAAATATAGTAAAGGAAACTCACTTGAATCACGAAGCCGACTTGAGCTAGTTGTTCTCCTGCCAAAAGACGGGTGCTCAACACCTCCTATCAATCCACACAAGGTAAAACCTAAGTCTACCTTCTAAAAATAGAATATTGACCAAAAAGTCAAACCAAGTCAAAATTCAACGGCTAAAGTCAAAGTCAACGGTCAACATACTAACAGTTTACCCTCACGTCGTGACCAGTCCTTGGTTACGTCGTGAGTAGGGATGAAAGTGGGTCCAAACCCGGACTGGATGGACCCGGACCCGGACCCGGAAAACCCGGAACCAGTTAACGGGATTTTTTAAAATCGGAAACCGGACTGGTATATAGGATCCGGTTCCGGTTCGGTATCGAGTACGGTAACGGGTAAAGTGGGTCTAGAACCGGAAAACCCGGAAACATCAAAGTGGGTAGGTTGGAACCGGATAAAGTGGGTTTAGAACCGGAAAAACCGGAATTTTTGGGTAATTACTTACTACTTCGTAGGTTGAACTTTGAAAATTTCCATATTGATATCCCGACTTTGGGGACTGTAACTCATTGAATATGAAACCAAAATTAATAAAATTATAGTCTAAAATCATGTACAAACTCTAAACTACATGTTGGAAAAAACCTCATGTCAATCGGAGTTGAAACGAAGAAGATATGCATCTTTTAAACGTTTTACAAAAACTGGTTCTGTCCCTAAAAGTGGTTCCGGTTCCTAACACCGGTTCCGGTTTTTAGACCCAGTTTACCTAGACCAGATGGACCCAAACCCGGATTACCCGGAACCAGGATAAAGATAATTTTTAAACCCGGAACCGAAACCGGTTCCGGTTCTATATATTTTGGTTCTAACGGTTCCCGGTTCCGGTCCAATTTCGGTTCCGGTCCGGTTTTCCGGTTCTAAATCTCATCCCTAGTCGTGAGAATACACTCAGATAGATTTCAACTCTAACTCACACCACTCAGCAACTCAGCGAAATGACTCAAAAGCCGTCCTCACGACATGAGCCTTCCTTGGTCACATCGTGAGCTCCAAATGATCAAGTTCTATGGCGAAAAACCATTCTTACGTCGTGACACTCCCTGTGTCATGTCGTGAGCATAGTCTGATGCCATATCCTAATGTTTTGAGTCCTTAATCCATTAAGTCTTCGACCCCAACTCTTTCAAAAGCTACATAGGACTCCAAAGGTCAATAAAAATTATTACTTAATGGACATGCATGCCTCATGCATGTCCTAAACCCACCTTAGATCAAAATGACAAGAAATGGCCCCAAAATCATGCAAGATTCACAAATCACTACTAAACTTTAGATCCATAAGATATGATGCTTAACGGGCCCTCAGAGGCCATAAATTTGCCAACTTTATAGATCTCCTCCATGCAAACTTCCACAATCATGAAGGAAAAGGGACAAGAACCTATATCTAGTAACTTAAACTCATAAAGGTTGAATCTTGGACACTTACAATTGTCTAGAATGTGCACAAGATGATGATGATGATGAAGCCTCCTTGCTGGATCACCACTTTAGAACATCTTCTTTTCCTTTTTCTAGCCGTTAAAACACCGAGATGGATCCAAAACCACCAAAAGGGATGAGGGTTAGGGATTTCTGAGTTGGAGGGAGGTGGAGGCTGAGAAATGAACCCTAAAATCGAGTTCAGGGGGGGGGCTTAAATACATTGGAAAACCTAAAAGTTTATGGGCTTGGGATGCATCGATCCTTATATTGTGAGTTCTTATTGCTCACGTCGTGAGCTCAACATATATACGATTTCTTCATTAATCACTCCTCACGTCGTGACCCTTCTATGGCTCACGTTGTGATCCTTGGTTTTATCCAAAAACCAAGCCTTATACTTCTTGAAACACTAATTCGAAATCACTCCTTAAATTGGATTTTGTCCTCGAAATCACTCCTTACTACCTTTCAGAAACGCCAGACAGCCTGGACACTTTTTCCAAAATCTCAATATGGATTGAGGAAACAACGCACGCATATAACAAAATTCCAAAACTGTAACCAAACTGAGCCTTAGCAAGGCTCTCAAATCCTAGTGATGAACGAATCCTTACCCCACTAGTGTTCACCCCTGAAGAATAACCATTACTACTTTGCCCGGAATTTGAAATCCTAAAACCCTGTCTGCCTCCCTGACAGACATCCCACTTTGAATCACTGACAATACAACTCCACTTCGTATTCCAAACTGATCATAACTCTTCCAACCCCTGATTATCCTGTTGTTTCCACTGGGAAACAAAATCACCGACCATTCATTATTGCAGAAAACCTTTCACTTGATAAAAGGCTTAGATAATCTTTCAAGTAGAAGACTCATCCCTACGACGGTTAGACTCAGACGAGAGTTACACAGTAGGGTTAAATCAATTAATCTGAGATTATTTAACACATGCAGCAAGTGACTTACCTTCTAATTAACCGATATACTGGATTTCCAGCTGGTTGCCGAGGTTTCTGTGTAAGTACCTGAAAACCTTCTGGTTCTTTGTCCTTAAATGATAGAAGAATCGTTGATGTTGTACATATTGTGTTTTTGGAGTTTCTGACAGGAAGAACCATCAGATATGTTGATCCACAAACAACCAATAACTCAAAAAACAGGATCCAAGGGCCTTAAAGTTCTCAAAAACATGATCCAATTTAGTTCTCATCTATGAAGAAAAAAAATTCAACCTAAAGTTCTTTCTCAATAGGGATTCACTTAGGCATTTTATCAAACACATAATTTGCATGAAATTATTCCATATAAAGACTTGCTTAACTCGTACAGTTATACACAATCAAAATTGAGTCAATTGTTGGGATATGATACATATATAAAGAGCAGGGTAAGAAAGCAATCCATACCAAAATTTTCATTTTACGTCAAGACGTCAAGTTGCATAAAACGTTTAAAAATCACGAGCAAAGCAGTGGCAACGGGGAGAATTGACGGCAACAAGCTTGCTGTGATTGTAAGCAATGCGTGATGGGGCATGTGAAGAGACAAAGACCTAATAACAGATCGCCAATGGAAGAGGACTAGAGGAGGTGGTGCAGTCGAGATCGGCAATGGCAGGGGACCTATTCTGAAAAAAAATCGCCAACCACACAGGAGGGAAGGATATGATGTATGAAAGTTGTAGGTTAGGGGTACTACTCGAGCAACTTAAAATCGTCGCCATAATCTAACAATCCTAATTTCCTCTTGATTTTCCCAACCTCTTCAACTTGAGAGTTGATGCCACTTGATGCACCCTTAGGTCCGTCTTCCATCTATCACATGAGAGTTGATTCGATCCGAACTGTTAGATTGACCTGAAGAATGCAAACAAACCGTAAGCAGGTCGAATGAGAGGTGATCTCGGGCGACTCTCTGATGGTTAAGTTAGTGAGAGGGTTTGTAATCGATATCTATATGAGATTATTAAGAACGATCTATCTTTTACTTACTTTCTTGACGAGTCAGACCGCCTATTTATAGTGGCATGGGAAGAAGTAGCAAGTTCTTTCCATATCAACTCTGACATGCCATCCTATCGCATTTATGGCGTTATGCCCGAAGGTACGACTATTGGTATAGTATATGTCGTTGCACAATTGTGTTGTGGCAGTTCCAAGATCCACCAACTATATATCCTCATACAAGCTGTATCTCAGAGTTTCGAGGTACTATTGCTATTGTTTCGACGTCATCTTGTACCTTCTCTTCGTTCTTTCTCTTCCTTTCAAGTTGTCATGCCAGCTCGGTATGCAGACAAACAACTCTGAGTCAATTGAGACAGGTAACTTCGAGCAACTTCCCAACATGTTGGTTCAGTATGTTTGGAAAGGATATAGGTGTTCCCGGGTTATATCCTATTAGAGGGGTAGCCTGTGCTACCCCAAACTACCATGTAGCTCCGCCCCTGATCATATATGGTCGTTAATAGTCGATATGTTGTTATCATAATTGAATATATTTATCCCGGGTGTGCTATGATTGTTTGCACATATATTGGTCTGAATAAGGATGTACTCATATCTGCTCTAACATTAGGGATGTAATTGTATTAGTTAGGGTGAAAACTCTCGACTAAACCTGTAACATGACACTGACCCAACCCGAAAATAGATGGGGTTGGGTTGAGATTTTTGACCTGCGTTTATTTCATGAGTTGAGTTGGGTTACTTGTTTCGGTTCGCGGGTCAACCCGCCAACCCATATATATAAAAATCGCAGCTTTTTATACAAATTCGTTGAAAAAAAATTTCTTTTTTTATAAAAAAAAAAATTGATTTTTATTTTTTTTTCAGCGAATTTTAATAAAAAGCTGCGATTTTTTATAAAAAAATTCAAAAAAAAAAATTTTTGTGATGTCTAAGTATTTTTTTACACATTTTTATAATTTTTAGGGTTTTTTTTCCATAGAACCAAAACCTATGTGTGTGTGTGTGTGTATATATATATATATATATATATATATATATATATATATATATATATATATAGTTAGTTAGTTAGTTAGTTAGTTAGTTATTAATGAAATATGATTTCCTTCTGTATTCTTATGTGGCTAATCTGTGTTTGCGATGCCCTAATCAAAAAAAAAAATGTTGTCATTTTTGTATGAATTTTTTTGTTTTTCAGTTTTATTTGAATGTTGATGACTTTATGAATTTATTTTAAAAACTTATTTTTTGATGTTAATTACTATAATCACTTTATGACTTTATGTTGAAAAAACATCATTTTTGAAAATGCATTATTAAACGGATTATATGAGTTGGGTTTGACTCACTCACTTGTACCCACAAACCCATATATTTAAACGAGTTATATGGGTTGAGTTGGATTGAAGTTTCTAACCAACCAACCCATATATTATATGAGTTGGATTGAGTTAATGTTTTTTGACCCGTCAACTTATCAACCCGTGACTCGTTAACCCGAACCCAAACCAATTATCAGGCCTAATACTAATATTATATTCTGAAACTGATAATATGGTGCAGTTTAATCATTAACCGAGTGTAAGTGATTTGGGTTTGTGCGGTTTGAAAAAAATCTCTATCTCCAACCCATGTCATCATTCTTTGCACAAAAAATCGTAAGATATTTAGTTCAAAAATGATTAACAAATAATGATATCTCACCAATTAAACAATATAAACAATAGAGTTTGAGTAAATTACACGAATCGTCCCTCGTTCAGGTGCTAAAAAGCACGTTCAGTCCCTATTTTAAAAAATTAACTCGAATCGTCCCTCGTTTGGTTAAAAGTTGCACATGTCATCCCTCGTTAGTTTAAATTTACACGTTTCATCCCTTACGAGACATGAAATGACTATTTTGCCCTTTTTATTTTATTTTTCTTACAATTAATAATAATATACAAAATAAAATAAAAACCTCATCCCTCCCACCTTATCTAACCCCTTCCCTTCTAAACACACTTTCCCCTAAAGCAAAATCATCACCACCACCACCATTGACCACCGCTGGACCACCACACACCACGGTTGACCACCACCTTTTTTTTCTTTCAAAAACACCGTCGATAACCCCTTATCACCCCCTTCTTCCAAAGGGTCCTTAAGCCACCATCGTCGACCACCAGGCCTTGTAAAAACACCAGCCGCAAGAAGAGAGACGGAAACACCAACCCCCACCACCTGTTCACAAATCTACACTCTAGGTGGTGTAAGATTTGATTTTTTTTCCAAAGACGTGAGTAATGGCAAACTTGATTTCTTCAAGGTTGAAACTTTGTCGAGTCTGATTCAACACAAAACCCTCTCATATTACTCTGGCGGAATGTACCTCCGATCTAAGGTTTCAAATGGAGATAGAGGCGAAAAAAAAGTAGATTCGTTCTTCCGTTTTTGTCAGGCGAGGGGCGAGGGAGAAGACGGTGATGGTTATGCGCAGATGAAAGAGGTGGTGGTTTCGAACGAAGATGGAGGCGGTGATGGTTGCTACAATAATGGCAGAGAAAGAAAGAAAAGAGATGTGTGGTTGTGGTTTCCGGCAACTTCATGGTCGTCGGCTACTTCGTGAATTGTGTGCAGATCTTAGACGGTGGCGGACATGCGGCGAACGAAGAAGCGGAGATGGAGCGGTGGATAGTGGTCTTCATTTGAAGACCTAGTTTCAATGATGTAGAAGGAAAGGGGGAAAACGAAGGGGAAGGGGGAACTGGGAGGGGTGGGTTGATTGGTTGGGTATTTTTTTTTAATCTAAAAAAATGATAAATACTTATTAAAAAATTAAAAAAAAATTATTAAGGGTAAAAATGTCATTTTATGTCCACATGGACGATGCGAGTGAAAAAATAATTATATAGGAACGATCCAAGTTAATTTATGAAAATAAGGACTCAATGTGTTTTTTGACACCTGAACGAGAGACGATTCGCGTAATTTACTAATAGAATTTTAAGAATCCATCGACTTTTGACGTTTTAATCCAAACCGAATCATCGATATTCCTGTCTTTTCTTTTATCCCTTGCTTCTCATTTTTTCTTCCTTCTCATTTTCTAGTTTCTACACAATATAGGTATGGGTAAACTAGTAATTTTAGGTACCCAGCCCCTTCATCTCATCAACATCCAAAAGAGTCGTATCATTTAAACGTTATCCTCATCGCTTTATGGCGTCTTCGCTCCGCCTTCATCTGCCATTCCGCTCTGCCTGCAACCGTTCCGCCGCCTTTAACCCCATCGGAAATCCTAGATGCTATACTACAGTTCGATGCGGTCCGAGAGACAACCGTGGTCCGCTTTACAAAGGCCGAACGCTGAGCATAGAGGCAATACAAGCCGTTCAATCACTCAAACGATCACACCGTTCAGATCCCACCAATAATGATACCGTTTCCAAAACTCTATCTCGTCTCGTCAAATCCGACCTCGTCGCCGCCTTCAACGAGCTCCTCCGTCAAGATCAGTTCGACCTAGCTCTCAAAGTCTTCTCCGCCATCAGATCTGAGGACTGGTACAAAACCGACCTATCTCTGTACGCGAAGCTGGTGGCGTCGATGGCGACTAAAAGAATGACGGATGATATTGACAATCTGATCCTCGACATAGAAGTGGATGACGTGGTTTCATCTGATTCGAAGGGACTCATAACGCTTATCAAGGCGTTGCTTGCTGCTGACAGGGCTGAATCGACGGTCAGGATATATGAGATGATGAAATCCGGCGGGTGGAATTGTAATTCTCCATCGAATGATTATGTAGGTAAGGTTTTGAGTAGGGGATTGAGGAGATTAGGGAAGAAGAAGGTAGCTGATGAGATAGATTCAGAAATTGGGAGGGTGTCGGGTGGTATTTCGGAAAAGATGGTGGTTTAAATTGTAAAATTGGTATGGAGAATATAGGCATCACATTTTAGTCACCCAAATTACATTATCAGGTCTAGAAATGCACACAATTTTGAATTTTCATTCCTTTTCATTCCTTTTTTTCTTCTTCATATTTGCTTAGGTTTTTGAAGGCATTACTTGATTTTTCTCATTTTAAATACAATTATAACTACATCTTTAAAGTAACCATTACCGGTAATATTCGAATTCCATGAAACTTGGTCTTTGTGGGTCAGAAGAAACAGCTTTTGCAACCGAGCCACATTTGGAATGCATATTTATCAGGCTGTTTCCAATTGGCAACACTGGAATTAGTGATTCCATTCCATTCTGGATAACATAACAATGAACATCCATCGTACCTTCCTCCAATAAAAAGAGAATTAACCATGAGTACTTTGAAGAAATACATAAGAATCGTATGTTAAACCAACCATAAGTGATAAGTCCACGTATTGACACCCGAATCTTGTTCTCCATTAACTCAAAGATCTTTCTACCTAATCGTGATTTGACCAGATTTAGCAAATTCATTCACCGACATCCAAGTCATGTGAAAATCCGAACTTTTTTGTATTGCACATATCTAATCCATTGATGGGAGACGGAGGCATGAACACTGAACAGCACCGTTGGAGGAGTAATAACGGTAACATCCCGTAGTCAGAAAGTAGAGAGCACGTGTTTAGAAATTTGTTTCTCAGTCACATTGTAAACCTTGTGAGCCGTATACTTAGGATTTCTAGTTGTAAGACTTGTATAAATTATAGTCTTTGTATAATTTGTTCTCACTTCAAGATAATATACAACAACATTACTCTGCTGTCATTGTTTACATAGTATCAAGAGTCACTTACCTTTTTTCTTGATTTTTCTTTTCTTGTCGTTCAACCATGGCCGCCAATCACATTCTTCTCGGTCTTGCTAACAATTCCAATCTCAACTTTCAATTTCCCTCCATCAACATCAAACTCATTCGTGGCAACTACCCTCTCTGGCGATCAACTGTCATCTCAACTCTTGAAACGTTTGACCAAGATGAGTTTGCCCTAGCCCCAAATCCACCATCACAGACAATTACAGTCTCACCCACCGAAGGCCCACCCACCACAACACCAAATCCCGACTACACTCTTTGGAAAAAGAAGGACCAATTTGTTCTTTTGTGGCTTCACTCGACTCTCTCTAACACATTCCTTGCCACTGTTGCTCGTTCCTCTTCTTCTTATGAGGCCTGGACGTCACTTGAAAAGACGTTTCAAGGTCAGACACGAGCTCGCAGAATGTCCATAAAGACCGATCTTCATACCATCACAAAAGGATCACTCTCCATCATTGATTATGTGGAGAAGAAGCGTTCCATCGCCGATTCCTTAGCAGAAAGCTTGTATCCTATCTCTTCTGAAGACCTAATAGGTTATATCCTTAGTGGGTTGGACTCTTCCTATGGCCCCTTTATTACTGCCTATATAGTCAAAGATAACCAAACTACCGTTGATGATCTCCTAGGTATGCTACTTCAAGAAGAAGTCCGTTTAGAGCATGACCACCTATGCCAATCTCAGAATAATCCATCACCAACACCTACTTCTTCTGTTCCGCTGACTCTCAACACCAATCGCACGTCTTCTCATTCGAACTCTCAACATCATGGGTCTAACAATTTCTCATATGGGTCTCGATCAAATGATTCTCGCGGAAGACGTCCTCAATGTCAATTATGCTCCAAACCAGGGCATGAAGCCGTAGATTGCTGGCAACGTTCCAATCAAGTGGATCATCCCTCTCACCGACCAAATCCACGGGACCAACCTTGTCAAGCAAATCTTACTCATCAACAAAGTCCCTCCACTGTGACCAGTGATCCATCCTAGTACTTTGACACAGGGGCGACATGTAGCTCCCGACTTTCAGAAAATGAACCTTCCAGAAGACTATTAAGGCTCAGACCAACTACAAGTTGGTAATGATAACATTCTTGTTCTTTCACATATTGCTTCATCTAAGCTGCAGTCTCTTAATCTACCTTCTGTGTTTATTGTTCCACAAATCACCAAACGCCTTTTGAGTGTTTCTAAACTCACCTCTGATAATAATGTTTATCTGGAATTTTGGCGTACTCACTACAATGTCAAGTCTTTGCGGGGAAAAACAATCCTCCGAGGGGAGGTTGATCAAGGCCTTTATCATATTCCTATGTATACAAATAAAACAAATAAATCAGGAGCAACCATGGCTCTCACAGGCATCCGAACCACCCTCCATGGATGGCACAAGCGCCTTGCTCACCCTCACGCTCATCTTCTACGACGTCTAGTCTCTTTGTTCAAGCTTCCTACATCCTCAACTCAGTTTCCCCCAGTTTGTGATTGTTGTCAATTATGCAAGAGTCATAGATTACCTTTAAATAATTCTCATGTTACCTCTAGAAAACCATTTGAACTATTGTACTCGGATGTTTGGGGTCCTTCTCTCTTTTTCTCTATCAATGGAAATCGGTATTTTGTTGTGTTTATGGATGATTGCACGAAATTCATTTGGATTCATTTTCTCTCTCATAAATCACAAGTCTTTAATACATTTGTTCAATTTAGGAAAACGATACAGACTCATTTCAATACTGATATCAAAAGTCTTCAAACAGACTAGGGTGGTGAGTATCGTAATGTTTCCAAATATCTTAATTCTCATGGTATTACCCACCATATATCTTGTCCTTATACACAAGAATAGAATGGTGCGGTTGAACGTCAAAATCGTGTCATAATTGAAAAAGGACCGACTTTATTAGCTTAATCATCTCTACCACACATCTTCGGGGAGCATGCTTTCAAGATAGGCACTTATCTTCATAATAGGACCATAACTCCTGTTCTTGATTTCTTGTCCCCATATCAGAAACTTTATTCCAAAGTTCCTGATTATGCTTTTCTCAAAACTTTCGGGTGTTCGTGTTATCCCTTTCTACGTCCGTACAATAATCACAAAATTGATTTTAAATCTTTTCCTTGTGTTTTCATAGGATACAGTTCATCTCACAAGGGATACATGTGTCTTCATGTTCCAACTTCACGCCTTTACATTGCTAGACACGTCATTTTCAATGAAGATGTTTTCCCATCTCCAACAATGCCCACCCCATCTCTCTCTCCATCACCATCCCCTACCATTTTTGTCACTTCTGATCTTCTCCAACAAGCAACCATGGTTTCTTCAACCAGTTCCAACTCTTCTCCCTCCAGCCCCATCACACAAAATTTTGTCCCATCCTTCCTCCACAATCCCTTCTCCAAATCCAAACTATCAAGCATCCATAGTTAGTTCTCGTGCCAAACGTAATCAAGTCACATCTGCCTATTACAGACCTGCCGCCTAAAGTGAGCATCCACTGACCACTAAGGCTCGCACTGTGACATCCCCCATTTCACGGCCAGAAAAGACCGATTTGTTTATGCTTTGTTTTTAAAATCAGAGTAATCTTTTAAAGAAAACGGTTGCGGAATTTGTTCCCAAAATAAGATATGATAATAACTTATCAAAACATTTCTCAAAGAGAATGTATTTTTATTTAATAATAAAACCTCGGGACGTCATGTTCCGATACATATATATATATATATATATATATATATATATATATATATATATATATATATATATTAGAACTCACAAACATATACATTTTCACTATATACAAGCAACTCTTATCCCACACCATCGTCCTCACAACGACACGATCTAAACTCTCGTATCTAAAATTTTCCTCTTCACCCGATCCATACTCACGGATCTAAAACTAACCTTTTCACCCGATCCATACTCACGGATCTAAAACTAACCTTTTCACCCAATCCATACTCACGGATCTAAAGCTAACCTTTTCCCCTGATCCATACTCACGGATCTAAAACTACCTGATCCATCCTCACAGATCTAAAACTAACCTCCTGATCTGATCCATACTCCCGGATCAATAATTGTACCCAATCCATACTCCCGGAATTAGGGACAATTAAATATACCTTAATCCTGATCTGATCCATACTCCCAGATCAATAACTGTGCCCAATCCATATTCCTGGACTAGGGACAATTAACTTAGTCTTAATCCATACTCCCGAACTAATAACAAGTTTTATCTCTTTACCTGATCCATACTCCCAGATCTAAAACTAACCTCTTGGTCTAATCCATACTCACGGATCTAAAACTAACCTCTTGATCTGATCCATACTTACGGATCTAAAACTAACCTCTTGATCTGATCCATACTCACAGATCTAAAACTAACCTCTTGATTTGATCCATACTCACGGATCTCATCTACCCATGTAGATATAAAATACATATACAGTTTAACTCATTAAAACCTATATAGTTCATCCATTCCACCAACATCTCAAATAAACAACAATATATAAACACATAGCACGTATTTTGTAGCAAATACTTTATACTTATGTGTTAGAAGAAAGTAACCACACACTCACTTGATCAGAAGATGATCGGACAGCACTACGGCTTGTAGAAGTAGTATTCTTCGGTAGATTTGGAAGATCTTCACAAAAATCGGGCTCCTCGCGGGCAGAGCAGAGCTTCGGCTCGAGAATTTTACTTCTCGGGATCTTCGGGGCTTTGGAACTTGCTTCGGGTCTCAGCAATGATACCGGGGCTTCGGGGTATTTCTTGCACGAAAAACGAGGTAAAAACGCGAGAGAAGGAAAGAAAATGAGCACTGAAACTCGACAACCTCAACTTCCTTTTATAAGGGTTGGAACCCTCGATTACGCTGGGTGTAAATACATGTACGTTGGGCGTACGCAACGTCATTGCATGCGTATGTGCTCGAGTGACGTCATTGCATGCGTAGCTGAGGCGGTTCACGGGTACGCTGGGCGTACCCCAAAATTACGCTGGGCGTACTCGATTAAGCAAACTTCAAACTTGCGTAACTTTCGCATACGAGATCCATTTTCGACGTTCTTTATATCCATGCGTAGGTGAGACTATACTCTACAACTTTCATTTAGATAATGAAGACTAAATATCGCTCTAACGTAAGTTCACTTTTTACGTCCTTTAGTGTCGTGCCGGTTCTGTCACGAAATTTCGACAGGTCATAACTTCTTTGTTATAACTCGGATTTCAATGTTCTTTATATGTACGGAATCTTTGTAACATATACTACAACTTAGTTAAGATTATTCATTCTAAATAATCTTTTATCAAAAAGTCATTTTTGACGCTTAACGTCTCTAAATTGACTAGCCCGGATCTACGGGCATTACACGACAAACTCTTTGAAACCCAAGGCCTTCTCGACATCAGTTATATATGATTCCTCCATTGAGCCACGCATGAGCGGAGACAGTACCAGGGCTGTCGGGTGTCTCGCCCCCCTAATCTAATCTCCTTTAATGTAAAATAAACATAGTTCGACCCACCTAAGCCTAATTATAAGCCGATTTCCCCCAAAAACTGATGAGTCGTATAAAGTATAACGGACAAGGCATTGAAAGTATAAAACCCCACACTTTAAATTTCTTTTAATTATCATACCATTTAAACTGTTAAAAAAGGGTGGCGGTGGCCATTTAACGACAACTCTAATTTTTATCTTTTTGGTTTATGCAAAATTTCTAAGTTTATTTATCAATAACATAGTTTTAACTTTTTGTAATCTATAAATTAATAGTAATTTTATTAGGAGTAATTTGGTCGTGTATGATTAAATGATAAATCAGGAGCAACTAAAGAGCCATTAATATTTTTTTTCCAAACAAAAAGATAACATCTAGAGATTTAATTTCTACCAATCCTCATACTCAATTAAAAGTAGAAGGATGTTTAATTTCTCTAACATTTATTATCCACATAGCATCTTGTTAGTGATAATAGTAGGAAAGATGATATCGCCTACAACCTAAAAGAAGAGTAATGTTGCATCTTGTTAGTAATAATAGTAGGAAAGATGATATCGCCTACAACCTAAAAGAAGAGTAATGTTGAAGAACCAATTAATGTAAACCTAAAAAAATATGACTTCTTAAATTTAAGAGGTAAAAGTTGATTCTATCATTCATGATTATGGAGAAAGGTTTTCAATTTTATCATGATTTATGCCCCCCTTATTATAAAATCTTGGCTCTGCCCCTAGAGCCACGTACATTTAAACAAGCAAATAAGCACAATTGTTGGCAAAAAAAGCCATGCAACTTGAATATGATGCATTAATGCGGAATAGTACATGGTCTCTTGTTACTTGTCCACCTAATATTAATGTTGTAGGTTGCAAATGGATCTATCGTGTCAAAATACATTCGGATGGTACAATTGATCGTTACAAGGCACGCCTAGTAGCACAAGGATAGAACCAACAAGAAGGAGTGGGTTATTTTGAAACATTCAGTCCAGTCATTAAACCCACCACCATTCGTCTCGTTTTGTCCATTGCTATATCACAAGGATGGTCCATTCGTCAATTGGACATCAATAACGCGTTTCTTAATGGCGACTTGCAAGAAGATGAGTACATGAAACAACCATCCGGATTTGAAGACAGTAAAAGACCAAATCATGTATGTCGATTACACAAGGCAATTTACAGCCTCAAACAGGCTCCAAGGGCCTGGTTCACGAAACTCAAGACTTATCTTGTTCGTGCAGGATTTCGGGCATGCCAATCGGACACATCCCTGTTTGTCCATGTCACAACCAAAGCTATCATCTACATTCTAGTGTACGTGGATGATTTAATCATCACAGGCACCAATCCCTACCTCATCCAACGGTTCATCAATAATCTACATCAAATGTTTGCTCTCAAAGACTTAGGTGACTTACATTACTTTCTTGGCATTCAAATTAAAAGAAACTCAAAGGGTCTGATCCTAAGTCAAGAAAAGTACATTCGAGATGTTCTTGAAAGATCCAAAATGGTTGTTGCTTCTCCTATCTCTACTCCTGCCGACCCAAGCTCTCGTCTCACTCTTGCTGGTGAACTGTTTTCTGATCCAAAATTATATCGACAAATAGTCGGGTCTCTACAATACGCTACAATAACTAGACCCGACATTGCTTATGCTGTTAATCGAGTATGTCAATACATATATTCACCAACGACTCAACATTGGCAGGCTGTCAAGAGAATTTTATGTATCTAAATGGCACTCTTACCCATTCTTTACATTTTACATCATCCCAATAGACATCCCTCACAGTTTTCTCTGATGCTGGTTGGTTATCTGACAAAGATGACAGTCGTTCACAATATGGTTTTGCTATATATCATGGATCCAATCTGATAAGTTGGACCTCTAGAACGAAAAAGGTTGCAGCAAGATCCTGAAGCAGAGTATAGATCTTTGGCATACACATCTGCTGAACTCATTTGGATTAAACAGCTTATGTTTGAGTTACAAGTCTCAATGACTCGGTCGCCATTGCTCTTCTGTGATAATGTTGGAGCAATCTTCATGACCAAAAATCTTGTCATAAGCACCAGGTCAAAACACATAGCTCTGGATTTTCATTTCATTCGCGAATATGTAGAAGCTAAGGAACTTATCATATCTAATGTATCCTCAGAAGACCAACTGGCAGACATATTTACCAAGGCTCTTCTTAAGGATCACTTCAATTCCATTCGTCACAAGCTTCTAGTTCGTTGTAGTCAGAAAGTAAAGAGCACGTGTTTAGAAGTTTGTTTCTCAGTCAAATTGTAAACCTTGTGTCCAACCGTATACTTAGGAATTTTAGTTGTAAACCTTGTGTAATCTTTGTATAATTTGTTCTCACTTCATGATAATATACAACAATATTACTTTGTTGTCATTGTTTACAAGGAGTGACTGACGTCAACCGCTCTCGTGAAGGGGATGGGATGAAAAAGATGTGGTGGAGGGGAAGAATAAGGTTACAACTTAGAAGAAGTTCTCAAAAAACTAAAGCTAACTTTAAAAAATAAATAAATAAATAAATGTCGATCAAACCTTTTTATATCTATTGTTTTTTAAAAAGACAAATGTTTTTTTTTTCAGAATCGCAAACATAAATAATGAAAAAGTATACTTTCAAAAAGACAAATACCACCCAATTAATCTCAAGTTGAAGTTTCTTAACCGTTCATTTCTTGACCCGCCTAGACACTCAACAATGGAATGATTTGAAAGCACTTGCATGCCTTTTCTTTTCTAATTTGAGGTTTTCAAAAAAACATAAAAAAAATAAAAAAATAAAAAAAATAAAAAATAAAAAAAATCAAAATTATCTCCGGTTCTCCACTGCTCGGTTCCACCGTGAAACTGTAACTGGAAACCATCTCCATTCTCAGCCAGTGGTGTCTCACAAACCAAATCACACACGGCGTTTGGATCTAAACATCGCCCTGCATCCCGATTCCAGTTCCTCAGTGTTGCTGGCATCGGTGTGCCGTTCCTGTAATCGTAGAAAACTATACACTTGAAAATTTTATGTGATGCGAGAAACCCTGGCGACAACATCATCTTCATCATCGTCATCATCGACGGAGACAAATGTTATCCCTCCAGCTGAAGCAGCTTGGGTTACTACATATGAAAGATTATCACCGCGCTGGAAATCATTCGTCCTTCCTTCTCAGGTAAATCATTCGCCCTCCTTCTCAGGTATTGACGGTAGGTTTTGTTTAGTTTGCTTTCTATTAATTCAGATTTTGTCATGTTAATCCAAACGAAATCAATGTTCAGGTTATGAATCTAATGTCGAACTAAATAATTAAACTCAGAGTGACCATTATTTATTAAGCTGTTAGAAGCAAAATCAGCGTTCAGGATTAGGAATCTCATATGATTAATCTCAGAGTGAATTAGTTGAGTTATTGGAAACAAATTTAATGCGCAAGGACCTCATATAAATTCATCAACATCTTTCTAGGAGTAAACAAGTGGTTTTTCATATCCATGAAGGTACCTTATCTCCTCTCTCTATTAACACAGAGCTAATTGATTCGTTGGTGAATTCTCTGCAGTCTGCAATTCCAATTGTGATATCAAGAGTTAACCAGGTGGATGCAGCGAGACTTGATGTTGAGATGTCAGCCATGTTGAAAGAGCAATTGGTCAAGGTTTTCTCTGTAATGAAGGTATATTATGAAATAATCTAGGTTTTTCTTTTTGTTTCCATCTTTAATTTCTTACCAAATCTTATTCTTTTGGGATTAGCCAGGATTGCTATTTCAGTACGAAGCTGAGCTTGATGCTTTCCTTGAGTTTCTCATTTGGAGGTTCTCCATTTGGGTTGATAAACCTACTCCAGGAAATGCTCTCATGAATCTAAGATATAGAGATGAGCATGCCATGACTACAAGAGGAGAAAGTAAGAAGTTTCAAGTATATGGTTATATCCATTCTATCAAGTTCTAATAGTGGCCAATACATTGTAGCCTTACATCTCAATTGATTCCAATCTATTTTCCAGTTAGAACAGGCTTGGAGGGACCTGGACTCACTATTGCTCAGAAGATATGGTATTGTGTTGCTACAGTTGGTGGACAATATATTTGGACTCGTCTACAGTCTTTTTTTGCTTTTCGTCGAGGGGCTGATTCTAATCAGGTATATGCTATTCCATGTTTAGATAGTTGAACCCTCATCTTTCTGTAATTGCAATCCCCTCCTCCCATCAATATGATAATAAATGAAGATGAATAAGTTAAAATTTTGTTTTCTTTTTTGGTCCCAATTTCTTTTTCTCTCACCCCTTCCATTCCATGGGCAGAGGTCAGCGGGTCATCGAGCTTGGTTTATAATCCAACGTATTGAAGGGTTTTATAAAGCTGCATCTTTCACCAATTTGCTTATATTTCTTTACTCTGGGAGGTATGCAATGAGCTTTAAGCACCTCTTCATTTTGATGGTTTTGCTAATTGGAATATGTTAATGGCTTAGTGCTGCTGGAACTTATTTTTAACTATTTTTTCAAGTGACTTAATTTCATTATAAAATGGTACTAGATGGCAACAAATAGCTACTTGGGTTAAAGGGCGAAGAAACTTGGGAGTACATGTACATATAATATAAAAAATATGGCTAAATATATCCTGATATATGATATATGATTGAATCTAGAAATGAAGACATGATTGTTAGTTGTATATTATTTACAGGTACAGGAATCTTATTGAGAGAGCTCTAGGAGCCAGACTTGTATATGGGAGTCCTCATATGAATCGTGCTGTTAGCTTCGAATACATGAATCGCCAGTTAGTTTGGAATGAATTCTCGGTAATTTTCGTTCTTATGAATATTGGTTAGCTGGATTTCATAGGAGTTGGCTGGAATTGGAATTCAATTCTATTCCATTTCTTGCATTTGGTTATTCCATTGGAATTTACAAAATCTCATTAGTGGTGGAATTCAACTTTCTTTTGTATAAATGACTTGAATACCTTATCTAAACCCTACTATTAGCAGTGTAGTATAGATTTATGTTTACTACTATATGTAATTCTATTTTGCTTCATCGGGTTCTGGTGTTCCATGAAAATTTACCAAATTTCCCTCTTTTGTATAAATGACTTACATACCCCTTGTTATGCACTTGCAGGAAATGTTGTTGCTGCTACTTCCTATTCTCAATTCATCTTCAATGAAAAATCTTTTTCGTCCATTTTCAAAGGACAAGTCTTCAGGTTCTGAGGGTGATGATACATTATGCCCCATCTGTAAGGCCAGTCCAACAATCCCATATGTAGCTCTTCCTTGCCACCATAGGTACGTAATTTATTACTACACATAATATTTTCCAAAACTTTGATTTTGATGATTGCCACATTTAATCAAAGGTAAGTTACAGAAATGGTCCCTGTGTTTGTATGATTGTTGCACTGGCAGCCCAACTTTTTTTTTTCTAACCTCATAGCCCCTTTGTTTGTCATTTGTCACGGAGAAGGAAGGCCATTGGTCCATGTGAAATGACTATAATAAACTTTCCAATTTCTATCCTTATGGACCCTATGTTTGTCATTTGTTACGGGGTGGGGACCACATTTAATATTATTTTAATAAAAAACAGTAAAAGGAAATGTTTAAAGAAAATAAATCAGGGCATCATTTTACATGGTTTAGTAAACACATGGACCTTTTTACATAACAAATGGCAAACTTAGGGATCAAATGACAAACATACAACCACAGGGACCATTTCTGTAATTTACTCTTTAATCAACTTAAAAACTCATGGCGCATGAATAACATTATGTTCTACCACATGCTTATGATGGTCAGTCTTTTTGTTGACTTGTGATCAAGACATTTGAAACTCTCTTGGTTTGATCATAGAGGGTTAAATGCAAGAATTAGCAATGTACTTCCGTTGAGTTGTTTACTATATAGTATCTTACTTTCATTTCTTCGTATTACAACATTGAAAAATCTACCTAATTAAAGCAATTAGCAATTGTAATTTGCTATAATTCCTCAGATTAGACAATGTATAATATATTAATAAGAATTAAAGCTTGAAAGTACAAATGTACAATGTTATGATTGGGTAGACGTTTCAAGGTCCAACCAATGTCTTAATAAGTATAAAAGAAAATTGTTAGTAGAATGTTGTGATAATAAGAAATGAAAGTAGGATGCTATAATACAAGTTAAAGGTAGATAGTAATTATGATGGTTACTGTTGTTGGGTTTGGGTTGGCAGGTATTGTTACTACTGTCTTAGTACACGGTGTGCTGCAACTACAACATTCCGGTGCTCTAAATGTAGTGAACCAGTCGTTGCTATGCAACATGGTTCCATTGTCAACTAATAACAACATGTATATGCTACTCCTACAACTAGAACCACATAATGAAAAAAAGAGATCAAGGACAATTGTAGATTTGTGTAAAAAGAAGAAAGAAATAGTGCCATTTTATCAAGGAATTGATGTTTACCTTGGAAAACCAAATATATGTTGGTTACTTTTGGTGGGCACATGCTTTTTTATTACCGCTTTTGAAATGAAAAGGCATCCCAGCGAAAGCCCAAAACGTAAAAATTATTGAATAAAGATAGGCTTATTGTTAAAAAAGTCTCAATATTTTCGCTTAATTAATAGAAAAGGACGGCAGATCGGCTAAAATTTTGGAAAAACTTTTTTTTGGACGGTTTCACAGATTTACCCTATATCCCGTCTTTTCCCCTTAATTTAGACAATATTGAGAATTTTATGAAGATTATCTTGTTATCAGCCAATAACCAAAATATTGAGGTTTTTTTGAAGATTAGCTTTGAATTAATGTATATAATTATTAACAAATCATCAAAAATGTAATATATCTTTTTTATTATAAACAAAGGAAATACAAATGATGGACAAAATACCATGATGTTGTGGTGAGATACACTTTGTGAGTTTCTTTGATGTTGGTGTTCCTTTTATATTCTTTAACTTAACTATCATACAATCTTGATACCTTACCTTATAACAACCATAGGCTAAAACACATCTTTTATTGTTTATAATAAAAGATATGTTATAATAAAAGATATGTTATATTTATAAATATATTGTTACTAATAATATATATTAATTTAAGGGTAATCTTAAAAAAGTCCCAAAATATTTTGGTTATTGGTTAATTTAAAAAAGTCTCAATATTTTGACCAAATTGACGGAAAAATACATAATACTAGATGAATCTACGAAACCGACTAAAAAATGGGGTTTCTGAATTTTTAGTCGGTATTCTGGCATTTTATATATCTACGAAACCGACTAAAAAAATGGGATTTCTGAATTAGGCCAAAATGCTATGAATATTCTAACAATAACCCATAAAACTATAAAACTATGTAGATCAAGGTGTGTAAATAGTACCATATGTTAGCCTATCTTTTTTTATTAATATTTATCCTTTATTTTAGGTATAAAATATGATAATGTTGGTTTGATTTATTTTGTAACATTAGCATCTTTAAAGAAAACAACCATGCATTTTCATTATTCACATTTGTACTTGTAATATTGTAAAGTCTCAAATATCTGGATCAATAATTTTTTGATTGTAAAAGCATATTAAATATTTATTTTTTAAATGGCAAATTTTTAAGAAATGTGGTGCTTTACTTTGTTATAGTTATAACTTATAATTGGGAAGCGATCATCCTAAAATGGTCACAATGATTTATAGTAAAAGATCTTGAGAATTTCAAAAGGTTATCAAATACTATTTGATTAACAAAAGAATTGTATGAATTTTATATAAGCTATTTAGAAAACCATATTTTGTCCTTAAGATTGTCTACTCCTAGTTAGCTCTTGTATTGGCTTACGTTGAGCCTAAGTCGCATTAACCTGACTTATTGACTATTTCTGAAATTTAAAAATGGTGTCACTATCTCAAACATTAGGAAAGCTTCAAAATGAATTGGACTATCTCAAATTTATTGTTTTATATAATACATAATTAATGGAAGATATATTTTACAAGAATAAATAAGGGACCACATTGAATAATACAATGGTTTAATCTAAATTTGAAACAATAATGGTTTCAATACATTTTATGAAAAGGCTCACAAATATATACTACAAAACATAAAATTCACCATCGTTTTCTTCTGTTGGAAAGGGGCATGTCTCAAGCAAACTATTAAAGAAAAGAAAGTTCATTGTTTACATTATGCTGAAAAAACGAATAAAATAATAAACATTATTTCTCTAACGATATCATCTAGAAAGAATGGTATAAATGGATATGCTTGTTTGTACAATAAGATCTTAATCAAAGTCTAATATTTAACTGACATTGGACAATTAGGTTCATTTTTATATATATTTTCTTATTAAGATTATTTTTTAACAAAATTAATTACTCATCTAGACTTATTAATGTGTTGTTTTTAGTTGATAAGAAAAAAAGCCACGAAACTTCTCATTGTTTGTTGATGGGTCGTTTTGAGTTGATTTTGATTTTTTATGTATTTTACTAAACTAGTTAATACTTAATAGTAGTTAATAGTTATAAGTAAAAGATTTAAAGTATTTAACAATTTATATTAGGGATACAACGGAGCTGAGCTCTCCGGGATCAAGCTTTAGATATTAAGCTTATTCAGGCTGGGTCCAATGCTCAAGTGTTGGGCCCTAGGATGGGTTTATGTTGGGCAATCCAGAGAGTCTGATTTGCTTTTTTTTTTTTCCTTTCTGTTTTTTCATATTTATATTTTACATGCACTAAAAAAGAGTAGCCAAAAACTAGTCGGTAAATACCACTAAAAACAACAGGAAACATCAGCTATAAAACGATCATTCCAACAATCCTATCCTACTAAACTAAAGCTAACACCAAGACCAAGGCCTTTTCTTTTGTCACATACCCAAAATCCAAACATATATACATAATCTATTACCTTTGCACAACTGTTTACAAAGTTCATGTCAACCATATAAGCATGCAAAACAAATCGTCAGCAAAACAGAATTTTAGTTTCATGTACAATTCCAAGATACTTAAGGCAATTGTCTAGATGATCTATTGGCAAATCATTCATTAAAACATCACTCATGATCGGATTAAGACAATCTATTGGCATGCACTTACTTTTCTCTGTGTTCTTTTTATATCATACATAGAGATAGATGGATGTTCCTTTGACAGAAGAAAGTGAAATGAAAGAGAAAAAGTCTACAGGAAGGCAAAAGGGTGGTATAATAACCATGCCATTCATCTTAGGTATTCATACTTTGTCTATTTATTTTTTCAATTTGATTGTGAATCTATACTTACTCATAGTTTTTGTATTGGTTACAACTTATGGCAACAGCAAATGAATCATTTGAAAAAGTGGCAAGTTTTGGTCTACTCCCAAACATGATTATATACCTTATGTCCGATTACCATACAAGCGCTGCCCTCGGTACAATCATCCTCCTAATTTGGTCAGCCGCCACCAATCTCCTCCCCATCGCCGGTGCTTTTCTCTCCGATTCCCTTCTTGGCCGCTTCCTCACCATTTTTCTCGGTTCCATCTTCAGTCTCGTGGTACATCCTACATACTCACTTTATAGTTGCACACTCAGACCGGGCCTGGTCAATCATTCCAGACCGGGCCTGGTCTGGCCCGTTCAATATGCAACTGTAGTTTCTAAATCTAAACTAACTAGGAAACCGTTTTTTATGTGTTTCTAGGGGATGATCCTTCTATGGTTAACTACGGTGATCCCGGGAGCAAAACCTCCAGTTTGTAATGTGCGGGTGCCAGGATCCTGTGCATCATCGACACCTCTCCAATACGGTCTCCTCTTTTTAGCTTTTATGTTTATGTCGGTTGGAGCTGGAGGGGTACGACCGTGTTCGTTAGCATTTGGGGCGGATCAAATAGACCGTAAGGATAATCCGAAAAGAGAGAGGGTATTGGAGAGTTTTTTCGGGTGGTATTACGCAACAGCTATTGTGGCTGTTCTTATTGCGTTTACTGGTATTGTTTATATTCAAGATCATCAAGGATGGAGAGTTGGTTTCGGGATCCCGGTTGTTCTCATGTTCTTGTCTACTTTCGTTTTTGTTGTGGCTTATCCTCTTTACTATAACGTAAAGGTCGAGAAAAGCATGTTTACTAGTTTTTGCAAAGTCATATCCATGGCTTGGAAAAACAGAAACCTCACTTTACCCTGTTTGAGTGTGAGTGATACGAATGGAAAAACTATGCCCACAGATACCTTGAGGTATGTGAATCAATATGTTGTTGCTTTCTAATTCTAGTTAATAGTATTATTGATCTTTGACTAAAGCAGTTTATGGTACCTTTTAAGGTTCTTAAACAAGGCTTGCATAAGTAGGAAACCTGAAGAGATGAGCAAAGTCTGCACAGTAGAGGAAGTTGAAGAACTAAAGGCGCTTATTAAAGTGATGCCATTGTGGTCTTCAAGTATCATGTTAGCTGTGACCATGAACCAAAGTTCATTTCCAGTCCTCCAAGCCAATACAATGGATAGACATATCACTTCAAGCTTTGAAATCCCAGCAGGATCCTTTTCCTTCTTTGTAATCATAACCATAATGATTTGGGTCACATTATACGACCGAGTTATCCTCCCTTTATTGTCAAAAATCAATGGGCAACCCGTATACATCAGTGTGAAATTACGAATGGGGGCAGGTCTTATTTTTGGAATAATGGCCATGGTGCTTTCGGGAATTGTAGAGCACATAAGGAAAACTAAAGCGATTGAAGAAGGGTTTTTGAACGACTCTAAAGCAGTGGTGAACATGTCAGCAAAGTGGCTTATTCCACAGCTTGTTCTTATTGGATTAGCAGAGGCGTTGAACATAATAGGCCAAACAGAGTTTTACTATTCTGAATTCCCAAAGAGTATGTCAAGCATAGCATCTTCTCTATACATGCTTGGGTCAGGTGTCGCAAGCTTACTGGCTAGTTTGATACTAAGCACTGTGGATGCTCTTACTAAAAGGGGTGGAAAAGTGAGTTGGATATCTACTGATATAAACAAGGGTCATTATGAGAGGTACTATTGGCTTCTTGCTATACTGAGTGCAGTGAACTTTTTTTATTATGTTGCGTGTAGTAGGGCTTATGGTCCATGTGCAGATAAAGTTGTACCAAAAGGTGAGAAAATTGATAATTCAGGCGAACATGTGGCGCCCTCAAGTAGCTAGGATCAGAGTGCTTTATGTATATGTTGCAACAATAGCATGGGGTCTAAAGAATTTATAATATGTTGTTATATACAGATATAATATTAACTATTATCATACAAAGACTAATTCTTCATTTTAGATGCTAGATGCTATGTGGTATAGACTTTACATACAGAGAGTTTAAATATGGGGATGAAAACAAAAAGTTGGGAAAGATGATAAATATCATAACATGTATGAGTGATTACTTAGAGCTTGCTTTTTCCAGCCTGTAAATTTTTGAAAGGAGTCACACGCATCCATTGTTTCCCGACAACCACCTTCTCTTTACTGCCTTTCTTTTTTATATCAATCACTACTGATACTAGATTGCCCTTTTCTCCAACCACATTTGCCTCTATCTCAACTTCTTCCTAATTTTTTTGAGAAAAAAGTCGATGTCAAAGCAGAAGTTGTTACTAATAAGTGAGAGTGATAAACAATAATAGTAAGCAGCAATTCCCAGAGTAGAAATACTTTTAGACTTGTGTAATCATTAGGCAGGCAGGAAAAAACTCATTAGTGATTCTGAGTCCAAACATCAACATGATTTAATGTACTCTAGATCATCTATTTGATTATGAACTAGTAGTTTGACCATGAAATGAACATAACTAGGGATGTGCTTCGGGCCGGAACCGACCCAAAACCCAAATCGGATGAAAATTGGGAATCAAAACCCGGACCGATTATACTAATACAAGACCGGTTCAGTTCGGGTAATACGGGTTTCGGTTCGGTTATTAACCCGAAAGGACCGAAATAACCCAAACAAACATTTACACTATGATTTTGAACCGAATAAACCAAATAAATCGAAATTGCCCGGATAACCCAAATAAAGAAATTCTATATAAAAAATATAGTATTAAATTAATAAATTTATTTTCTTGAACTAGATATAGAATTTCCTTAATTGGGTTATTCGGGCCATTTCGGTTTATTTGAGTTATTCGGGTCATTTCGGGTTATTCGGGTCAAGTGACTATTCACTTTCCGAGTCGGTTTTTTGGCCCGATTAAACCTTTATTCGGGTAACCCGGACCTAATAACCCGAATTGGGCAAAAATAGATACCAAGAACCGACTCAAATAACTTATTAGGCCCTAATTCGTGTCGGTCTGGCCTGGCTTCGGTTTGGATATTCGGTCCAAACGCACATCCCTAAACATAACTATGCAGAAAGTAGGAAGCATGGAGCAGAGCATTTAGAGCTTGAAAAAGCATGACTGTTGACATGAGGATTATGTATTAAGTAAAAGTTTAATTTTCTTTTGGTGAAAGTTGTTAGACAATGGGGTAAAAATAGGGTGGAATTGATGATTAAATCCTGATATCTAATGGATCGTGTAGTTGGTGATACCAACAAAACTATGGTTTGAGAAAATGGACCGAGAATTAATTAGTGAACAGGATTAGAGAAGAGAGAGAGGTGAAGAAATGGCTTACATTGACCCTAGCCGAGGAATAAAATGACATAGTGAAATCAACAGTCGCCAGATTGCATCCACAATACGAGAACACCGCACCTGCCGCCATATCGTCGATCAAAACCGACATCGCCCCGACGTGCCAGTTTCCATTTTCATCCTGAACAGAGCAAATAAGTAAATAAATTACTCACCCGTCACCACGAGATCGTAAATTACTGGATCAATATGATGATGAATGTTTTTGACGGCGCAATCGATCAATAAACTCACCGATAGATGATTTGGAATGACGAAATCGCAACGTATCAAACCTATCTCAACACGATCAATCCGAATTCCTTGAAGTGCGAGGCCATCCAATTGGACCATTGAACTGTTTTCGAGCCATTTCTTGGCTGCTTTTGAGTAATCGACTTTCATTCTGTCGTTATTCCGGCAACCACTCCGTTCTGGAGCGGTGCCGAGTTCAGTTATGGTAATTACCGTGATGAGAGGAGGCGTCACGCGAACTTCGTTCCATGTCTAAAGACATCGCTTTTTAGCTTGATGGTTGTGGTCATGGACTTGCAATCGGGGGACGACAGAAGTCTTGGGATTTGGAAAGATATTTTGTGAACGTTGAAAATAGTATTTCCAGTTCTCTTGGTTTATACATTGTTTGGAAATATCCCAAAAAAGTTTTCACAAAAATGTTTTATCCTTGAATGTTTTTTAGGTTTAGTAAAGTCTGAAGTTTTGTTTAATTTGTTCATTTTTACCTTTGTAGTCGGTTTTTAGGTAACCTACCCGTTAGGTTATTTAATGCCAGTAAAACCCTTGAATTTTAAAAAATGTTTGGATTTATCCTTAAGTTTTTCAAAAATGTTCGAATTTACCCTTACTTTGATTTTACTATTATTATTATTATTATTATTATTATTATTATTATTATTATTATTAATTTTTAATACATTTTTAAATGTATAAAAATATTTTTACTAATATAAATATATTTAAAAAATATATATATACTTGTATTTAGTATTTATATACATTTGAAACCCCATGTATTCCTGTAGTAACGTATTTATACGTTAAAAATGTATTTATTTGTATTTAGTAGGTATAAATATATATTCATTTCATATTAAAATATATTCTATACATATAAATATAAAAATACATATTTATATGGTTTATATTATATAAAAGATATAATTAGATGTATTTATACATATTACCAAGTATAAATATGTATTTATTTCATAATTATATGCATACTATAGTTTTTATATACATGAAATACTATTTATATCTATTAAATACAAATACAAATATTTTTAAATGTATAAATATGTCTTTAAATGTATAAATACACTTTTTATCTGTATTTAATACATATAAATATGTTTGGAAATGTATAAATACATTTTCATTTGTATTTAATAGATATAAATATGTGTTTCATTTGTATAAAAACTATCTTACGCAAATAGTTATAAAATAAATACATATTTATAGTTAGTAATATGTACAAATACATATAAATATATCTTTTATACAATATAATCCATATAAATATGTATTTTATATTTATATGTATATAATATATTTTTATATGAAATAAATATATATTTATACCTACTATAAACAAATAAATATTTTTTTAATATATAAATACGTTTTTAATGGAATACATGAGAATTCAAATATATATAAATACTAAATACAAGTATATATATTTTTAAAAATATATTTATATTAATAAAAATATTTGTATACATTTAAAAATGTATATATAAAATATTTTTATACATTAAAATGTATTAAAAATACGTAGTAGTAGTAGTAATAATAATAATAATAATAATAATAATAATCAAAACAAAAATCAAGGTAAGGATAAATCCAAACATTTTTGAAAAACTTAAGGGTAAATCTGAACATTTTTGAAAATTCAAGGGCTTTATTGGCATTAGGTAACCGGTAGGTTACCTGGAAACTGGACCTAAAACACGTCCAAGGGTAAAACCGACATTTTCGTGAAAACTTAAGGGCTTTTGTGTCATTTTCCCTTTCATATTTGCTCCCTTATGGAAGAAAAATCAATCATATTAGTCCCATCAATTTGGTCCATTTGATAGATATTTTTCTAGATCCAAACAGATTTTTCTGGTTGAATGGGCCGAAAAAACTATATTATTTGCACATACAAAAAAAATGTCTTTCCCTATAAGATATGTTTTTCCTATAAAGCCCAAAATCATATCTTTCTGACACATCGCCTTTTTTTTCTTTTCTTTGAGCATATGATTTAGGAGGACCATTTCATATATAAAGTTTCAATAAGACCAACAGAGTAATACGGTTATTTTTCATCATTCAACAGAGTCAGTCAGATGTACAATCAAACAATATGGTTTCTTTCTCAATCAATACCTATCCAACGAGGCCTTAGTCTTTTTATCAACTTGTAAGTTTTCAAACATTAGCTGAAAAAATTATGGGGGAGGGGGGGGGGGGGGGGGTTGAAATTTACAAAGCAGTTAGTAAATTATTTATGATTTTGTATTAAATTTTATTGTAGATTTTGAAATGAGAACTGATTTGTACATAACAATTTTTTTTCTTTATATACAACAATTTATAATTTATAATATTATATTATAAAACATCAGAAAATATAAATTGTTGTTTATGGAAAAAAAACGTGTTGTATACAATCACTTCTCTTAGAAACTATGACAGACTGGTAATTGCTTCTTGAAAATCAAATGATAACATAAAAAAACATAAGAACAAAAAAGTTTTTCTTCCAATGAGATACATATTATCATATTAAATACATCAAAATAAATATATGTTTAAATGTAAAAAAGTCAATATTGTCACGAAATATTATATTCAATTCAATGATAGATCCACATTCACCTTTTAGGAATATGCACATGTACACATGATGTATATCATATTTTACATGTGAACATGTAATATATATATATATATATATATATATATATATATATATATAGAGAGAGAGAGAGAGAGAGAGAGAGAGGGATAGGTTATTTTGTTTTCACTATCTATTGTGTGCATGTATGATTGATTCTGGACCAATCATTTTAGTTATTTTAAGAAAGTAATTAATGCATATTAAATATTGAAAATATAATGGATATTAATTATATCTTCAGCATTTAATATGCATTAATTACTTTCTTAAAATAACTAAAATGATTGGTCCA